>NC_090951.1:13001322-13317572 GCF_040807025.1 Struthio camelus
CGACCGAGGGGTCTGGGGCACGGCACGAGCGGCCCTCCGCCTCCCCCGACTCCATCGCTCTGCGGCCCCGGCCGGCCGGATGCCCGCGCCATGCGGGCCGCTGCCCGGGGGCTCCGCGGGCCGGGCCGCGCCGAGCTGAGCTGCCCGCGGGGCGGGGAAAGGGCGGCCGCGGTCTGCGCCGCCGCCTCGCCGCGGGGCAGGCGAACTTCAGCGGCGGGACGGCGCGCGGGGAGGGAGGGAGGAGGGGGGCGCTCCGCGGCCCCGCGCGCGCGTGCCGCGGGCCGGGCGCGCAGCGGCGCTGGGGGAGGGGGCGCCGCCGCGCGCAGCGGCTCCGCACATGGGCTGCGCCGCGGGGCCCAGGCACCCGCCCGCCTGGCGCCTACCTGCCGGCCGCCGCGGCGACCAGGCCGCGCCGCCGCTCGCCGCTCGCGCCGGCCTCGCCGAGGGGCTTTTTTGGGTTTTTTTTTTTCCTTTTTAAATCTCTCTCTCTTTCTTTTTTTTTTTTTTCCCTCCCCTTCTCTTACCGCTGGCCACCGCTTCAAGATGGCGACGATGGAGACCGGATCACGTGACGCGCGGGGAGGGTCAGGTGACCGGCGGGTGGAAGGTGCCGCCTTCCTGCCGCCGCTGCTGCCGCCTCCTGCTCGTTGCCACGGAGACGGGCGCGGGCCGGCAGCGCCCGCCCGGGCTGAGGGCCGAGGGCCGAGCCCGGGGCTACCCGTCCCCCGCGCCCCCTCCGCCGCCGCCGCCGCCCGCGGCCGGGGCCCCTCACGCCTGAGCTCCCAGGCGCTCTGCTGCCGCCGCCGCGGGGCGGGCCGCCTCCCCGCACTTGCCCCTCGGGCTCCGTGTTGGCGCCGTTGTCCTGCCCGGGCAGCTGCCGCCGGCCGCCTCCAGAGGGGCGGGGGACCTGCCGGTAACGCTGCCCGCCCAGCTTAGCGCTGAGACCCGGCAGCAGTGCGCAGGCACTGGTGCCAGCAGTGTTGTCGCTCTTGGTGATTTCAGTGTAAGTCTCCAGAGAGCTGCTGACTGTCTTTTCAGTTTCAGCTCCTGTGTTTGGGTGCTTCTCCTTTCTTGCCGGCTTCTTGCCTTTGCGGTCAGGAGAGGTGGAGAACGTGCCAGTACTGGGGTGGGTGTCAAACCAGGCAGCAGGATACGCTTTTAAGACATGGGATGTTCCCCCAAAACGTACCTTCTTTCAGCACAGTTTTCAAACGATAACCAACGCCAGCAGCGATTAAAAAATACTCATGCGTTTTGGATCTAAAGAGATAAAAATCAGTCTGAAAGTTACCAAGAATAAACTGCAGAGAACTTGCAATGAAAAAGGTTTAGTCATTTAAATGAGCTGCATACTAGCAATGTTACATGCTGTGGATTTGTGCGATATTTCACATAAACTGAAAAGTCAAGAGAATAATGAGTTTTGGAAGTGGTCCATGGCTGGGCAATGACGGGTGCAATCTAATGTTTGCTTGTAGGAAAGGGCTTGAAGTCTATTGACCTGGATGGGTATTCGGTTGGATTTTGGGGTGACCTGGTAAAATCTTAGCAATTTGGTGCAGGTTTACGCCCTCTCACGGATAAGGAGCCTTGCTAAGAGTCTTGTATATTGTTTAGTAGAGGTAGGAGGTACGTCTGAAATGTTGGCGAATCTTATGTTGTTCAAGAAACAGATTTAGCCGTCCTTTCAGGAGGTATTATTTTCTCTGTAACTTGTTCACTTAATATGTTCAATTCCTCTGTTTATGAGTTTATTTCATAAATGTGTCATAATTTGAACTTTTACGGTAATGTGCAGCACTATGAGTCACTATGTCATTTCTAACACTAACATGGCAGCTGTGTTAACTTGTACAGTGTTATTTGAAAGCAGGTTGTTTCCTAATGTCTTTATGAAGCTTTATTGAAGTATTTTAACTTCAAGAAAATGTTTGAAGTGAGAAATAGGATTGAGTACTGAGTAGCATACTACACAATGGCGAAGAATGAGTGTTGTGCCAGCTTGGAGCTCTTTCAGGCAGGCTTCAGAGAAGATGTGCAGAAATAAAGTGTTGTAGAAATGCCTTATTCTGGGAGCGATTCTTATTTTTCTGTGATGACCTCAGTAGTGCTTGGGCATAACTACTCAAGTTAGGAAAAAGCCTGTTGAACTGATCCATTTGACTGATCCTACTATGAAGGTCTGTGTAATTGTGTCAAGTTTTTAGGTTGTCCTGAACCTTATCCTGTTGTCTATCACTTTAATTTGGCCCAGGACCTAAAATCCGGTTGTACTGCTCTCCTATCAGAGGTCCAAAATAGTCTTGTGTGGTTCTGTCCAGCTGCTGAAATGCTTAAAGGATGATCCTTCAGACGCTGCTTGTTCTGCTTAAATACTCCTTTTTTGATAAGGCTCTCTTTTTAAAGAGATTGCTGGGGGGAAAATGAAAGGATGCATCCATAATCTTAATCCTACTGAAATGCATTTCATCTTTCAAAAATTTCAAAAAAAAAGTTGAAGGTGCATAGTATTCACAGTGTAAAATATAGTAATGATAATAGCTGCATGTTGCACCTTTTTCTGTCATATGAAATAGAACTTTTTAATAGAAATGTGATTATTTTTCATGGGCTATGTTCCTTTAAAAAGCTTAGTTTCCACCTCTGTATTTGTCACAGTTTAATTAACCAGTTATCTGAACTGAGTCACTCCTGTAGATACAAAACACTCACCCTCCTTTATGCAATCAAAGTATGCTAGGATCTGATACACCATGTCTGAATTAAAGATACTGGGTAGATAATGAGTAACAGTGTCCACGTAGTATGTTATTCTCCTTTGCTGTAATTAAAGCTAGACAAAACTAAAGATTTGATTCTCATTGTAAGTATGATTGCACAACAAAAACAGATTTAGATTTTGCACTTCTACATTAATTTGGAGGGCTTCTTAATTCACGAAGTTCTTTTCATGTTTTTCATTTTCATTGCCTTCTACTTGAAGGAGACCTGAAACTAAATGAAATTCGGATAAGGCAACTATTCCTGAGAGGTAGAGATGAGACACTTGTGTTAAGCATAATATATTCAGAATGTTGATAGTTCTGTAAAAGTTTATACAAAATTGCTTTGTAATTACTGTAAATATGTACAAAATGTCAGAGGCATGAGTTTTATGTTAAACATTATAAGCTCAATTTAAAAGAGTAATGCATAGTCTAGAAGCATCAAGTAAATTTAGAGTGACATCAGCAGAGATGCTATCTTGAAGTAAATACATACAAAGTATACGTACTTTTTTAATAAACTTTTTAAGTAATAGAAATCTACATATAGTAATTTGTCTGTTCATTCTTTGTGGCCTCACTTGCAAACTCTTTTCAGTCACAAGATTAATGATAAGGTTTATCTTCATTAATGAGTTGAGCAGCAATGAGTTATATAGTTGTCAATAAAAAATTCAGTTTAGCCCAAGAGTCTTCTACACTATGTTGCCTAGCTGTTCCAAAACAATTCCAAAAGCTGTATAATTTGTACTTTTTTATAATGTATTATGTAATTGGGGTCCCTTTATCTCCTGAGGGGAGATTAAATAAACTGTTTCATTGCTCAGTGTACTACAGAGGTGGGTCTTGCATGGAGCACAGTTAGTCTGGAACTGAGGCCTTGCCTGTGCATCTCTTACTGGGTGAACAGTGGCCAAGAAGAGTGGGGTCTGAGCACTTTCAGTGGCATTTGAACAGGAGAGTTTTTCTTTTCTATTTCAGCTGAGCTTTGGGTCTTGGCAGTCTGAATGTGGACTTTTGTCTATCTTGAGGTAGATACACAATCAAAAAGTGAAATTCTCCATACCGTTGCAACACTGTTCACAGCTAGGAATTTTTCAGTCATTATTATAGACTAACTGTACACAACATGTTGATTCTGGACTTACTTTTCTCGTTCTTTTTGGCCGAATTTTGCCTATTAGTGTATAATCACTCATAATTCCTTAATTTTATCATACCACTTACACTGGATTTCCATATAATATTTGTTCACAATATAGTGTTTCTTGGAACTGCAGAAACACTGTGTTTTGGAAGAGCATGACTGCTGCTGAGGCTGGAGTTTGTGCGGTTTCTGGCAGGAGGCAAGGAACAGAAATTGTACCCTAGCAGTTTGGAGAAAATGTCGCTTAAGCCTACCAGTTTTTGAATTGCTTCTGTGGCAAATTTAATACTCGAAATAAGGTTAAAGAAGATTCAGATGCAAGTCAAATGTTGTCACGCTTGTATTTATGTCTGCCTAATGGTGGTCTTGCAGTCCAGAATGTTCTGACCATGTCCTTATCCCAAGATGTTTTTTTCTACCCTGGGACAGTCCTGTACTGAAGAAATAAAATAATTTGTGTATATGCATATGTGTCTATCTATCTGCATAATAGTTTTGTGTTACCAGTCTGCCATGAGACATTCACTTACAAACCATGTTGATGATCAGTGTTTTCTACTGGCCTATTTTGAAAGAATTGTGGTGTAGCACAGTCTAGTCCACGATGTCTGTGCCTGCATACTAGGTTTATCTGCTCGTAGCTGTTCTGTTTCAGGAAAAAAAAAGTAGAGCCCAGGAAATACAGTTGGTTACCATATAAAAAAGAAAATTTGGGGAGTTTCTGGGTTAGAATGGAAAATGGCTAGAGAATTTACGTATGTTTACATAGGTATTGATATACTGGTATACTTGACATGTTTGGTTGATGTATTGGTTTCAGGCTGGCATCTTGAGAGTATTGTGAAACAGAGCCTCACATAGTGGACGTTTTGACCTTCTAAATATACAAGTTGCAAATCTGGTATATAATGTCTGAAAATACAGTGAGTAAGAGAAGAGTGGTAGAGAACATTAGATAGAAGAAAGCAATACTTTGTTATTGGCTTATGAAATAAGACTGTATTATACTTTGTTTCAGAGAAAATATTATAGACAGGGTTTCAGAATTATTAGAAGTATGGAAAAGTTGTATGAGGAGGAATAAAGAAAGCATTACTTCATTTAGAGAGGAGATGAATAAGATAGACCTATATATCTATAGATAGACTAATATATCTATCTATATAGATCTATCTATCTATATAAAGATATGTAAAGATAGTAAATGGTATAAAGAAAATAAATGGCACTTTAAATACTCTTTCCATACCATCAGAGTAATTAAATATTCAGTGAAGCTGAATGGTTGCACTTTCAAACCAGGTAAGGGAGAAGAGTTCAATTTTTTTTTCTTACAGGTGTGTAATTAATCTCTGGAACTCAATGCTGTAAGATACTGTAGAAAACAAAAACCTTATCTGACTTTAAAAATAATAAATTTTTGTATATATAAAGAGAACTTGTACAGCTGTTCTTGATAGAATTAGAGATGTGTTAATGTTATGAAGCTTTAATGAATTATTAAGCTTTAATGAGGCAAACACTAGCTGATAGGTACGGAGCATCTTCCCCTGTGGAAGGGCTATATGATGTTTTACACTATGAATTTTAGCTTGCAATATCCTTTGAGGTGACTGGGCTTACCTGCTTTCAGAACCAGGATATTAAATCTTACATCCTTGTGTATTGTTAGAGTTGATCTTTTTTGTTACAGCATCAGAGGTCTTTGAGCTTTGGCACTGAAACATTAAAACTGAGCAAAATATATGTTACTTAGATGGTTTATTTGGCTTCATGCATCCTTTTCTTAATACAGAACTTTCCTAATTCCATAGGAGTGATATTTCAGCTGCAACAATGACATCTAGGGGCTGATTTATTTTAATTTAATTTAGATATGTATCTTCTATTTTTTGAGAAGATGGTTACTAATATGTTTACTAAGTCTCAATTAAAAAGCTGTAAATCTAATATATGCTATATATTCAGAGAGTAGACATGATTTTTTAACTTCTTATTTTTTTGTCTTTTGTTTTTCCTTGGTCTGTCTTTTAATTATGCTAGTACTGCTAACACTGCAAGTCAGTGAATCTCTTTCTTCTATACCTTGTATTTTTTCATGATGTGTTATCAAATGATGAGGTGTTTTTTTTTCACCCTATGCTTTAAGTGTACTTTTTTGTGACTTAAATGTGACTTAAATGGAAATCTCCTGACCTTGCTTTTTCATATGGTTTATTCTGTCTTCTAAAATTGCATCCACTTGGCTTTGTATAGGAAGTGAGACTGAAAATCTCTATATTTAATCCCCTACTTCCCTGAGCTTTATCAATGTGTAGATATAGGTTTGACTCCAGGTTTAAACCAGGTGATTCACGGCCACCTCTAAAGTATAGGTAAATCCAATTTTATGCATGAAAGTAAGTGCGTACATAAAATATATAATTGCAATTTAGAGATGATTTAACAGAATCTGTCCCATTATTTGCGAACTAACTTTCTTGCTCTTGTATCATAGTTATTTCACCATAAGTCACTTATTTAGAATTGCTTTTTACAGAAAAGTAATGTGTATTTTCTTTCTCTTCAGCTTCTTTACTCATATTTACAACTTTTTCTCAGGAATAAGAGAATATAATTTTTGCAAAATTCCCTTCATGTTGTGCTGTAGCGTATACAGTATTATCTTTAAAATGCTGACTTTTCATTGGTACTGAGAAGAAGAGAACTGAATAAGAAATCTCATATGTAAGAAATAGGGAAAGGCTCATTTTTTCCCCTCAAACCTTTTCTTAAAATTGTGAAGTCCTACTTCTAGTTTTAGGAGAACGTTCCTGACTTGAGAGGAGAATTTGAGTCATGCAATCTTTTTTATAAATCTAGGGGAAAAAAGAGAACCAAACAGAACTGAAAAAAGGAAAATTAACCGCTAAATTTTAAGTGCTCTAAAATGTAAAAATTACAGATATGTTTTCATACAGTCTGCCAGTCAATTTTTAGGAGGTGTTCGTTTTAGGAGAATGTGAAAAATTACTCAACATGGTACTGGTTGTACTAGCAGAAACTGAGTCGAAGTTAGGGTCAGCTAACTTCCTTCGTAGCTTTACTGGTTTATAACAGAAAGAAACTGCAACCAGGTGAGCTGAAAATACTGAGAGACCGTGGAAAGCAGCAGTTAATCTTAAATCAAGGTACTGGAGATACTGAAGTGTTCTCTGTACTCGTCGTTTTGCTGATGCAAGTCTACCAACAGACCTTTTTCACACAGAACATACACTGGCACAACAGCTCTTTTTACAACTGTCATATCTTCTGGTTTCATCTGTGAACTATGTGAAAAATACATACATATTGAATCTTACATAAAAAGTCACAAAAAATAACATTAGTATGCTAGTAGATGGTTTTTGGTTTGACTTGGTCAAAGCATCACAGTGGACGTGTGTCTGTCTCAGTGGAAGGTCTGCAGTGAGTGTGAAGCAGAAGAGAATAAATCTGAGCAGCAGCCAAGTGTGAATAGGACTGGAGGGAGAAAGAGAAATTAGAGAAAACTATATAATTCTTCAAAAATAAATGATAGTTTTGTTAAAAGTACAGTAATATAACACTGTTGTTTTCTGTTCCTGTATTGAAGAGGAGAGGGTTTGTGATGGTTACTGATGTAGAATACATTTGGACTTGAAAACATTTCGAACATCAGTGTTCCCCTACCTTTAAACATATACATTTAAAAAATAACTAAACCGTGCCATATTCTGCGTAATTCATATTTTGAGGCAAAATTCAGAATCGAGAGCATTAGATCCTCTGAAATCGGAGGGGATGAGCTACAGTTTTTGTTTCTTTGGGCTTTGTCCTACATTGAGTTAGGGCAGTGGAAGTGTTTGAGTCAGCACAATCTAGTTTTCCAGTTGGCCTGTCCTTTTACCAGTTTAAAGTTCCTCCATACAGTTGTGGAAAGGGAGTTGCTCACTGATAGGTGACAGCTGGACTTTACTGCCATCTTTTTCCTTCTTTATTTTAATGATTAGTTGGTAGGGCTGATTCTTAATGGGAGTATCTTCATTGTCTTCAGAAGACCAATTCATTTTTCCCTGGCTCTTAGAATCTCCAGTTTTCCTTATGCTTCTATTAACTTAAAGGTGTGGCCTGTGTACGGGTACTGATGACATATCTGTGTTATACTAGTGAAAGTCATGGGGAACATTTGGATTACTTTTTATTGCTGAATTGGCTGTGGGGAAGCTCTGCTTAGAACAGTGACAAAAATTGTTCAGCGATACAGAAAATATCAAGGCAGTTCGTGGAAACTTGCCACATGATGTACCGTATCTAAATGACCAAGATTATTTTGTCTTTTTATTAGTTTGCATAGCTATTGAAATTTTTGCCAACTCTTACTCTGAACAATGCTTTCTTAAGTAAGTAATCCAATTAAGGGAGAGTAGAATGTGATTTATTACTAGCGCTTGTAGCACGAGTCATAGACACAAGATGCCTACAACAATGGTAACAAACTACTGCTCTTTTTTTCTTGTTACAGTCAGTGAAAATACAGAAGTGTCCTTCACGTTCTGAAGAGAAATTAGCTGTACGTAAAGTGTTGCATTATAGCATGGTCATACTGATCCCAGGTGTTACATTTGCCATTCACACAGGCCCAAGTGGTTGTCTTCGGTGTGTTTTACATGTTCAAGAGAATTCATTGGTGAATGAGAAGCTGCAGTAAGTCTGGGATCAGAATCTACCTTACACAATACTTCATGTGTAGAAGGAGGTCCCCTAAAAAGAATTATACCCCCTGGAGTTCTGTATTTATCTAATATTCCTGTAATTGACTTAATTGTTTTTATTTATAGTTGTAGTTAAAAGATACTACTTTTCCTCCTTGTTGAATCAGTCCTCATAGACTAAAAAGCACTAATTTCTAGTGCAAGAAAGAATCCTAAAGTATCTATTACATGTTAGCTCCCTAAGGATAAATTATTACCAAAAATTCATAAATCCAGGCGGGTACAAAATGCTGGTATATTCATGACTTAACTTTAATATCTGCTATCCATATAGGCCAGAATGAAGATTTTAAAGTTTCCTGCTCAGCATGGAAATGGTAACATTTGAATCAAAAAATAGCAAATGCTTTTGACTGGTTCCAAAATATTATATCTTCTTGTATTTGGCAGGTGAAATATCTGAAAAAGAAATAAAATGCTAGTTAGAATCTCTCTAAATCCCTGGCCAGTCAACGACTGCAGCCTTGAGAGTTTTGCACACCAGGGCCTAAGTATCAAATTCATCACATCTTTTGGGAAAACATTTTGGGAGGGCACAAGATCCTTATTCTAAGTGATTCAGGATAAACCTCAGAGATCTGTGTGACTAGAGTTCTGATAGGATAGAGCTGAACGTCAGATGCCAAGGATTGCTTTTTGTATGTAATTGTGACTGTTATCTGCATGGATCAAACAGTTCCAGAGACCATCTGAGAAACAGAACACCTCGCTGTTGGTGATTATGCTGTGTCTGTGAAGAAACAGCTAGTACCCTTCATGGTTTCAGCTGTTATGAGGCTGAAATCTGTGGTGCTCTAAGATTTTATAAAATGAAGAGCAAATGTGCATACATTGGTTTTTAGAAAAGTTTTCATGAATAAGGGCTAAGCTAAAACTGAGTTAGTACTTCAGGAGTTCCTTAATCAGAATTTTCATTACGGCTGGTCTTACGTATAACATGTAGAGAATAGAGGTGGATGCAGTGAGAAGGAAATTAAAAAAAAAAAAAGAGGAAAAAAGGTTCAGAGCTGTGGTGGTGTTCGGCTCTTCCCACTAGAGAGAATATCTCTTCTAAGTATAGTACACGGGCATAGTTTTGAAGCATGTATATCAATCAACCTCCAGTAATTAATCTGAATGATGCCAGACTTGTGTCACTGAACTGAATATAAGGTGTTCTAGCTCTGTACTAGCCTGCTGGAGTGACCCTAAATCCCCAGTTATTGAGTCTGTGTACCAGTTCAGGATGTACCATGGTTTCTTTTTGGCCCATGGGTCTGAATTTTCTTTCATACATATTTCATAGGTGGCTATGTATTTGTGAGGTGCATGTCAATGAGTGAATATGAAGCAGACAGAATAAGTCATTCTCACTAATGCTAAACTAATGTAGTGGGAGTATTGAAAAGGATAGGTGCATCAGTGAAAAGGTCATCTGAACTTTAGCTTTGTTAGATTTGCCTCTGAATTTGGTCTTTATAACTATTTGTGTGCACACATATATGCATTTTAAGCTTGTCAGCTACTCTTTGAAATTACCAGCAGCTTCAGGAAGGTTGCTGTAGAGTTTTATAGCTTGTTTTTTGCAGTAAGTTTTTCTCAAAGGCACTTTATTTTAGAAAGTACCAACATGCATCCTCCTGTATGAATTTAAGTTGAGGATTCTTGTTGAGAATATATATGCGTAATTTTCCCCTCTTACCTCTTGTAATGCTTCTGGTCTGCTGAGGCTGCTATCGACGTCTGTACTTAGGTAATTTCTGTAACTCTTTCTGAGCCTGACATAGTTGGGCTTACAAAGAGCATCCCCAATGTGCAGCTATTTGCCTTCCTCCATGTTCTCTTTCCTGAGTAATTGGCTTGGATATTCATATATGGAGGACAGGCAAAAGGGTTTTATAAATGGTTAGTAATTTCTTTGAATCAGTATATCAAACGTCTTTTCATGTGAGGCAAGTCTAGTGACAAACCTCTGACACTACGCCCTATATCTAGCCCTGCTCATCCTACCTGATGCGTTCAGCTCAGCCTGTGATCTCCTAGGAGGACCACAGAGGATTTGAAGGAGGGGATCCCAGTTTTCACCCATAGCCCAGAACTGAGCAAGGAGATACCAACTATGCTTTTATTCTGGGAGCTCAGTGTTGACCTTTCCACTTGGATACTTTGTTAAAGAGAGGGAAGGTTGGCTTTCTTTTAAAACACTAATGACTAAAATTTTAAAGTTTTACACATTGACCCCAAGAGTGCCTTCAGAATAGTATCCAGAGACAAGGTGGGCAAACCTTTTCCAGTTTTTACCACCAGCTCATCCAGTTTTGGGGTGGGGAACCCCAACCCCTCAACCAAGAACCACCCCTTTCTGGACAGCAAAAGAAGTGATGTGTCAGATCCACAGCATCCTGAAACGTAAATCCCTGCTACAGTCAAAGGGGTAAGGGCGTAGTATTAATAGGAAAAGAAAGGGTTTTTTTAACGACATTCTCATATCATTAAAGGGAATCCTAGACCAATCATCTGTCCTCCAGTGAGATGGTTTGGCTAGCCATGGAAACTTTCCTTATGCTCCATATGTTGTTCTTGACCTGCAGACTTTTTTATTTGTTTTTTTTTGAACTACAATCTGTTTTTTTGTGAAATAGGATTAGGTAGCATGTTCTAATCCAGACGCATAGGTGTTTGAGATGAGTTTTAGGCAGTAGATCGTACTTGTAGTATGACATAGTAATCTCGACACATTTTGCAAAATTTGTGTAGCTGACTATGTCATCTTTGTCATCATACCTTTGAGTGTGGTTCTTCTGTTACGCTGTACAGAACTTCTAACAGTACAATTCATGTAGTCTCTAAACAGCAGTGCAAATGCACAACACTTTGCACGTGTTTCATATTACCTAATAAATACATCATTTCAGCTTTCTTCATTAACTTATTTATTTATTTCTCCTCCCAAAGCTTACATAAGAAAATTTACAGAACTTTGCTAGTATTTGTTGTACACTTAGAGCTATGTTTTCTCAGAGTATATAAAAATACTAATATAAATATGACACATTGGAATTGTCCATCCTATTATGATTTCCATCTGAAAGAAAAAAATAAAAGAACTGGAAAGATACTGTGCCAAGTTTTTAATTCTCTTCAATTTTACTAAGTCAGACTTTTGTTTGCAAGTTTGTCCATGTAAAAGTAAGAACCTCAGGGGTCTGGCTGACTCTGAACCTTCCTGAAGATTCAAACTTTTTTTTTCTAATCGTTAGAAGTGTGTGTGCATGCGTTTCTGCAGGTGCATGTGTATATACTTGCATGTATACACAGACACAAAATTATGTTTTCATTGCAAATATGCAGGTGAAATCTGCACACAATGAGCGTTGAACAACTACATGAAAACAAAGGAGTCCATTCATTCTTAGTTACTGAATCTTGTCACTGTTTATTTGATAGGAGTAGACCAAAATGAACCATCACACTTTTCAGTAGTGACCTTGAGGTGGCAGCAGCATTACATTCAATTCTACCATACACCAAGTCCATTAAAGGTGAAAGTAAAATTTGCAATAAATCAAAATAATACTGATTGTTATAATTTTATTACCAGAGCATTAAGTCAATAAAACTTATCTGAAATGTCATTTGCATTGTATACAATTTTTACTAGTTATCAAGTATGTTTTAAAAGCATGTTTAAAACAACCAAATGAAGAAATCAGTGATAAATTGTTGGAAAGCTGGGACTTGTCTAATGGTGTAGTAAAACTAAAGTCTGTTTTGATCTCTTGTATTGTAAAAGACTGTTTCTGAAAGCATTTGTTAGTACAATAATGTCTTGTGTCTTGACTAACTATATTTAATGTCCTAATGTCTGATTAAATATTTTCTTGCAAGTTGTCAGGTCCTTTTTCATTCATGATTTTATGTAGGAAGGTCATGTAATTATATGACACCCTTTCAGTGGAGGAGAATGTGTTTGTTTCTTTTAATAATGAGGAATAATGAAACTTATTTATGTTGGAAGTCAGAGAAATTTATTGGAGAATTACAACATGAGAAACACGAAAATTAAAAAAACCTTTTAATACCATATTCATTACCAAGAAGCTTGCAGGTAATGAAATAGTTGTATGAAAGCCAGTATACTGGGTGATATAATATTGCTCATGTCAGTTTTCAGGGCATGGTTATTATGCATTTCAATGTTGTCAATTACTATTAGGTTACTAAATTATTATTAGCTAATTAGTCAAGGTAGGCGGCATTAGAAGAAAAGGGTAAAAGCATTTGTTTTTGGAAACTTTTAAAAACAACTTCTAGTTGGCAAACCGGTTAGTGTGTTGTAATGCTCCACAATGATTAAGTCATTTGAGTTGCACTGTGGGTCATGTACTGCTGTTCAGCAGGACTGGCACAAGTTTGGACTAGAAGTCAAAAGATACATCTGTTAAAAAATGATGTTAAGGAAACAACATTCAAAAGCAGTTACCTTAAATGCAGAAGAATATTGTTAGTCATATGGTTATATGTGTTCAAACTGATTTGAGGGAAAACGTATATTTAACTGTTACCTATATGTAAAGGAGTCTAAAAATAGATTTAAAATAAATTATATAATAATTAAAATAACTTAGGAGTAGTTTAAGAAAAAATAAGGTTATATTGATTTCTCGATTTTTGATTTACTTGATCTATAGGGCTTTACCTTTTTATTAAGGCATAATATTTGGATGTGTTTTTCTCTACCCATGTTTTACCATTGTTGACCAGTTATTTTATGAGAACTCAGCAACTTTTTCAACTCCTCGTGAAACAAGAAATTTAAATATATAAATATGTAAACAGGATGATAAGTGTTAAGTTATAACTTCAGAATTATATATTATTAGATTTTAAAAAGTAGATGTAAAGTCACAAACCATAAGGCAAAAGGAGGTAACAAGACAGGAATGCTGTTTGGGCCATGCTAATGGTTACTGAAGCCAATACAGATACTGACTATTCCTTCACTAAGACGTAGACCTGGTCTTTAACTTTTTGTGATCTATGTTGTAGTTTTCTCTTCGTGACACGCTGGTATTTCTTAAGCTAGTTTCTGTGATTTTAAAAAAAAATTCCAAAGTTAGGAATGCAGTGAGTGGCAAAGAGGCAAAATCTGGCAAAAAAACTGGCAAAAAAATGGTTATTCCTCCAAGGAATTTAATTTAATGTGAGCTTCTTTCAAATTTTAACTTTATGGTTCTTCATTGGGAACTAACTTGAGTCATGTTTCTAGAAATACACAAATACACAGAAATGAGATTTAGAGGGTAGCCCACATATCTAGGTCAGGAGCCTAGATTATGAGTATCTCAAAACAGACATGCCTTTTATTTGTCTTTAGAGCACCATAAACAAACATTTTTTTTCCTAGAAAATAAAAAAGGATACAGAATTCAAATAAACTGGTTGCTCTTGGCTTCGGCTTAGATTCCTTGGGAGAGGAATCTATTATAGAAGTTGACAAAATATCCACAGGTTTTGACTTGGAATCAGCTTTTTAGGACTTATTGAAGTGTGTTTTGTTTAAGCGTTCAACATTTGCCTCATGTTCATGCACTAATGTTAGTGAGACCTTATTGTGAGACCTTGTTGTCCTGAAGTCACAACATTGCTATCTTAAGAGGTACCTTTCCTATACCGAAATGGAAGGTGTCTGATATGTTCTGCCTCTTTCAGTTAAACTGTGTAGTGTCTGCGAAAGTGTATTTCATTATTTAGTGGAGCAATTTGCATAGCAAAGAATATCTTGCAAACTGTTCAGTTGGCAGTACTGTTGTTCTGTAAAATAATATTACCTAGAACATTAAAACAATCATTCTAAAACATGATTTATAATGATTTGAACATATTTGTAAAAAATAGATGACCATTGTACATTTACGGTTGACACAGAGGTCCCTACTGTCAAGAAAGCACTCTTGACCTTGATGGGTAGTTGCAATTCCATTTAAATCAATTGCCAATACAAGTCAAATGAAGTTCTTATGGCTGTCTAGTGTGCACTTCCCTGTTCTTCTGACATTATTGTTCTACTCCAAGTCATTCTTCAATCTTTTAACAGCTGAAAGGGACCTGAATTCTGCAGCTTTATGGAAAAACAGCACCAAGTTGTACTTCTGTGTGTTTTGAAAGCTTCCACTCTTTTCCCCTCATTTTATTTCCAAGCTAAACAAATCACATACTTTTCTTAATAAAGCAGAATACTTTTTCTTATGCTGGAGAGCCAAATATTTCACTGTTACAGAAAATATTCAATGTGTTTTCTATTACTACAATTCTACTAATTAGACATTTTATTTGATAGAAAATAAACGAATCTTTCAACTGAAAATTGGAGATATCATTGTTAGTTTAGCCTCATAAAAAAGCATTCACTATATTAAACATGAAATATTTTAAATAATTTGTATAAAAAAGATATTGAGTACAACTTCCAGGGTGTTTTATAGGGTGGAAGAGGAAGGAACATAGCAACCATATAAAATGACTTGGAAGAGGTATCCTGTCTTTGCTCATATCTAGATACTTATTTTTTCAAAGGTTTTGGGTAAAATTGGAGATGCGCATAGCAAAAGTTACATGAGTGTGTTAAACACATTTTACAAAAGACTAAAATGCTTGCATATATTAACTTCTAGAATCTTCACTCTTGTAAATGAATCTCTAAATGTTAATGTCTACTTCCTGGCAAGTAGGAATTTTAAAAGTTCACGAGGTGGCCGTGAGCTCACAAGACTGAAAAAAAACCCAAGTACAGATACCTTCTCAAAAATAGGTGATACAAACTGACTAATCACCTCCAGCCTCCACAAAACTCTTTCATAAGTAGTCCAAGTTTTCAAAAGGTCCTGTACTGAAGAGAGCAATAATAGAACTCAGTTGGACTGATATGTCCATGTTAAATACGTACAACAACAGATAAGAATTAATCATACAAAAAGCAATTTTAGTCGCCAGTAGAACCTGGCGTGGATAATATTAACAGGTTACTGTAATTAATGCAGAGGTAATCACTAACCCTTCATGAAGTGAGGCAAATTCCAAGTTATTGGAAGGCCTATTAATATTCAAGAGGATTTGTATTCTAGCTAGTCTGCTTAGCAGCTTCTCTATTGAGGTGTCTTTTTAGGAAGTGATGAGGTATTATTCTTTTCTAGAGGTTCTATTTTTTTTTAGTTTCAATAGTTTGGCTGGTCTGTTTTGCCAAGTATATCGATAAGTTTGTCTGCTCTTTCTTTCCCTTTCCTGTGGGCTCTAATCCAAGTGGCCCTATTTTATTCATTTTCCTATGCCGTTGGAAACTGCGTTACATGAAGCTTTAGCAACGCTCTGCAGAACTGACCATTTGGTTTGTAGGAGATGTCTTACACGTACTCCGCTGTGCAAGGAAATGCAAAGGTTCTGCTATATCTGATGTATCGGCTGATGGGCAAGAATAGCTGCATAAAACTTCCATTTGGTTACCTGTCATTTTCAGTGTTAAGCACAGAATGAAACAAACTGTCATGCTTTGTGTTTTGTATGCTCCATTCATTGAGAAGTAGCAATAGACAGCAATATTTTGTTAATAGGTCTCTTACTGCTTCTTACGTTATATACCCTTACCAACGCACCTTAGGAGGAAATGTACCAGCCGTGGGTTGCCCTGTTTCTCAACATGTGATGAAACTTGTCCCTAAGCATAACATGATTTAGTTCCTGAAGACAGCTATGCTGGATAGAGACTGGTAGAGTAAGTATCACTAAGGTATTGGTAGTGTAATAGGAATATATGTTTGAAGGAAGACACTGAATCTCTTTTACCTCCCATTGAAACAACTGATAAAATCATAACTTCTCTCTTCAATTGAGTGGAAGCAAGTTCAGGATTATGTTAAAAATGAAAAACATTGGAACACATCATTGCGACTTGATGTTACAAACTCAGTTTTGATGGCAGTGTAAATATCATTGCTTTTAATTATGAAGGGTCAATTCCTTTGTAGCATGTGTTCTAAGTAACCTATGTACATAGAAGGACAGTGTTGCTAAAATTGAATGTTTGGCAAATATTTCGTCCGGAAGTGTGTGCTTGAGTTGATCAGTGTTTATTTTTCCACCAGACGTTATGCTTTGTTGCCATTTGCTGAAGAGCCAAAACATACGAGGTTATGAAATCTCTTATCTTCTGTATACCACCTGAACGTTTGATCTTTATTGTATAATGTGGTCTCTTCATACATCAAAGATTTTGATCCAGATGTGCAACCAAACACAAACAACTTCCAGCAAAAAAGATAATTTTGGTTTTTGCAGCCTTTCACTCTAATATGAAAGCCTCTTCATTTAAAAAAAAAAAAAAAGCCATCTGGTACTTTTTTGTTTGATATCACAGGCAGAACAATGTCTGATTTTAATATTATACTATTTGGCTATGTACTGCACTAATTTGTTCTGTGACATCAGTGAATTAAAATAGAGTTCCTGATAGAAGAACATCAAAAGGAAATTAATCTCCCTGTGACAGTATTAGTAATTTCAGAAAGGACCTGTTTTGCTCAATTACTGTAGCTATTGAGAGCTGTGTTTTTGTGGACTGTTCGATCAGTATCACAATTGCTACACAAATAGAGTGTGTAAGAGTGAGACTGATGCTCTTCCGTAGCTGATCAGCAGCATCATTGATGGTAGACAAGAGGAAAGTTTGCTGAACTTTCTTGGTAGGAGAGTTTCATGATTGTGTAAGGGAAGCATGCAGAAAGTGTGAAATTGTGGGTGGTGGGGGTAGGGGGTAGGTATCTGGCCAAAAAACTCATTTTTCAAAACGCTGGAGGAGGAAGATGGTGAGCCTGGGCGGTGGGATGGGGTGTTGCGCTTGGGATGGTGGAAACAACGGAGAGTTTGTAACCAAAAATTAATCATGTGATACTGGTGGAAATTTAGTGCAAATGGAGGCTAACTGATCCTGTAAAAAAATGCATTACAGAGAT
The DNA here is from genome assembly GCF_040807025.1 of Struthio camelus. NCBI lineage: Eukaryota > Metazoa > Chordata > Aves > Struthioniformes > Struthionidae > Struthio > Struthio camelus. The sequence continues at coordinate 13,018,991 of NC_090951.1, forward strand.
GCAAAATATATCTTAAAAAAAAAAGATGTGTGGAGAAGTATAGCATACTGGAGCTGTTGTAATGTGTATTCAGCATACATCTCCCTTCTTTTTATTTTATACCTAATCCTTTTCAGGTGAGTATGATGTTTAGGGTTTCTCCTAAACACGCTTTCGCCTGCTTCTCCATGCGGGGTTTCCTGAACATCCATACAGTTTCATACACATTTCCTGTGTTGCTGTTGAATTTAAGAGTGGCCCCACTGCAGGCTTTTGCACAATAACTGGCTCTCACTCATCGCATTTGAATGTTGTGTGGCAAAAAGGGGAAACAAACTGTCTATATTGCACATGCTGTATGTATCATATATGTATGTGTATGTGCGTGTATGTTTTATATACAAAAATAAAAAAATATAAATATCCAGAATTTGACACAAGTAAAAGAAATTCAGCAGTTGCAGATATAGATCCTTCCAAGGGCTTACACAGTACAAAAGTGAAGGAAATGGAGGCTACCGTAAAGCACACCCGTTCTAGCTGTGCAGTGTGATACTCACAGGCAGGCTAGAGCAATACTTAGGGTTCCAGTTGTGTGCTAAGAATTGAACTAAAGAATTACAGAGGTCTAAGTGAATCACTAAAATAAATGTTGGCAGCATTAATATGCAGTCAAAATATCCACATGTATCAGAGACTGACAGCAGGATTAAGTAATAATCCAGATAGATACATGATTGCAAGTAAATCTAGTATTTCCCTCTTTTTATATTTATTGCTTTTAACTTTCCCCTTCTTTAGTTTCCTTCCAACCTCCAGCTGGTAGTGTTCAACAGTCAGTGCACAGCTTTGTACTAATGATCCTCCTAATAACTTTATTCATGTAAGACTGCCACTGATATTAATGAATTTATATTTTGCCTAGGAAGATGCAGTGACTTTACCTTGTAAGGTTAATGATTCCATAAAATTCCTAACAAAATTGACATTTTTTTTCTAGATCAAAACTGTGAGAACATGTCTTTTTCTGCATTGACCAAGATGACATCACATCAGATGCTTTTCCAAGCTTTTTCTGAGATCCTGGAAAAATGTCTCATATTAAGGACAGCAGATAGGTGAGTAGAAATAGTATAATGGGAAAGCTTCCACCAAATGTCTGTTGAAAATCTAGGAGAATCAATACAAATCAAACCATCAACAACTCCGTTCTATTCCCTTCTTCCCTTTTTTGCCTCCTCCTTTACTTTCCCCTCTGCCTAAACTAGAGTTTTCAATGGGAAGCTACCTTATAAAGTGATTGATAGTATGACACTGGAAGGAACTGCTTCACGACAGTCGTAGATTCGTGATGCACCGTTGTGACTACTCCACATCTACTGTTTGGGTAACCCCAGGCTGTTTCAAGGAAAATGAAGAAGAAAATGATGGCAGGAAAACTGTTAGGTAATCCTCCTGGAAGCGTTTAACAACAACAGCTTGTCCCAGATTGCTGTAAAGGAAACTGGATACCTTCATGGTTCTTCTAGTAGTTGCTAGAGGACAGAAAAGTTTTTCTCTTTGTGGTTTTACACCGAAAGCCTAAGGATTTTTTTTATCTGCAGAAGTCAGATCAAATTTTTCTCTTTCTAAGCATATGTATTTGTTATAAACAGCTTGCCATTAGGAGAATTTTGAGAATGAGAGACTGTGTACACGCTTGGTCTTGGAAATGCTTTTGGAAAACCGTTCAGGAATGTGCCCTTCACATGTCGTGTGCTTTTGTTACTTTGCTCCAGAAAGCACATAATACACTTTCAGAGAACAAACTCACCCACTTTCCCTGGGATCCTAGTTTAGAAAAATTCCCTGTTCTCCAACTTCTAAATAACTTCAAATCTGGAAAACAGTGAAGTCTAAATATGTATGTTTAGCTGAAATAATATTTTGACAATATTTATGAGCGTGGAAACAGTATCTGTAATTAGAGCTAATAGCTTATTTTCTTTATAAGAACAAGTAAAGATCATACTACATATAAGCATATGGAGTGAATGTCTGTTTAGTTTTACTAAAAATCTTTACTATCTACTGAAAAGTTTAGGTTATTAAATACATGATGCATTATATCTGTACGTGCAATGTCTGTTTATTCACTAGCTCTCTCCTTTTCTAAATTATTTGTACATAATATTTTTATAAAGGCATAACATGCAGTGATTCCGATGGAGTCCTGCAGGGAGAGATGCAATTAAGAATGTTATGCAATAAGACATTCTTTTTCTTGCTCACGATATATTTGTGGGCATCATATGTGCAAGCAAAAGTGCTGAGCTCAGGATTTCAGGTCTTTACATCTCTATTATATTAGCTATTTTATCTGTTTTAGCACAAAGGTGGTAGCTCCAGCAACAGTATTAATGAAAAAAATAGAAAATAGTTCATTAATTTTTTTGTGCAATAATAATGAGCATGTTACTATCTGAAGATTTGCCAGGTATTAGTTACTTTTTTTTTCCATTTTAATAGAGATGGTTCATGTCTGAAAAATTCTCTAGAAGGGTGGCGATGAAGCACAAAAAAGCTTAATTTTTTAAATTAAGTCAAATGCAATGTCCTTGACAGTTAATACTTTGTCATAGCTTTACACATCTCCTATTTTTCTGAGTCTTCCCAAATCAGAAGGGGCATAGAATTACCAATAATTTAAGTACAGAATCCGTGAAGAGTAGGATAAATAGCACTGCTGAGGAAACTGTAGTCTTGACACCATTTACTATACTCAATTCCTTGGGAAGATGAACAAGTTTCTGGAACAAGTTTGGTAAGGCTTTCTCACCAAACCTCCCATCCAAACGAATAGGTCTATACTGTTTTATATTCACAGACGAGAAGGAGAACATCTGGTCTTTTATGGCTGACTTGAGTATAAGAAAAAGGAATACTGTGGGAACAAAAAGCCTGAGCTTTGCAATCTCTCTTGCTTTCTAGCTGTGCCTTACACTTGAGAATTATAAAGAAACAGGACGAGAAAGACCTATCTGGCCATAAGTCTTTTCTTTTTGTTAAAACTGAACTCTCCTCGTATTTCTTATCTCTTGTCCAGGTTATCTTTAATTTTCCCAGACATTGGATTTCATGAACAGTTGTTTTGTGAATTTTCAGCAGGTTCATAAATGCAAGGTAAAGGAAAGCTTAAAATATTTACCCTAAATTTTCCTTTTCGTAGCAGTAACATAACTTATAGCCTGTTCTCATTAATGTTGACAAAAATTCCATTTTGCAGTCTCCAAAACCAGGATACCTAATTAAAATAGAAAGGTAAAAAGCTTGTTTTATGATAATAAATACAGTACTTAAGTAGAAGAAATATCCAGTGAATCAGTTTTTAATACTCTGATAAATCATGGCAATACCTTTTATTGTTCGATTAATTTACTACCATATACTGTAAATAATAATTAATAGCAGTGCTGTTTTCCTAACTTGGTTGGAGTTACCATCACGACCCTTGATAATACTGCAATAAAAGATTAAACCTTTTGAACTATAGATGTGGGTGAATGCCTCTTATGGGAAATCACACAAAGTTTCAGAAGTTAAATGATTAATCTTTCATAAATTAAATTTGAACCTATTAGAGAACTGTGAAACCTTTATAAACAAATATCTGATAACTGGCCAAATGCCTTTTTAGGCAGAACGGAACACTGAATGGGTTCAGTTATAAAGAGTTTGTCTCTTCTAATGCATAAATGTTCCACAGACGTGTCTGAATTAAAACCTAGAGAAAATGAAAAGTAATCATTTTCCTTTTACATTTGCTTTTTGGAACTTACAGTTGATCAAACTAACCTCACAGGATAACTGCAAAACATTTTTCTGTCATGGGACAGATTAAGTATCTGTAATGATGTACTGTTAAGTGCTCACTGACATAGCGGTGTGAATTCTGGGTGGTGGTTTGCTTTCTGCAGTTTAAAGCAGAAACCCGGACTCCATCTTAACGGCTTTGAAAAACTGGAAGGCAAAGGTAGCCCTGATATTTCACGGGGGTTCCCCCAAGTATTTACTTGATCTACTTACAGTGTTGTGGAAGTAAAGTGTAATGGTACGGTCAATAAATTGCTATTCATAATGACAACCTTTTCAAACTGAAGTTTTCTGTCAGGTTTTCATGTGCCGAACTCTGGTAGCGCCAGCTCCTTGTAGTCTTTACTAAAGGAAAACGCTATTAAATATGGGAAGTGACGAGATTGGCACCATACTGATATCTTTACACTCTCTACTGTTATTTCACTTTCATTTAATTTTTCATTGCAAGTTTTTAGGGAAATCATTTTTAACATCAATTTTATTAATTAAATGAAATACATCAGTGTTTAATAAGCAGATATATCATATATGCTTTTTATGCACATCTATTACATAAATGCACTTGTTAAAATATTTTGGGATTACTGATTCTCAGAAAGAAACTGCTTGATATTAAGGCTCCTTAATATAAAAAACTTTGGTGGGAGTTTTCAGTTGGAAACTTGTGAGAGTTTTGCTGTTTCTGTTCAGACAGTGCTTTGTTACCCTTGAAGTACAGGCTTAGGAAAAAAATGTGTATATATAGAAAAAGGGAAAATATATGAAATTTTTGACATTTATGAATTTACTGAAAGAAAAAAGATTAAAAGATGTAAAACATGTAGTTCTGTTTAGACTTTTTAATATATGACTGATTAATTTATTCCCTAAGTATGTCACAAAATTCAAAAGGTCTATAAAAATCCCTTTTGTGCGGCTATAGTAAAATCCTCTCAGTCTGTCTTTCTGTAGTATCTGTAGTTCATGAACATGCTGTTTACTGCTGATCTCTCGTTTCAGGAAGTACTGGTCAGTGGTGGCTTATTTATAGTCAGAGCTGTTGATGTAAGCTCTCAGGATGATCATCTGGTCTTACTTGCAGCTTGTACAGCAGGAGTAAGTTCACCTCTTTGGCACACCTGGATCTAAAGAGCAAGTAACTGTAAATTCTCTGTGGCCGGTTTTCTGTTTTTGCCTGCTGTGCTTTCTTATACTAATTTCTAATAGCTAGGAAATCGGTAAGTAAGATCCTGTTTCAAAACTGCCAATTCTCTGATAAATTAGACAGCAATTACTTCTTCCCAAGAAAAGTGATGAGTAAACTATAAGCAAAGACTGCCTCTACTCCTGTGGAAATTTCCTTGAGACAGGGCAGGAGCTTCAGTCAGCAGCGCTCAGATGAAGACCGTGACTGAAATTAGCTAGAATAAACTAGAATTAACTAGAATAAGAAAAGTATTCCATAAATTCAAAAGACCCCACTATATATTCTGCAGAGATTCAACATAAGCTGATAAAGTAGGTTTTCCATAGAGACAATATTACTTTGCTGTGCAGCATCAGTAGTATGGGTGATGAAGGTCTTTCTTAGGAAAGAAACAGTTACTCCATCTTCTGGCTGAAAAGAGAAACTTAGGAATTTTTGATTTAGTCTTGATGACAAATGAGGAAAATGCTAAAAGGTATTCTCAGAACTAGCATGTCAGAAAATGAAATAAAAATGTCAATAGAAAATGATGATAGTTCCATATGTCCCTCCCTTCTTAATTTCGCTATACTTTTTTGACTGCAACAAGTTTCATAAGCTAGGACAAAGTATACTGTAAGTATATCTGCAAAAAAAAAAATTTAATTTGAATTCAGGTTATATAGGAAAAGTGGGTTCACTTCATTTTTTGAAAACAATGATGTTATATTGAAAGCAATTTAGAAATTGCATCGATGCTATGAATTATTGATTGACAACAGATGGCAGTATCCAGTATACCTGGTAATGAACACAAGTCAGTATATGAGACATATGGTTAGAATTTGTAAAAAGTGATTTAGGAACCCAATTCAATTCTCATAGCTTATTTATTGACTCCTGAAAATATTATCCTTTTGTTAGGAAGTAACTTGCCTCAGTAAGATATGTGATAATAAAAGATAGACTGAATTCTGCAAAACGAGTTGTTCCAGAGCTTGAAAAAGCCTTCAGCCTATCTGAGCTAAGGGAGGCCGAGAGGTTATGCAAGCTGTCCTTTTCATTCCCTCTTCATCTGAGTCTGGCTCTAATGCAGAGAGGAAACAGGCCTAATCTCTTTACTTTGTGATGTTCTAATTTCAGTTTAGTATCTTCACTGGAAACTCCTATGTGACCGTATAGAGGCTCAAGATAAAACTGGGAGTTTTATCTCTGAATTGTCTGGATGTATACTCAAGTAAATCTTAAGGAGACACCAATTTTAAAACGTCCTTGCCCTCAAGTGTTGGAGAATATCAACACTGCTGATCTCAAAAGCACGTAAGATTTTTAAAGAAATTATTAGAAAACCTGGTGTCAGAGAAAGTACACTTTTAGACGTGCTTTTTTAGATATGATTTTGAAAATGATTTGTTGCTTTAGTTCACATCAATTTTTAAGAGAATCAGGATGTCTGTAAGAAAATAGAATTACCAAATTATATTGTAGCAGTATACCAATTTCAATGGATCTAGAATATGACAGTAAAGATTATTTGTATGCATTGAGCTTTATGTACATGTCTAAACAACAACCCTATTTATGGTAGCTTGCAACTTATGTGTACAGTAGGATAAACAGTTTAACTATTCATGTGCATTATTTTTATATGATGGAGTGCAGTTCTGTAAGTACACCCAAAAGGATAATACTCCTCACTCTTTTTGTGCAGGAGAGACCAGCAGGGACTGGCCGTTTAGGGCTATCAGTAAACCAATACTGTGCTAGGGTGAAAGGAAGCATATGAATCATAAATGTAGCATGCTTCACCTGTTTTGTTGCTAGCTTTATGATTTCATGCTGCTTAAGCATTATGATTTTGTGATTGAACTGTCTGTTTTCCTCCCTTGCAGTGTAATAAGATGACATTGAAGAAAACCCTCCCCTTTGGGTTATAGCGTGTTTAAATATATCAGCATTTGATCTGAATCCCTGAAATAGCCCTGGTTTGCCCTCTATTCTTCTCAGTTTGTGTGTCTGCACTCTGTTCTAAATTACTTCATGCATACTTCAAAAGGAAGAATAACAAGAGTCAAGAAGTTCTCTTCAGTCTGGGAGTGTTTGACTCCGTTTTTTTGTTTGCTTTTTCTTCCGTGTTGTCTTCTGTATATATTTCATGCTTATTATGAAGTTAATTGAAAGAAGAATAAAATATCTGTAAAATCTTTTCTGCCAGTTTAAATCCAAACGTCAGTATGAAATTTTATACTAAAAATCAGTATTTGGAAATACTTCCAGTTAAAAAAAGAAACTACATTTCAGCAAAGAGCTTTACACTGGAAGGCTGCTTTAGAAATGACGATGGCAAATTGAGTTTTTATTTATTTAATAAAATCAGTCTTTTTGGCACTTTGAAACAGTTGATGCTGCTATCCCCTTTTGACAAGTTCAGCAGTAAGTAGGCATCAGTTTTGTTTTACTATAAATTAAGATAACTCCAAGGATGATCCAGCTGTGTCAAACTGATTGTGTCCTTTGTGGCCGTTATGCAGCAGGGGATTGGCTGAGCTGCTGCTGCCACAATTTCTCATTACTGCCGTACTCCTGACATATGATGTACGCTCTGTCTATGCTACTGATGGACTTCTTAGCTGGTGGGTTCAACAAGCTTTAAGAACTCAGAAAAAAAGGCCATACTATTTTGCAGGATTGCTCCAAGCTGCCAACTGGGCAACCAAAATGCAGATGAGCTGGAATTACTTCTTAGAGGTTCCCTACCTCCGGTTCCATGTGTATTCCATAGCCTTACTGATGTGTTAAAGGACTCAAAACAAAAGATGAAACCCTAACTCTATGAACAGAGAGCGAGGTGCTCTTCAGGGCTCTGTGCTGCAGCTTAGTGTGAGCCTAAGGACTTCAGGCCTGCAGTGTGAACGGACAGAGGACAGGCTTGTGTTTGGTTGGTCGTGTCCTCTAATATATTCCCCTTACTGTCTTGTGTTGATGGCTGAACTTGGGCAGATGATCCAGCTGTCCTCTTTCCTGGAGGGGCAGGAAGACCTGATAGAATTTTAGGCAAGGAGGCTCCTATGTGCTTCTTGGTGTTGGTGGCCAGGTGGCCGAGAGGTGGGGAGATTCTTTGCTTTCACCTGCACTCTGGCTTACAGCTGCAGCTAATAATAATGGACTTGTTTAGGAAGCCTTACTGCATAATGAAAAGACTTGCATGGTTCCTAATGGGATCTTTTTTTTTAATTTTGTAAAATTTATAAGTGACTTGGTGACTTGAATTACTAGGTTTTCCTCATATTAAATTCTTTAACAGCCTAAGTTTTATACTAGGCTACTTCTAATGAAGAGTTTTCCAGCTATGTTTATGTCATGTAATAACTACTTAGTATGTTCATCTACAGAACTGGGATCACTAACCAATCATTAATATTACTGTTGAATTTAATTTTACTAAAATATTTGGTAGAGGTTGTTCATTATAATTCACATTTTAATTATGTTGATGAGTATTAACTCACATCCAGAACCAAATTGTTAATAATATATTTGTTTATAAAGGTGATAGGCATCTTCTGAAAGTACCGATGTGCCTAATTCTCACTAATCCTCAGGTAGTCCTTAGATCTCATTCCACTGTTTAGTACAAATTTTATGCTAACCTGCGTCTTTTCCTCATTTTAGCGAGCCTTCAAAGTGGCTGCTGATCTGGCAGTACTGAGCTGTATGTATGTATCCATAGATAAAAAGGGTGTAGATATTGCTAGCATGTGTGGCAAATTATGTCTGGTAACTTTACAATCATTTTTCACGGATTTCTTATAGCTATGAGCTGTACGGTGGTAAATCATGTCTCCATCTTTGTGCAAAACATTGTTAAAGAACCTGTATTTGGCCCTCTGTCTGCCAGTGCTAATTTTGCTAGAGATCTTGATGAAAGGAGGATGGAATCGGACACGGTCACACTCTGGTCCCCTTCATGTATTTTCATGGGGTGCCAGAAGCCTGGAGAGCTCCCAGAACTCCAGGTCCCTTTCAAGCCAATTTAGGTTCTGACAACTCAGTATGATCTGTGATTTAATTAGATAATTAGCCAAAATGTCATACTAGTCTCCTTTATTGTGAAGCCAAGCAGAACCCAGCCAATATACCTTCGTATTTGTGTAAGTAAATTAGGGTTTGAAACTGTAACTATTAGAACTTTTTCTTACTGTTTTATGTCTGCTTATTATTTGTCTAAGGAAGATCTTTTTGTCCTCTTTCAAAGAAATGTGAAAGTTTTGTTTTGGATTCGGAGAAAGCAACATCAATCTTGGTCAGTTTAGACATAAGGAATGAACAAAGGGATTTGACACAAGGACATGCCATTTAGATTGTTCAGATTACACATTTATTTTATTTGAGTGTTTCCTCCTCTCTTCTTAGAATAATTTATGTATTTCTATCAACTTAATACTTATGCCATGGATTTTTATAGTACACTTGTGTTCCTGGTGGTGCTGTTAGACAGGAGCAGTTGGACTTGGTAACAGAAGCAAGGTGGACACAAATGTGTTACAAGGAAATTCTGGAGAGATGCAAGTGCTCTACTATTGCTGTAGCTTGAGAGCCATTAATTAAAAGAACGATCAAGATCATTGACCACTCTGTTTTAGATAAAACAGTGAGATGGGTTTAAAACAGTTTTTTAAAACAATTAATTCTTTTTGTTTTCCTGTAGTGTTCTGAAGCTTTTGATTTTGAGTTTGCAGTATTTCCTCCTCATCACTGAATGTTAGAAACATAATTAAAAATGAAAATGAGATTTATTTACATAATATGACTGCTGGAGTTGGAAGATTAGAAGGAATAATAAGTAACAGGAGACTTGTGATAAAATCATAAGTGTTGCCAACACACTAACAAGCAAGAGAGAGAAATAAATCAAAACAAAACATCCGTTGTGCAGTGTTTAGACACTTTCCTATTCAACTTTCTGCAAATGTGGACTATTACGTTTCTGTCATGGCGGGTTCCATTTGGTAATATGTTGGCCCTACTTAGTCTGCTCACCTGACTCCGAGATGATTTTTCCTTATATGGGTGACATTGTCATTAGCAAATGCCTTCTGACAGAAAAATGGTGGAATTTTCTTTTCCTCTTGCATCCAGAATAATTTGTATCTGATAAACTAACGTGTAATCTGACAGTTATACATAACACTTCTCAGGTATTGACTGAAACTGTCAAGATTTAAGGCTTTAAGAGGATGAAGAGTTACTTTAGCAAGATGGGAGGGTGTTGTTGAATTGCTTGGTTCACTGGTGGTGGCTTATGCTGAATGTTACTGATGCATATTGGTTATGTTAGTTTTTTACATAGATGTCAGATCCATATAAAATGTGAATAAAGCAGGCATTATTAAAGTCAAGATCTTAGAAAATTAAAAGGAATTTCTTTTTGTCATATATATGTATATATGTGTGTGTGTGTATATATATATACACTGCAAGAATGTCTAAAATGAATTTACAGTAAAATGTAGACACATCTTTATTCTCTGTTTATGTTTCCTGTTCAAAAAGCTCTGAAATTTTAGCAGAACTATTAATACACATAACTGCATCTAATTAATAGATGAGGGAAAAGCTGCTAAGAGTAGTAACTGTGAGCTGGTTATACTCTCATTGCTCCTCGTAGGTTACTTGTATCATTTGCTACCAGATTTTAAAGATATTATTGTGAGAAGACTGCAGGTTTCTAAAACTGAACTGTGCCTTTATCAAAGGAACTACAGAGGACTGTAGCTGTCTTATGCATATAGCTGTATGTGGTAAAACCAACTTAGCTACAACGTCCTCCAAAACTTTTTTCTGTAACCTGAGCACTTCCTCCATACAAGTTTTTAACTGGCTGAAATCAGAATACGAGACTAAATAGATAAGTTGTTACAGAACAGCAGTTCTCAAGGTCACTACGCTGTGTCATCTTAATCAGTGGTGGGTTTCTCTTCAGGTTTTTCCCTTAGGATGAGATGACCCTACATATTATTTCTTTAGTAATCTGTCCATTGGGCTCCTTGATAGTGAATTACATCTTTTGACTGAATATTCATACTACTAATGGGTAAGTCTAGTATAAAGTATACAGGAAAAGGACACATTGGACTCAGTTCAGATGCCCAAGCGTTGATATCTCCTACTATTTGAGACATCTTGGTGGTCTTGAAGACATTCTCAGTGAGCTGACATCTTCTGGATCTGTAGGAGACCTGCACCCTTTTCAGCAGCTGGCAGCCAGGATGTCTCAAAGAGCACTAGAGTCCTTTGTTTGGGCACCTGTATTGAGTCCACTTAGTATGATGGTGAAAGTTTGTAAGTTAGTAGGAATGAAACAGCAAGTGAAAAATAAACTCAGAGCATTGGATTGTACAACCCCCCCAATAGTTAGAGGAAGATGTATGAATTTTAGAAAGACAGTTAAACGGAAGGAAATTATATTTCTTTTTAAAATCATATTTTAAATAATAAGAAAGCTCTTGTTACTCCCTCTCAACTTTGAGCTATATCATACGATGAATTGTGTCTCTGCGTAAATTCTCTCTTCTGAAGACAACATTATTCTGGACCTCTGCTGAGGAATACCTCACAGATGTTCATGGATCATGACGTTCTGTTTTCCATTGATCAATAACTGTCGTCTGTCCCCTGAAGAAACTGTTCTCTGTGTTCAGAAAAAGAACTGTCTGTAGGAGAACTGAGGAAGCATGGGATTTAATGACATGTTCAAGATTGTGAGAAGTTTGTAGCAGAGCTAGGAATCTCTTTATTCTGTTCTTTAACTACAAGACTGTGTTTTCTTTTTGGCAAAGCCCTCTTTAAATTCTGCTCACTGTTAGTGCTTTCTATAACACAGGTTCTGAATATGGAAATAGTTTTAAAAAATAGCTTGCAAACTGAGATCTCCTATGCAAGACACGGTTCAAGGCAGATGTTTAACTCGGGTGAACATCTTGAAATCTTTACTTAGGATAGGATTACCTGTAATAGTTTATATCCTATAATAATTGGAAAGTAAGTAATAGAATATTAAATTATTATAAAACTAGCAGTTTAAGGTAGAACTTGCAAACTTTCAAATGAAATAATGACAATCCAGATTTTTTTTTTTCTCATGGTAAATTGTAGACAAATCTTTATTTTCTGTATATGTTTACCGGTAGTTTAGGTCCCCATACCTGCCTGCACAGCTCCTGTATGAGAAGGGGAAGCTGACTGTCTCAGACAGTTGCAATAGCTTGAGTTGCTGAAAGGTTCCCTTCTCAAAGTAGCTATGTTAAAAAAGCCAAAATCTCCCAAGTAAAAAAAACAAATAGGTCCGATACGGAAGAAATCTGTTCTGTTTTCTTGAGCCTGTGGTTGGCAGTATCCCCTTTGGTATATACAGTATTACATAGTTTCAATGTGCTTCTTTAATCCTTCAGTTGCTACTAAAATACATTTATAAGTTAGTGAGACTCAAATGATGCCTTCTGTATATATTGGCCTTTCTTGAGCTAAAAATAATGGCATCCTTAATTATATATTTCAATAAAAGTAACCATATGTGTGCAACTACTGCGTAGATTCATGATTGAAATAGAAATGGAGGTGGAAGAAAAAGAAGAATAGGAAAGAAAGGAGAAACAAAAGAGGCAAAGCAGCTGCTTGCAACTGCCTGAAAGAAAGATTATCTCTTATCCTGGTTTCTTCTTGCTGAATAAAATGTGATGTGATCAGGTCACTGCATGTAAAATGCTTTAAGAATGTGATCTGTACTTCATCATTATAAAATTCAAACATTCTTGAACCTTTTATTCCACCCTGTTCATATTTATCTTTTTGGTCCTGCCTTCATTGGGTACCACATTTGTATTGATAAATTGTAGGTACTTGGAGATGTATTGATGGGCTGAAGACAGTTCAAAATGTAGAGTGCTGTGGCTTTGCATATCATTACACCTAGCTCGCTCTTTGCCTCTTGAAAGCTGTCGATTTGTGCATTATTGCTATTCAGGCTGATAAATGACAGTAATTGTTCTTAAGTTGAAGAGCTGGCTTAATATGCTGACTTGCTTGGGAATTCTGAGCACCAGGGTTAAACTAGTGCTCCACCGGTTCTAATAAAATGGTCTTTTCCAGCTCAGAATAGGTACTTAATTGAATTACTTTAGTTTTCATGCATTTTGCAGCTTTGCATTTGGAGAAAAAAATATTCATAACAAGATTAGGGAATTCAGAGCTGTTCACAGGGAGGTCAGGATTGCTATGTGCCCCCACTTCAAGGCACCTGCTCCCAGTGGTGCTACCACAATTAAAAAAAAAAAAGTTGAGAATGAGAATGTGTTAGTCCTGTAGTGGCACTAGGAAAGACATAAATGGAGTAATAAAAAATTGGATGCAGATGGATCCCTATTCTTTCTTCCACTGTCCCAGCGGTGGAAGTTAGCAAGACACACAGATGAAATACAATTCATTTTGTGGGATTTCTTTAAGCAATATTTTTCAATTTGTGGTGTCACTGGTTTTTTCAATAGATTTGGTCTAGGAGCAAAATCTTGAAACTTCTGGTAATTTAGAAAAGACAGATTTTTCAAGCATAACTCATGAAAAATTCCACATGAAATTTAATATTTTTGCCTTGAATAATGCCCACAGAATTCAAACCCAGAATTCCAGATTTTCAGAAGAGTTTAGTGTGACTTATATCCAGTTATTCATATTTGACATTTCTTATGGGTATTGCAGTACAAATTAAGGCACACCACCCAAATAATAGAACATCTCAGGTTTCTGAATTCAGCTAGTTGCCATTGTTTTTAAGCACTCTGCAGAGTTGTTTTATGCAACAGCTGTGCATTTCCACTTTCCACATTGATGCAAATAATTTCAAATTAGGTTGAAAAAAATGAACTCTTAAAGAAGAAACTTAACAGGTTCAGGATGAAATTTATTTACTTCATGGTGATTCTCTCTCTGTGATGACTTACCTGTTTCATATGGAAATTTCTAGAGAGATCAGCCTCTTCCACTTGAGATACAGAAAGCCTTTCCTTCTACCTGTGAAGGTAATATATTTATTAATGGTCTTTTGTATGTCCAAGCATGATGCTTAGCATTTCCTAAGTGTGTATCATAAAGGTGTTGATTGTTCATTCAGGAAGAATTTTGGTCACCACCTTGCTGCAAGATTGTTTTCTTCTTATTTAGAACTTAAAACTTCAGTGCGTAGTGCATATAGTTGGGCAAGAGTTATGTGAACACGAGAAAAAAATAAATTCAATATTTGGTTAGTCAGTTTAGTAAACAGAACTCCTTTTCCTTAGTCTTGAAAAGGAAGATGCTTTACAATTATATTTGTGACTAGATAGGTTTGCTGCATCATATCTATCACACAGAATTATTTTAATTCCTAGGATGCTAATGAAAAGCATGAAACACTAAGAGAACATGATCCAACAAGTAAAAGCCAAAAGCTGAAGATTCCCATTCCTTTCACACCTAATTCATGCCTTAATATGCAGAACTAACCCTATAGTCTACCCTGGGCTCAAATACTTCAACTTAGAATGTATTTATAACCTCCTAAACAGGAAAATGCTACCTAAAATATCCTAATTTGAAGCATAAATCATTTCAGTGCTATAAAAGAATATAAAAATCATCTTTTGCAGCTGTATGAGCTAGGAAGCTATTAACAGATGATCACCCAAAGAGAAGAACCTGTTCTCATCAGGTGCTGAGAATTCTTTACTCTGATTGAAGTCCTGTGAAATTGGTATGTAAGCTCTGATGACCTACTCAGTTGTGTGGCTTTTCCAGCAGAGTCACAGGGAGCTGAGAGCATGATCTACTGTGGGGGCCTAGATAGTCAGCAGATAACATCAAAAAGGTATATTTTTTCTTTTATATACACTTGTGACTGTTACTGTATGTTGTTCAAAGTCTTACTGGGTGTTGTCTTTCATATGCTGATCTTAATGTATCTGTTTGTCTTGCAAGATCTCTCATGGACCATTAAAGAACAGTGTGACTTGAGCATATATTTTATTTTTTCCTAATCACTGTTCTCCAGTTTTTCAAACTTCTGCTATTCAAAGTTAGGATAAAGAAGAAAGTATCAGAGTTTGGCTAGTATAAGAACTTTGGAAATAAATAATTTGGAAGCTTCATGCTATTGGCAGATTTAATATCTGTGTACAAATTTTATGATTGTTAATATTTTCTTGTAGAAATTAGGCATTTTAAACTTAAAATGCCTAACCTCTCTAGTTTGAGGAGAACTTCTCAGATGTGGACCTATTGTTATAGCAGCATTAATAGTATACCATGCGCACTTTTCAAATGCAGAATGACAGGACAAGAGGCAACGGGCAGAAACTGAACCACAGGATGTTCCATCTGAACCTGAGAAAAAACTTCTTGACTGTGAGGGTGACAGAGCATTGGAACAGGTTGCCCAGAGAGGTAGTGGAGTCTCCTTCCCTGGAGATATTCAAAACCCGTCTGGATGTGATCCTGGGCAATGTGCTCTAGGTGACCCTGCTTGAGCAGGGAGGTTGGACTAGATGATCTCCAGAGGTCCCTTCCAACCTAGATGATTCTGTGATTCTGTAATGTCTCTCTGCTGAAGACAAACAGATGCATTCTTTCTGAATGTAAGAACTGAAATACCACTCAGCTGGATAGAAAAGTCCACAAACTGTATTATGGCTATTTAAACTCCCTCATCTATGATTGACTGATTTAATCCCTCAATTTAGAGGTAAAGTTGGGTATTATGAAGTTCAGACTACATCTCTGATTGCACTGTAGCATGGAGAAAAGAACTAGGGCTTGGGGGTAGTGCACAGGTTCTGCTGAAGCAAGACCAAAACCTGAAGGGATTGGCCACTCTGAAAATCTGAAGTTTAGTGTGAAAATTCTAGGCAGGTCACTAGTTCCTTTGCTGGTGAACAAAAAGATGTGAATTCTTTTGACTTATTGTTTTTATTGTTGTTTTTTTCTCTGTAAAAAATCAAGTTTCATTTCTCGAGGCAGAAATTGAAGTGTTGGGAGAAAAGTGCTATGGAAAAGATAAAACTAAGCAGAAAAGCAAGATGAATATTTTAATTGGGAAAGTGATTTTTGTATTTTTCTGTCTGTGATTTTTATTCTGCCTTTAAAGGAGCACCAAAAAGTGTTGTAAGAGTTGTAAAAGTGTCTTGGGGGTCTGCATCGTGCTGAGTCTCTAATTGTTTCCAGCTGATTGACTGTCATTTGCCCTGATGGAAATTCCCTGTAGTGACTGATGTTACTTTATACCCTTTGCCTGACTTCATTTGGCTCTTCAGGTGGTTGTGTCTTTAAGTTTGGAGTGATTGAGGTTGCTTCTGGATTTGTCATACAGCCGGGCTGCTGATGGTCAGTCTTGGTTGTTTTATCTCTCTGCATCTAACTTTTCCTTTGTATATATACTTATTGTTAATGCAATTCTGCAGGAGATAACTATGCAGATGTTTCATGGTTAAAAAGGAGAGGTATTTGACATGATTTGGACATACTTGTATGTATTCATTAGACAGTTTTAACTTGGTGGGTAAGTTTGCTTCAGTCAAAGTCAAGATTTCTGCTTTGGAAATGGATGTGTTGAATGTAATCACATCTTGAAAATGATTTCCTGCACGCTGGTAAGAATGATTTCAGTATTGTTAAAGCATTCAAGATTAGTTGTTATTAGCTCCTTTGAGGAGTAGAAAGACTCTGAGGTTTTTAGCATTTGTTATACCAAAACAGATGTCTAAGTCTTCAGTGACATCAGGTGGCAGCCCAGTCCTACCACTTTCTCCAGAACCTCGTTGTTCTGTGTGAATGCAACTGGTGCTGAGATCACAAGCTGCAGGAAAGGAGTTACTTACAAGGGTGCTTGCTAACTCGGGTCAGCAGGTGAAGCAGTTACTGCAATCCTAGTGAATCCTCTGAGTTCTTGTTTTCCTCCCTGTGTAGAGGAAACAGCCAATCCGTTTTGGTACAGTATATGGTTAGAAGGGGTATGTGCATAGTGAATATGAACATGTTTATGTGGTGTGAGAGCCACTTATTGTGTGTGGCAGAACTGGCAAGGACAGAAACTGCTCAGAACAAAAGTCTGTCAGCTCATGCTTAAGTAAATACTCTAGTGCATCTTTGAAAGTTTCCGTGAAGATGATGGATGGCTGATAAGTGGGCCAACTCCACATGTCCTGATGGCTTGGATCAGGCCTTCTGCAATCATGAGACTGGCATAAATAGTATGTTCTCTATTATGAAATTTCAATTTTTGCTTTCTCCATGAATTTACAGTTGGGATACAGTTTATCTTATCTTTTAGATTTGTTTTATACTAAAGGGGCTTAAAACTTTTATCTTTTTTAAAGGTAATTATTTACTGTAAGAGCTGAACATTTAAGGAAGTATCAAAACTCTTATGATTGCCTATGCTAAGAAATACAATATTTTGTGAACAGATGTGAACGTTCTGTTCCATTACGCTGAAGTTGTGGTGTGTCATGATGGACTGTGTTTTAGCAGTCAAGCATCTTCAGACTAAATTTCAGATTTGCAATATTCAGACCATATGTATATGTAGAGCAGTCGGCCATCAGGAATCTGGAATTTTCAGCTACCACTGTGCAATTAAAGCATAATGTATAGTCATAAAAAGCAACCTGAACAAAATATCTATTTGCAGCACTTAATAATTCTTATACCATAGATTTCAGGCAATATTTTTAAAAGCATATAAATACTTTGCTTTTTACCTTCTACTTTTAAGTATGATATAGGGATATGTCATAGACATATAATGTAAACAAAGGGACTTCTGTAAAATGTTTCCCTTTGCATACTTATTCAGTGAGAATATTTGATGCTTTGCAGAAATTGGCTAACTACTTCAAAGGTTATGCAAGCATGTTAGGGAAAGCTGAGCAAAGCTACTGGAAGAATCAGTTGCCTGGGAGTGTGTGTGTGTGGTTTTTTTTTTTTTTGGTTTAGACCTCTGATCATGAAGCTAAAACTATTAAAGCTGTTAAATTAAATATGTCATCTTTAATCCTTTTTTTTTAAAAATGTTTAAAAGATCTTATTGTCACCTTTTTGATAGTCTTCTCCCTTGGCATAGGTGGGGAGAATCACAGAAAGACGTAAGGCTCCAATAAATACACATTTATTGCTATTTCTCTTCTGAAGAAGTGTTTGGAAGCTATTTTTGAGAAACTGAAATTATTTACGTGGGTTGTGTTGTTGTTGCTGCTGCTCTGAAAATTTCACTTAGTTCTGACTGATTATAAGCTAATTCCTTTGTGTTTTCCCTTACAAACAAAACAAGGAATAGTTACCAATACTAATGAAGATAATAGAGTTCTTAATGCAGTGAATTTCTGTGTATCTGCTTTCTTGAGTACTGAGAAAATAGAAAGTAGATAGCATGTAGTTTTTCTCTTGTGTCTCTGCAGAACTCATTCATTGACTTTGATGTCAATACAATTCTGAATTTTTAGGTTGTCCGATGAATGATATAGAAAAGTGATCTGTTAACTTTGTATAGCAATGCACCCTGATTTTTTGAGTGTTCCTTATGCAGTAATGTACCTAATACTGTATTAGGAGCCAAACTACGCAGTAATGTACCTAAACTGTATTAGGAGCTAAAGCTGGAAAATGGTACATGTGTGTTTAGTTCCTTTTTTTCCTTAATTTGCAACTGAGGTTTGGGGGAGGAAAACCAAAGTTCAAAACACCCCCAAAACCTTAATTACCCCTTTCTCCACAAACACCTGACAGTGCCTTGTCAACTGCAGAATGACGTGCCTCTAGAAATCCTCCTTGAGGAGAAGAGAAATTTTGGTCCTGATTGCAGGCAAGTCAAAGAGAACTGGCAGAATAAGATTCTCCCTGTTGCTCTCCAGAGCTGTGGTGAATTTTTTTGCCTTTTATAAAGGAAACTAACTTCTTGGCGCATGTGTAGACTTGCACTGGAGTCCTGCATTTGGTCCTTTGGGAACAGGGAACACTTTCCCTCTTCTTCCTTAAATAGAAACCTTCTTTATGTTGGTTTCCCTTAAAAGTGATCATGACCTATCTTGGCTCCAGTTGCAGAGCTGAGTCCTTCTAACACGGATGGAAGACACTAACTGAAGTATAGAATGAATAGAGTTGTATGTGGACCTATGAAGCAGACCATGATGTTTGCTCCTGCAGACTTACATGTCTATAAAGCTAGTGGACTGAGGAATGAAGGCATTTGCAAAATGAAGGATTTTTAATTCGTCTTTTCTGTAAGCTTTCTACCTAGACCAGCTGCTGCTCCAGGCTCCTCGCTCATTTCCTGAACATAGGTCTTTGAATTGGTTTTGCGTTCAACTTTACTTCCAGGAAGGCTCAACAAATCTACTATCATTACAGTACACAGTAATTAATAACCTTTGGTTTCTGTTCATGGAGCAGACTTGATAGATTTAAAGGATGTTTTAATCTAGAATCAAATGATAGCGAGATAGGGGAAAGCATTAGTTTGTTTTGTTGTAACAGATTCACTTATTGCCAGGGCTGACCATCAAATGGTTGAGATAGCTTCATTATTTTAGATGGATAGCTAATTACTGTCTCTTTTTTTATTCCTACTTCTGTCCTTCACGTGGCGATTGTGAATTAGCTTTGTGCCATTTTCTAAAATATCAGGCATTTTTATACATTTGGTATATTGAATGGCAAATACTTGATGTAAAGTCTGCAGTTTTACTCCATAACCAGATTGTAAAATATGAACTGAATTAATCATAACTGCAAAGAGTAATGGCACATTTTCTCTTATTTTATCTTTACTGCCTTTCAGATCATGGTTTAAAACCTTCTACATCTGGTGCACAGAATGAGGCAGCAGCTTTGGTAGTGGATAGCAAGAGGCAAAGGTCAAACCAGAGGCTGCACAAATATTGTGCACTGGATTTATTGTTTTAATTAAGAGTGTGGCAGTTCATCATAAACTGTTTATGGTGTTTTTGCACAGTGCAGCATTTTGAAATCAGCTGTTTTAATGAAAACATAATGTCATATCTGTCAAAGTTCTAAATATTTTGAAAGTGAAATATGGAAACAAGAACTTTAATTCTGAGTTTACTAGGATTAGCTCTTTGGATTGTTTTAAAATCCCCTATGTTTCATATCACAGGTAGCATATAGTCCTGTGCTAGGAAGGGAATGGAAGGTACTATATGTAGCTTGTTATTTAATTGTGAAAATGTATGCTGAGTGTTAATGTATTAAATGACGAAGCTGTTATGATTTGTGTTGGAATGCCAAAATTAAGACACAGAGATAAGGTACTTTCTTCCTCATATACAACATGTACATGCTGCATCTTGATTGTACTTTGTTTAAAAAAAAAAAAAACCTAAAAGTGGAAAGAAAGAGATATGCTGTAGGTAATATGATGCTGTGATATATTAGCATCAGGATCTTTGTAACTAATTATTTACAGGGACTGAAAAGGTGATCTCTCTTTTGTGGACTTCAAGGCTGAGCAATTTGTAGTCTAGCAGTTTCTTGCTATTGCTATGTATTCATGTAGATATGTAGGGCAATTTGGTTACTTTTTTTGTATAGACTGATAATTTTCAGATTATACAAATATTTTATTTTTGTAGTACTCTCCTTGGAAAATAGAAATTAAGTCTGTCATTAGATGTTAGGGCCACAGTAGTTGACTGAGCAGGGTAATGTATGCTACGTTTTGTGCTATACTTGGTCAAGTTTCATATATATTGTATTCCACATTATTTTATTAAATTTAATATCTGCACTTCCCATTACCAGACATGCCTCTCATTCAAAGCACAGAGGCACAGTTCTCTAATCAGAAGTGACAAGCTATATACTTTCTTTCAGCCATTATTTGGTAGCCTAGAGCAAGGAGCTCTGTTTCCTTGAAAATGTTTTGAATTGGGTTATTTTTATTGAAGTATTAAAGTAATTCTTCAGATTTTAGGCTATTATTTAAGCACTTTTGGGAGAATGCAATAACCTCTGGATTCTATAGCCTTTGTTATGTTAACAATTGTAGCTGCTAAATGTATCTTTTTAATGCTTGTTATGTAAGTGTCTGAAAACTCAACTGACTGATAAGAGACTAACAATATTTAGGAAATAAACAAGATTAGTTGGCTAAATTAGTTTGCTATTGAAGTATGATATTAAAATGACTCGCTACTTAAAAATACCAGTAGATTCTGGTCACTGTACCTTCACTGACAAATTTACGTGATTAACTTCATATTTGGCAGGTTTATTCTTATAACAAATTAGTGAATTTTATGTTGAGTCTCAAAGCAATACTTTGTTACTTTATGGCAATGTCACTTATCTCACAATATCACTTGTGATAATGTTGGTTTAAGCCCCCTACAAAAACTTTGAATATTTAGTTTGATTGAATATCTTTATTAAAAAGGACCTGTGGAGTCTTTGCAAATTGTCTACCCCCTTTTTCTTTTAAAATGGGAAGAGGCGTGAAAAACATGAAAATGGTACATCTAGTGTTAAAGGAGAAAGGAGGCAGTTGTCCCAAACCTTGAGAGAAACTCAAGGAGAAGCTGCTTTGTGGGGTATAGTGCTTTTGAGACGTTTTCTGAAAGGTGACCTTAATGCATCAAACAATACCAGTTTTCTTCCCATGTCTTATGTGTACATTTATGGAGAGAGGTGTGTGTGAAGTGTAATAGAAGAACTACTAAGATTGATTGCATCTCTCTCCACTTTGTTCACCCAATTGCAAAGAATGTTACCTGGTCTACAGACCCTACTTGTTGACCTCCAGTGAGGTACTGGCCTTTGTTAAGTAGAGAGAGGGAGCCTTGTGAAACTTCTGCAGTGATGTTGATGTACACGTACGTGAAGGATAATATTAAGAAGCTAAGCTCTCTTCTTGAGTGCAAATCTTAATGGGGAAATATGTTAATTCTTCTAGGTAAACATCATGGGCACAGTTCAAAGTGTGTGCTCCCCCCACCCTGAAACAGTGTCATAATAACTGTCGGAGGCATTATTTACATCTTGATTGCAGCCTCTGTAGTTTTGCTCTTCTTGAAGTAGTTGAGTGTGTATTAGGATTTGAGAGATTTCTTCTGTTAGTGTATTTTATTGCTACCTCTTATTATGACCATCTACTATGACACGTATTATGACCAGTAGATTAAGTGTCTACTTTCTGTATTGGTTTTTGATGCAATCTTGATATGCTTATAGTGCAGTAGGTGCTAATGGGACTATTTGACCAGGACTGTCCTAGATCTAAAGACAGTTCCATGTGTAGTAGTAGTTCAGAATTACCGTGTTATATATTTTCTTATGCAGATGAGTGAAAACATGGCAGATTCATGGGCTAAGATCATGCTAAGCAAGGAAAGAGAAATAGTGAAAGTATTGATGAGCACGTTAACAGGAAAGTAGTGAGTCTGGCAGTCAGTGTGCGAAATACATACAGTGAAGACAGTTAAACTCCACTATATTGCCAAACACACTGGTTTTGTATGTAGTTTTGATTAAGTAGTTACTTAGTTTGCATTTGCAAATCAAATAGTGTAGTATCACAGATGCAGGAATTGGTGGCTATTTTGTTTAAAACATGGCCAAGAATAAAATCGTAGAGCTACAATCCTTACAGTTTGGTGGAACTGGAATTTTGAATCCATCTATGTATGTATTTAAATATGTTTATTACTTCTTGAAAAATAAGAATAGGTAATGCTGAAATTGTCCCTGAAAGGAATATTTAAAAAGTAAGATGAACGAGACTTGACGTGAACTGGCAAAGAGTATAACCTGTCAGAAATAACCAAAACATGTTAGATATTAAAGCATTGACTCTAATAACTAACACTAGACAGAGAAAGGAAATATTAACAGAAGAGTGATATTGCATGTCTAAAATGTTTAAGAGCATGCTAAGCAATACTTTGAAAGGAAATAGAGTGGCAGTAGATGACTCCAGGCAGAAAAGTAGATGAGAAGTACAGGGGAACCTCCCTAATACTCTCCTTGCCTCCAACCATCTTCAGAGCGGAAGTATCTCATGTGCTGGCCCTGTTCTTTTCCTACCTTCTGCTTATGCCCATTGCTGAAGACAGAGTACGAGGCTGAATTAATCGTAGATCTGACCCAGTGGCTTGAGGTTTAGTGCTTGAATGGTGGATAAGGGACAGATGATCCTTGCTGCCTCAGTCCCACTAGGTAGCCTGGTGGTAGGAGTGAATGGTATCATCTGCTAGCAGTGTATGTGCTGGAGGGTGGGGGGGATAAGTGTGAGTCAATAATATTGCATTTAAACAGACTTGTAAGTAGAGGCCAGGATATAAGGGAAATGTCATGGCATACATCTGGCCTGTTTTTCAGGGGTAGAATTGGGACGTGGCTGAGATGTGCATCTACTTTAATAGCTTAAAAATGCTTCTTGGTCCACCTGTTGAAATGTAGTCATAGTCAGCTATATCTTGGCTTTGGTACTTGTTGAGCAAAGCACTAAGCTTTCTATTTTAATGGTGCAAGAGAGACAGTCTGCAAGTTAGGAGGCATACCTAGTATGTAAGGTAGCTAGTACATGTTAAACTTGATAATAAGTGCTGACCCAGGATAATGTTTTGCACCCAGCAGTGCACTTCACAGGATGTCGCCTTGCCTCTCCCAGAGGGATGACTGTCAGGAGTTTTTTTTGCAAAGAAGTAGACTTTTCTCTACTGTTCCCGCTCTACAGTCATATGGGCTAGTTTTGACTCTGTTTTATTCACTGCTTATAGCAATTCAGCCTGTTGGATTTGATCTTGGCGTTCTTGGTGAAACGTTGTGGTGCATCCTGCAAAGAAAGTCGGACTAGATAAATGCATTGGTCCTTCTGGCCTTCAGGATCTATGGGTCTTTTTCAGATCTGTAGTTGGTAAAGTTGCTGATGAATATTAAAATCTGTTTAGAGTTTGGCTAAAATGATGCGTTACAACTTTCACTCAGAAAAGAAGGAAAAAATTTCAGAAATACATACACATCTTGACTATGATTAACTTTCAAAACTCTTGATTTTAAAATCATAGCTATGTAAAATTCAGAAAGATGTCAGTTACTTGACAGGGCAATATATGAACTGTTCTAACACTTCAGTGGATCTATGGTAGGTGTATAGGAACACTTTATATATTCATCTGTAAGTCCTAAATGTGTAAACAATATCCAAGTTTCTGCAGAGAATGTGTGCTGTCCCTAACCTGCTTTTTTATTATACTTCCTTTAAACTCTTCCTCCTGCTTTCTGAGATGCACAGGCTTTCACAACTTGCCGATCATTAATATGATTTCATTTGCAGAAAAATACTTTCTCATTAACCCTAATGTGGATGTAAAGGTACAAATGACAAGAAGCTATGCAAATAGAAACAGATGACTGGAGTTTTTCTAAAAGATAGAGAAATATTTAGCCCAAAATGAGACAGACAAGTAGTGTTTGGGGGTCTTGTATTTAAATGTTAGTAGAAACAGAATGGTAGAAATCATGGAATAAATCACATTAGGAAAGAACTGTAACACTTTTTTTCTCATAATATTTCTCAATGCTTATCTGTTTACTACTGAATAATATTGAATACTGGTGATTATTTTGTTAAAGAGTGCTGACAAACTGCAGCAATTTAACTGATGCGCTATTAACAAATGTGTAATTAACATAGCTAGATAGGCCAATTTCTAGCGTCTTAAAGAAAAACCTGCATATTTGTTGTAATAAACTACAGTAAGATAAAATGAATAAAAAATTTGGAAATATAATAAGATATATGTACCTATATGGGACATTAGTGCTATATATGAAATATATTGGGAATATGTTTCAAAATATTTCAAACATTGTTGACCTTTGTTATATAGTACCAAGCTCAGGGAAATATATTTGCATAGATTTAGTAATATATTGTAAATAACTACATAGGACAGTGCACATTTTTCCTTAAGATGCAGCATTATAAGCAAGACATTAAATTATGCCTATCAGACAAAGCAGCAGAATCTCAACACTTTTTTTTATAGCACATTCTATTGGGAAGACATCTCTGCTTCTAAAAAGCACATGCATTAACTGCCTGATTCATGTGGTGACATGTGGCATATCCAAATGTGTTATGGATCTCCCAGGAATAAAAACAACATAGCAAAATCATCACCTTGGGATGTTCATTGAGTGAATATTTTACAGACATACTCCTTTTATATTTATATAATAATTTAGTGTTATGACAATTTTTTAGCAGTGTTGGCAGTTTTTCTTTTTTATAATGGTATTATATTTGTGAGCCTATTAAGTGCACATGGGCTAAACTACAGAAAAAAGTATTTTTCATAATCCCTTAGGGTGCTTGTAGCAAAAGAACCATATTGGAATAGAAAAATGTTAATAAAAGGTCAAGCAGAACTTTCCAATGTTTATCATGATAGCAATTTGGGGCTTTTTTGAATTGTATATTGAAGAAACAGATTTATGGAGTATATAGAGAGGAAACTATACCTAGTATACTTCGTACTTGAACTCTTTATGAGAAGACACGTTTAAGTTTTAACGATAATCAAAGTAATTCATTTCTACTGTTCTTTTTCTAATAAATATCTGAAAGGTGTTGTGAAATTGTGTGGAGTGAGCTAAAGTAGTTCAGAGTTTTGCTGTGTTCCAGTATTACAGCTAGTGCTATGTCCTCTAACATAGAGAATGATGCTTACAACAGTGTACACCTTTTTGCTGTTCCAGAAGGTCGGCATTCAGATTGGAAACAATGCTTTTTGGTAGAGTGTATATTCATTTACAATGGAGAATAGGATGTTGGTTTATTAGGAATTAGTCTATCTGTTCCAGTGTGTCACCATGCTCTATTTGTCTTACTTCTATATTTGCACTGAAATCGATGAGTGAAACGAGCAGGATTTAGCTATTATTCATCAACTCTTAAGTCTCCCGGAATCCTTTAATAAGGTCCATGCTCAGATTTGGATGTGGTGATTCTTTCAGAATGTGTTTCTTCTTGTGCTTAGGACTAGCAGAGATGCTCTGATTTGTTTAACTATGGAGTAGACATCTATTTGGAGAGCACAGTTTATAAAATGATTTTCCTTGCTTAGCCAACAAATTTGGAGTGTTAAAAACCAGGTAACGCCTGTGTTCTATCTCTGGACGGAACGGAAGCTGAATGGATAATTCAGATTTCACTAATATTCTGCTTGATGCTCTTTCGAATTCATTGTGTCTGGTCTTGCACCCTTGAAGCCTGTTTGTTTGCTTTTTAAGAGTATTCAAAAAAACCAAGCTCTGAGATAAACTAGGAAGGTATACATGTGACCTTATGCTCCAATGTGAATGTACAGCCCATCAGTTAATAATAACTTGTCAATGAAAGACTAATAAGTAAATTTGCATCCTTCCTACTGCTCAAGCAGTAAATTGCTTGAATGTCTGTATCCTAAAACAAATAAACCAATTTTTCTGTTCTCTTCATGGTGACAAGAATAGGCCATAAATTTCAACACAATGCTAATAAATAAATACTGTCACACCTGGTAACTGGATTAGGATTAACTGCTAAAGTCTCATTCCTGATCAATCTGAACATGTGCGTGATCTACAAATGACAATGCAAGCATCTTCTACCTGTTATTGTGAAGATACTAATTTGCAGTTAATTTTCTGATTCTACTCCAATAGATAAAGAAAATTGTACTAGGTTGTGTGTATCAGTGTATTAAAACCTGCAACACGTAAGTGAAATTAATTCTGAATTAGACATACTTCTCTATTTTATTTTTGCACTTTTGAAATAAAATTTCCTTCAGTAGTATGGTAAATCTTTCTCTGATAGTATGTTACACTTTAATTATATGCAAGTTACAACACTGTTACACTATAGATTAAAATCCTGACCACAGATGAATACTGCATCTCCTCAAAATAGAAATGTGTTTTCTGTGCAAGAGTGTAGATAAAGGCTATTTTCTTGAAATTGATCCAAGCTGGCTCCACAGGAACAGAAGCATGAGCATCCAAAGTAGCTATAACAGCAGGAAATTCACTTTTCATTGCCATTTTGCTGTATCCCTTGTGAGAAGGGTTGAAAATAGTGCAGGGAAACTACAGGAAATCTATATCAAATTTTCTTAGAGATCCATCTTATGATACAATGGAAAATTGCTAAACAATATTAGCACTGTATATAGTATTTCTTTTTGGCGGAGACAGTAGTGGTGATTCTTACATTATCAAAATGATAATAAGTTACTAAGTGCTAATGAAGTGTAAATTATGTTGGTAAAATAAGTTATATAAAATATACAAACCGTACCATGTTTGCCAATACAAAGTGATTTTTATTCTGTTGCTTAAGTAACAATGTCAAGTTATTCACGGCTAGTACTTTGTATCATGCGATCTAGAAAAAATATTTTCTTTTGCGGCCCCACAACACTTCTCGAAAATACTCTATTTTCTTTTTTGAAAGCCATTTTGTGTATCACAAGACTTCTCTGAACGTTTTGCTCTGCAGAGGAACTGTGATGCTTGCCACGTGTAGAAATCTTTTGTAGGTACTGCCAGCACAATTAAACAGTGTCTGTTCACGACCTCAGAACCCGGATGATGTGAAGATGAGGCATCTTGAACGTAGGTATGATAGCAATAGGTGTGAAAGCGTTGCAATCCCTATGATTTGGGGAAACGAACTATTGTACCTTCAGATGTCTTACATCAGTACAGCTAGAGATTGGTACTCAAATTCTATCTGCGTACAGAGTGAAAGTTTTAAATTGTCCATTCAGTTTTGTTTCAAAGTTTCATGTTAGACAGCAGAAACTCTATGTACGTTACTGGCTCCCCAGCTACCAGACATACACCAACAGAATTGCGGTATGGCATGAAGACTAAATTAATAAGCTTTCAGGCTTATTAGGCTGAGCCCTGTGCTGACGCTGCCAAATTGGGCAGCTGGGGAGGAGGGAGGTAGCAGCAGGGGTCAGAAGAACAAAGGGTAGAAGAGAAGGAGATGGCGTCAGGCAGTGGCAAGAAGCGGTGGGGTGAATAGGAGGGAGCACAGGAAAGGTGGTGGCTGTGAAGGAGGGAGGTCAGGAGGAGGAGAAAGTAAGGTGGTGAAGTTCATCCCCAAAAGAACATTTGGGCCAGTGAAGTGTGGTATTCAATGTAACGTGCAAAATGAGACATGATATTAGTTACCTACATTGTGTGTGTGTGTTTTTTTTTCTTTGTTTCTGGGTTTTTTTTTTGTTTTGCTGTTAGCTGTTTGCCTGATATATAAATGAAATAAAAATGAACCTATCAGGTGAGAAATCCCAGCTAGTCTGTGCACTGTAGATTAGGCTGTACCTTCAGGGCATGGGGGGGCAGCAGGGAGAACAGCAGGTTCTGCCTTTGTACCCAGTCACCTTCATCAGAAAACTCTGAACGCTATTTACCTTACCTGGTGGCAGTGGCTGGGGAGAGTGGTGAACAGAGAACTGACAGCTAGAATGAGGCTGCTGGGAAATGTGCATTATTGTCTGCTGTGAGCTGCAAGGATGATCAGAAAAGTCTCATTTCTACACAATCCTTAAGGTGGGGCTGGCACTTATCTTTTCTAGCTCACCTTCAGGCTGCCCAAAGACAGCTCATCTGCAAGGAACGCCTGGCAGAAAGGCTAACATTCAGCTTTGCCCTCCCATGGATCTTCTATGTTAAAGAATAGACCTCTTGGAGATATCATAGTTTGATTTCTTTTCTCTGTGCTGCTTCTTGATGAAGTGATCAAGGAAGAACTTGGACAGCTTTTCTGCAGATATTTTCTTTGCTTAAGTTCATTGAGCCTGGGAATTTGGACACAGGTACTCAATCTGTTGTAATAGGAAGTGAGGCTTTTGAGGTACATCTTTAAAGCATTGTGATCTGTTTTTCATGGAATATCATCCTTAATGGGAGAGTTATTTTGCACCTTACAAGGATCTATGTATTCCTTCCTGTTCTAATTGGTCCCATTTCAATTATGAGTGCACAAGATGGATTGCTTGGATCACTTGTTGGCTACCTTGCCAGAAATACCCTGGCTACTCTATGGGCTTGAAGTTTAAAAGAGTAGCACTAGAGCAGCTTTGAGAACTTGGAAATACATTATATGCTCTGTTTTGTGTCTCTATGAAATTATGATAGGTGCCAAGATATGATACAGTAAGCTCCCCAAATAACCACATATATATGGTGCCACAGTAATGTCAGTATCTAGCTATGTTCTGACTGTTGTTTATGTTCATGTAAGTATCTCATATCACTTTCCCTGTGTCCCTTTGTGGACAGGGAAGTTGCTATTGTTGACTTAGGAGCAGTTACTAAAATGTGAGACGTCTCGGGAACTCTGACATGAACATAAAATGAGTAGGTTCATTTGTCACTCGCAAGGACTGGCAAATGGGCTATTAATAAGAACAGAAATGAGAATTGGACATCCAGGTCCTATTAACTTGCAGATGCCTCGCTGTCATTTGTGTCTTAGATGACTTCCAAGGTGTGCATTTGATACAGATAGAGATATGCTTGTGCTATGTCCGATTCCCTTTCTGCTGGGATTTCTGCAGCAGAGGTCCCGCAGTGTGCGTGGTCTGCTCCGAGGACCCAAGCCTCTGAGGCTGCAGCGTCGAGGCTGTGCTGTCCCCCGCGGCCTGCAGCCGTGCTGCAAAAGCTGCCAAATTGCTTCTGCTCCTTTTCCTCCCACCCCGTTGCTGCCCCTGGGGTTTATGGTGGGTGAGTAAAACTTAATGTTTTCAGTGTTTCCCCTCCTTCCCAGGTGTAGAAAATGTGCAGATAACAGGATCTGCCTTCATTAATTGCTCTATTCTTTTTCCTGTGCCCTTTGCTAGAAAGTGAGCAGAAGACTGCACAAACTCCCACCTGTGTAACAGAGATCCTAGTATAAGGCAGATGTTGAGACTGGGAAGTAAAGATGGAGCAGGAGTTTTGCATATTGCATAATAGAGGTAATTGAAAAAAGATTAAAAGCTTTTTCATAGTTTAAGCATGTCCTGTTCTCAGGCACTCTTGAAAGTTTTAGCTATGATATCTTGCATATCTTCTTACATCTTAGATGCTTTAGGAATGTCTCAATCCTTCTGCTTTCTTCTTAAGTAGAAAGTTCTGCCTGTATCATGAATGAGTATTTTAAGATATTTTTATCATATAAGCAAATAGAGGGATGGATAATGTTAAAAACATCTAGGAATTGTAGTATACGCATTCAGCTCTGTGCAATTCCCTCTCCCCTGCCTCAATGTATTTTTCAATGTATTGCAGCATTTTCTCCTCCCTTTTTTATTGTAAAAATAATAGATAGCTTCTAAAAAACGAAAAAAAAATCTATTAATGGGGTTTCACAGTGGTAAAAAAAATTATTGCGAAATGGGTACAATAGTATTCACAATATGAAGTGTCCAAAATATGAGGAATTTAATTCTGCCTATTATGATTTTTTGTATGCTGCTTCCTGTGACTGTTCCTCTGTTCTGGTTGATAGTACTAAGGCATGATTGGGAATTAGTCACGGGAATAAAAAATTTCAGAATGACTGAAATCTGGCTAAAATAACTCACCAGGGCGTTTTCTAATTATAATGCAATATTGGACAAACACGTGGTATAGAATTAGTCAATAAGTGCATTACTCTTTAGGAGTTTTACCTTAATTCTGCTACACGTTCAGACTTGCAGAGGAGAATAGTGTTTGGCTTGTATGTTGGCTGGCGGCTATTGCTGACGTGCTAACGATTTTGGGAGAACACGTAGCAGGGAAATAGGTGAAAGAAAGAACTCTTAGGACAATTGAATCTACATCAGCATGTTTTCGTTCTTAATCTATCATTATCATTTTTAACCTTTTAAAAAAGCATGTGTGTGTTATGAACATTGTGAAATTGTGACGTGGCTCTCGGGAATAACAGCCTGAAATGGTCTTGCCGCGTTTTGGGGTATTTCCCTGAGCTAAAAGGGACCCTTCGGAAGTCGCTGTTCCCCCTGTCTCGGTTAGGGTATAAAAGCGGCATGCTTTTCATCTTTGCTGGCGGGAGGCTGCGCGGGGGCGCGCCGGGAGCGATGCGGCGCGCGGCCGGCGGGGGGGAGTGCAGGCACGCGCAGCGCCGGCCCCCGCCGCGCCTGACCTCTGCCAGGCTCAACAGCCTTCCATTTATCACTGATCGCAAGAGTGGAATGAACATATTTACTTGTGTTTTACTTCCCACTTATAATATCTAGTGGCATGGGAGGAAAATGAAAACAATTGTTCATGTGGGAAATTTATGTGCTTCATCTGGCTGTATGATTTCCACAGTTGTACCAGTGCCACTTAGGGACTGGTATTGCGTTTTACATCTTTAGGCTACAACAAAGTAGCTTTTCCATCTGCTGTGAAACCTCTAATAATGCTCGTCTAGCTGTGTTTTTGTAGAACAGAGTTTCGTTTGAATAGCAGACGACTTTAGCTCTTTGCTTAACAAATGCCTTTCGCTTGATACAAAAAAAAAATTTCGTTTTAACGATATTTTCTTACTATTCTTGGTAAAGTGAAGGTTCTGATTTCTCCTGTTACGTGCAGGATGCAAATTCATTAAGTACCTGAACTGGTCCGATTCCGGTTTGGGGTTCCAGCTCTTTCCCGGACGTAACGTGAAGGGACTCGGAGTTCGTTCCCGTCGCGGGGCTGACGCCATGGTCCTCCTGGTCTCTCTCTTCCATGCTTTACTTATTCAAATAGTCCCATTGAAATCGATGGGATTATTCATGTAAGTAAGGCAAGTGGGAGTTGGGTTATAATTTGAATTATTTTTTTCCACTATGACTTGGTCATTTTCATCATGTATTTCAACTTCTGTAGTATTTGAGACTGCAATAATGTTTCTGGGTTTTTGAGCACTGTTTTTCAGTGTTGCATTACTTGGCTTTAATCTCTACATATCAATACAGCTGGGTAAACCCACTTTATAGATGCACCCTCCTTTCACCACTGCCTTGCAATATGTTTGCAATATGTTAACAACGGCAGCTGTTAAACTGCATTAGTGTGGAACACTGTCATTTAATTAGGTGTGCATTTCTAGAAATTTTAATTTTTTCAACTTCACAGACTGAGTAAATATGTGCATGTGTACATCGCAGATTTTTAATCAGAGTTTTTCATTCTCTCGGTCAAGTCAAGTGGGTTATATGTTGTGAGCTTTCTTGTCTATAACCTGGGTATAGTGATAACTTTCAGGCAGGGTTTAAATTTAAAAAAGTCATTTGTCTTTTGTACTAGTACACGAGCAAAGGAGTATCATACTCTCTGAAACTTGCATATCACTGTAAAATTCATAAATGCATATGTATTTTTTCTTAACAATAAGTGATATTGCTATATAAATGCTACTGCATATTTTCATATTGCTTTTAATAATTTTGTTAATAAGCAAATTGTGAAATACTGTGAATTCTGGATGGATTTTATTTTTCAATTGTAGTGCATGCATTTGTAATGCAATCTCTTTATTTAACATGCATGGTTTGCAGATTGGAAGCAGGGCCAGATTACAGTGAAATCCAATAGGGCAATAAAGTGAAACTGCATTGAAATCGGAGTGCAATGAAATTCTAAAATTATGTTAAGATTGCATTCTGGAAATTCTGATTTCATGGTAAGTTTTCCCCTGTAGAAAGAGGACATTGCTCTGTGTGTATGATAGGAATATCTACTGTTTGAATACTGCATCTAGAGCACAGAAAGTGCAAACATGTTCTGCCTTGGCATGACGGTGACTAAAGGGTGTTGCAGCCCTGCTGAGTTCGCTAATGGGCAGCAGAGTTTGCAGAGAGCTCTGCCTTGGCTTTTGGTGCATTTCCTATAGGCAGATCACACTCCTGTATTTATCAATATTAGGATTTATGAGTCAAAGCAAACAAATAGTGAGTAGGTGCAAATAACGTATTTAACTCAGTTCACCTTACTTTAAATTGTTTGCTTCCATTTCCAGAATGTTCATTCACAGAGTTATGTTACTTTTTTCTTTTTTTTTTTTTTTTTTTTTAAGAAAAGGTGGGGGGGCGATAGAGAGAATGATACCATTACATTAAAAAAGCATATTATGTTCTGACTAGTCAAATGTTACCTGGGTAGATGTTATCTTGGGTCAGTCCTGTTTTCTGTGCACAGTATAAGCTCCCTGTGGCTTCATAACCTGTATTTAACTTATTATTTCTAGCTGTTCTTTTGCTTCTGTGGAAGTGATACGCTGGAAGTATTTCAAAAGTATCTGTTTGGCTTACTTTAAAAGATAGCACTTATTTGCTTGAAAGTGAACTTTTAAAGTTGCTGAAGGTGAGCTGCAGCCTGGGTCTGAGGTGAACGAAATCCTCCCTCAGCTGGTCGTAACGGACCACGTTTCCCAGCGGTCTTGCAGTCACGTTATTCAAAATTGCATTTCTTTATTGCGTATTGCCAAATTCCAAGATGAGAAAACACCAAGATAACAAGTATTTATGACAAATTATTAGCTTTTATATACAAGATTAACATCTTCTGTTAAGATTAGTAAATATGGTAAAACACACATTATACTAGAACTGGACGGAAGATAGTTTGATACCAAAATAAATATTTGGTATATTTCTGAACACACAAATGTTGCAAGTAGGAGAGGGGTGTGCATGTAGACGTGGATTGTGATCATGGGTGTAGCTTTATAAAACGCTGAAATTCTTCTTTGTTTTTGTTGCTGTGTACATTGAACATAGAATGATAAAGGAACTAAATAATGTGGAATGTTTTACTAATTTTATTTGCATTTAAGTTTTAAAAATCTTATTGCTTGAAACTGAAGTTAACTTTTTAAATTATTTATAGTGGCAATAATGCATGTTTTTGTTATTGAACTATATCTCTGTAGTTCATCTAGTGAACAAAATCCTCCCTCAGCTAATTATAACTTACAGTATTTTCCCAGCAGTCTTGCAATCAAATTATTCAAAATTGCATTTCTTTATTGCATATTGCTAAAACCCAAGACAAGCAAACATCAAGATAATAAACAATTATTTATTGCAAATTATTACCTAATATATAAGATTAACAGCTTGTAACTATTAAGATTAATACGTGTGGTAAACTGTATTTATTATACTTATTTTGTAGCAAATATCTTTGTATAAAACATATGTTTATGTATTGCAATTAATGAGAAAAAGTGTAAGATTAACAATTTAAGCTGTGTTTTGTTTTTAGATTTATGCATGCTGTAAAACTTATTTATTGCACTTATTAAAAGTATTTAATGATGGACTTTTAGATGCTATATTTTTAATGTGCAAATATAAACTAAAGGAGTATTAAATTACAAAATGGAAAATTATAACTGAAGTCAAAGGATCTAACTATTTTCTGCTGTAAATCTACTTTAAAATGATCATCATTGGAATTACAGAATCTTTAAATTGTGGCCTTTATAGTACATAATGAGTTGTGATGAGTTATCCTTTTTAAAGGCTTTTTTCATCGTTAGAACTAAACTCAACATCTTGCTCTTAAAGATAAATGTAGCTCATAGTATAAACATTGGAATCATTTCTTTTTATGATGAGAAGTTAAAGTAACGTCTCTGAGAGGGGAGAGAGAGCGAAGCCAGACAACTTGTGTGCTCTGAGGAAGAAACTGAACTTCCAAATGAGGCTTCTGCTTTGTCTTCGGAGAAGAGCTACTGCTGACGTAGATGGTGTAGGCTGATGGTTTTAAAGCCCTCGTGTTTTGGAGGGACTTCTTTGGTCAAAGTACTGCTAAAGTGACTTTTGCCTTTGTAGAAATTTAGTCTTTTTCAGTATATTTTTATGCTTTCTTCATTTTTCTAACAATTTCTTTAGTGCTTCAAACATGTCAGTGGTTAGGGTCTGGTATAATATGTTTTCTTAGCATCTTGTGTTTGGAAATATTGATATATGACAGATATATGCAGGACCTATTTATACACACTGGGTTTTTGTTTCATCTCAAATGTAGAGAAACTGTTTTGGGGGAAAGGTTTCTTTCAGCTGGAATATAATTCTACTTCTGTCTATTCTTCCTGTGTGACCATGCTTAGTACCAGGCGTTTAGAGTGTGCCTAGTGCCGTAATTACAAGAAACAAATGATTGTTTTCATCAGGTTCTCATAATTAAGCAAACAGTTATGTACATAACTATTGGATAGGGAAAAGAAACATATTTCTACAAGTTTTCATTCTTTTTAATTTTGTGTGAAGGGGAGGGAATGATATTCATCCAACACTATACAGACAATATTTCTGAAAAGATTAATCAATTTTTATTTGACTAATTGGGTACTTGTGATAGGTATGTGTGTGTTTTCTCTTTTTAAGAGCATTCAAAAAGTATTGCAGTGTGAAGAGAAGGAATTAGTAAGCATGGCAAATAGGCTATTTTTTCTTTTTTTATTTTATAGATACTCTAAGCAGTTATTCTCACTATTATATTATTATTTTTTAAGCACCCTGTACAGGGTTTAAATAACTTTGCTGTATCTGAGTTACTAAACTACAACGGAGTTTTAAGGCAGGTAAGATTAATTATGCTTATCTTTAGGGTAAGTATAGTGATTTGATGAAATGAGAATCATAAGATACTCTTTTTTTTCTTGTTAAAAGCAGTGGAAAACTTTGAACTGAAAAGGAGTATTTTTTTGTTAAGCTTTGTGGAACAAGGTCTTTTCCATTTTGCTTAGCAAATGAGTTTCAATTTTGTTTTTTAAATACATTAACCATTCTGTTAAGTAGTTCTGCTTATCACTGCAGGTAGTACTCCTGCTTAAAAAATTGAATCAGTGTTTCTCATATAAATTATACATTTTTTTCAATGAGATTTTTTTTAGCAAAGTGCTAATATGCTGAACTGATCCTACTTCCATTGAAGTCAGTAAGTTCTCTAGTCTTCTCTGTTCCTCGTTTGTTATAGGTAATCACAGGGAATATTACATAGTTTGATAGATATTTGTAGACTCATTTTTATTTTAAAGGCTTACATTTTGAGTATGATGTTTTAGTTCTGAAACACTGAACTTGGTTTACCAAATGTGAAGTAACACACACCATGTCTGTATTTTGTGTTATCTCTCTGTCTGTGGAACTCTAGAAATATTTTATCCAAACTCTAACGTGATTTCACTGCTCAGGGAATTCCAGAGGTCTGATCTGGGATGCGTGGGGCTAGCTGAAATTTCCTGAAGTAGGAATCAGTCCTGTAGTGCTCTCTCCCATTTACAAATTTACATAAGCTCAATTATTCTGCAGCAGGCCAAAAGTCTTCTAGGACAATGTCCTCACCTTGATATTGGCCAGTGATGGATTTAGAGGGAAAGAGGAGAAGTAGCACAGCAAAAGTAGGAGGAACCAATTCTGTAAAAAAAACTACCCTTGTTTCTAGATGCAAGCTGCTTATGAGCTACACTTTTAAATTTTCAATTACCCTTATTTCTCTTCTGTGCCTTTAACTGTATTATCTTTTTCTGAGAAACAGTTACCAGAATGTGTTTGGGTTTAAAGATGCAGGCATTCAGGTACTATGATGAGGAAGGGCAACATGGCTTAAGAGCATGCCAAAGCTCAGTCCTTCCTCAGCATAAACTCCCAAAGCTGCCTTCTGTGCTGATGTTTTGAAAGGCAGATACCCTGACAGCTCGAACTAAAGCTGGGACCCTCCCAGCCTGGTCTCGGAACCAGCGAGCTGCCGTGAGCCCCAGGATGCTCCTTTTCCTCCTACCATCCTTCACAGACCACAACTCGGGCTCTGGAAAGACGCTGACCTTATGATTGGTTACCAGTTGGTAAAAATTATGTTTCCACCAATCTGAGACTTCGTATGTGTATGTGGTCCTCGTTGACCTCAATCCCAAGAGCTCCTGACTTCATCGAAAGTTGTAGATTCACAGCACCTCTCAGGATGAGCTTTAGTAGTCCCAGAGGCAAATATAGCATTTTGCTGAAGTTGTTGTTCAGACGAGTCCCTGATTCAACGTGCATTACATCTACTCTCTTTGAGGTTAGCTTGACTCTGGCAGTTCTGGCATTTTACCTCACTGAAGTGAGGACAAAACAACCAACTTTTGCAGGTGATCTGTGAAAAGCTGTTATCATTAGGCCATCTGGAAAAAAGCATCCTTAGGTCTTTAACAGTGGCTAAGAGCTAGTTTTTGAAGAGGAGATTTCTTGTGATTGCCATGTGACAGTGACTGTACACTACAAAATAAAAAAATGTACTGAAACAAGTAGGGTTTTATAACATCATTTGTATTCAAGATTTATTTCTGCAACTGTTTCAACTTTTTCCTACTTTGCACTGTTTTCTAAGCTCAAATTGTATATGTTTCCATTCAGGTGAAGGAAGATCTTGTGCCAATTTTCTGTAGATTGGTAAGGAGGTATGCTGTTACTACTTCACTTAACACACCTAGGGCTCAGCAAGTATTCGTTTTTGGGATTTAAATTTATTGTTTCTCATTGCTAACAGACTGGATATCATCTTGTAGATATTCAAATATCTTACAGTCAAAGGGTTTTAAAGTTTGTATTTAGTGG
The DNA here is from genome assembly GCF_040807025.1 of Struthio camelus. Taxonomy (NCBI): domain Eukaryota; kingdom Metazoa; phylum Chordata; class Aves; order Struthioniformes; family Struthionidae; genus Struthio; species Struthio camelus. The sequence goes on from NC_090951.1 coordinate 13,056,644, forward strand.
ATTTTGGTATAAGTTTTCTATGTTACAGTTTTTTAGTTTCATAATTTTCATTAGAGCCTTGAAATATTTAGTGCAAATGATTGTACTCATGCTTTAATCTGGATTATTTTAGTTTCTGCAGGCAGTAGGGGCTGATTGTACACGCCATCTTTACCCTGTAGTTTCTATAGCCCTTTTCCCTGTGTTATTTACTTATGAGGTCAGGAAGAAAAGATGGATTGATCTCTGTTTGGGATTTGGGAGAACTGGAATAAACTAGCTAAAACATTACCCTAGAATTGCTTTCTCATTGGTTTCAACATGACCTATTCAGCCTGTTGGTAGATTCCAAATATTTGATTCTCGCTATCAAAGGCGTGATAAATAGTTCTTAGGGTTTGTGTTTGCAGTGGGATGAGTTATTCTTAATCTGGAAAAACAAACTTTAAGAAAAATGTTGTTTTCTTCATGATATTATGGCTAAGCTGGAAAGCATGATTCATTACAACTGCACAACCTATTCTAACTTCCTATAACTAAATAAATGACATTAATGTTTTAGTGTACAAAAAGCATTCCTTTCTGACTGCAAGTTACCAGGGCATATTTTTTTTTCCCTCCAAAAAACAAAGCGACTATTGTGGTCCGCAATTGGGTTCAAACTGGATGACAGTAGTAGCCCCATACAGTAAAGCAGACTAGAAGTGAAGTGAACACCCTCCTTCTTCCTGTGTAGCCAACAGTGAAGGAAGCTGTTAATTATCAGCTATAGATTTGCTTTTTTTTTTCCCCCCCCCCCCTCAGAGCTTATACTACCTGGTAGCTTTGATTATAGAGTATTTTGGGCTTTACATACATTGCCTCATTAGGGAGACAATAAACCAATTTTAATATGTCTCAGTCTGCTATTTTCCAATGAAACTGTTGTCATGGGCCTTTTTTGTTACACTTCACAGCCTGGAATATATTTTCCTTTAGTTTAGCATGTTTTCTTCTCCACATATATTGTAGGCTAGATACTAGCATTTGTGGCATTTTATTTAATGACTGCATGCAATGTCTTTGGGTAAAATACACAGCATATGATGCAAACTAAGCAGATATGCTACCTAAACCATGTAAAAATAAGGTATTACCTTAACACTTGAGTGGTATCTGGGCTATTGGCTATCCCATTCTGTAAGAATAGTGGGCTAGATAGTGATGTAAACATGGAGTAGTAGGGATTTGTCACACTGGAGAAGAGCTCAGAACCTGTTTGAGCATTAATAAAATAATACAAACTTACACTAAGGTATTTTTAATGTTAGCTCACAACTCAAAAACAGTGTGGAATATAGATACTTAGATTATCGCTGTTTGTATTAGGTCTTTACCTGCAGGAAACAGTTAAATGTCTGATAACAAGTTCATATTGTGTAACGTGACCTGGGTTAAAACATACTACCACCAGTCTTTTGAGTTGAATTAATGTCACTTAGCTTTAGGTGTTTACAGTTTAGGTACCTAATAGCTGAGCGAGTTCTTTAGAAAGTCAGTGGAGAGAAATAAGGTGATATGAGGTATGTCCTAGCAATGCCTAAAGTAGATGTCTAAATGAGCTTATTCTTTCTCTGGTACCTGTTGTCCTCTCTTGACTAGTCTCCAAGTCTGATTGACTAGACTTGGATAGCTCATGGTAAGACTACTGAAATTAAGTGAGAGGAATTCTGCATTTGGATTAGAATGATTAGTTCTAATTTTCCATGGTCAAACAGAAGTTAGAGCTATATGGCAAACCACTGTGGTTATTGCTAATGATAAATGCCATCCATATATGACTACAAAGTACCTGGTGGCTTGCCACACCTGCTGCTCAAGCTGCTTCAGCTAATTGGGCTGTTAATAGGCTACAGAGGCAATATGTGCATGGTCAGTAGTGGGGGAGGAGGGAGCAAACTTTATTGCATTTGCTAAAAGAGGGAGTGGGATTTTAGCATTTCATTACATGTCCTTTTTATTGATTACTGGAAACTCCCTTTCTGCTACTACTAACCTGTCATAGCAATCAGTGAAGTTTAAATTCTGTCTCTTGAATAGCTGTAGATAGTTGCTTTCCTGTTAAATTTTAGCTACTGTTAACACTTAATATTAAGCTCTTCAGAGAATTTGTACCTTTTTATTGCATGAGTGTTTTGTGCTTTTTTTATTTGACAGCTTGTGAAGAGATGACTACTGTTGAGATTTTTTTAAAAAATAATAACAAAAAAATCCTGTTGTCCAGGCAGAAACGTGTGTAGCAGGGAATGCCAAAGGAGCCGGTAACTGAAGAACGGGAGTGTACCGTGAAGTAACGTAACCTTACACTAGCACATTCATGTTAAATTGTAATAACGTGCTAAGCCTTGGGCTTTCTTGGTGTGAATGGGTTTCACAACCTTGTGGGCAGAGAGCAAAGGCCCCACCTTGATGCTTTAAGCATTTACGTACAAGCTTGATTAAGGCTTAAGCTCCTCTGGGGTTGAAATGTCCAGTTTGAGCATTTCCTAAACGTTGAAGATCTTACAGCTTTGATTTGATACTCAATTATGGATTTAGAGACTAACTTTAGGCACTTGAGTCTAAAAATGTATGCTGTTGTGCTTATAGTAAATTTTTTTAAACTTTCTTGAACTACTTCTTGCAAATAAACTTATAGGCCGTGATTTAATAAAGTGCTTAAACATACATTTGGGAAAACTTGCGTACTTAAAGCTGATGAATAGTGTAGGATTACTTAAAGTTAATCACCTGTTTGAACACTTTGCAAGAGCCAGAGCTCCAGTTCATTCTTTACTTATGGTGACACTTATGAAGTGGGTAGGAATCTTGCAGCTAAAAGCAGTACAGCTGATGCTAAATAGAGCTCCATTTATGTATTTTTATATGTAATAGCTGGATCTTATTTACAGAGACAAATGCTGATTGAGACTAGAGATCAGTATCAGTTCATTCTTACTTGACACAGGTTACAGTGTTATAAAATTTAGAAGAACTAGAACTATTGGAAAAATGAATGAAAATATCAGAGCAAAATGTACCTTATTTATAATATATTACAATCTTTATGTAGTTGAAAAGAATACATTATTAGAAATAATCTGAATTATTATGGAAGAAATACATCTATGTTCTATGTTGGTTAAAAGATTATGGATAGGTACTAGACAGACTTATATCCCAAACATCACTGAAAAATTCTGAATTTTCTGTTCTGGGGTCAGAAAGTTTCACTTTTCACTTTGCACCAATGTACGTAGCCTGAATGAGTGTGTGCAGGCTACATTAGAAAAGATAGCTGAAACAGTGTTTTAGGGAGCAAACTCTTTAGAGTGGATGTATGCACAGGTACAGATGTGCTTTTGCTAATGTAACTTCTAATAGTCACAGAGAAATCACTTATTCTAGTAAACAGTCCTTTTACGCCCATACAATTGTTTCAATACCTGGCCATCTCCTGGATAAGGAGATAATACAAAAAGATAGAAAATCAAAAACAGGGTGTGTGTTTTTGTGTATTTCTGCACTAATCCTAAATAAAAAAATATTTCTAATAAGTCCTGTAGCTTATCAATATAAATCTAAATTACATTGTATATATTTGGACACTTCTTTCTGAACTATGGTTTGTGGGACTACTAAGCCAAACATAGCTGGATGTTGCAACATTTACAATTAGGAACAATCTTGGAATATTGTACCTAATTTATTCTTTTGTTCTCTCTCTCTCTCTCTATATATGTATATATATGTAAAGAAAAGAATGTGTAGAATGTAAATCATGGCTATTTAACCAAGAGAATAAAAATCAAAATCATCGAACCAAAGAACTGTATTTTGTACAATATTTGCACACAAAATGGCTTCAGGTTTAAAAGTATACATTAATAGGATGTGAAAATAAGTGTCTGCTGACCTGAAATAGGTAAAGTTAACGTTTGCAGAATGAGTTCCTCCAGAAACTTTATTTTAATTTGGATGAAGTGAAATTCCATTAAATGTAGTATCCCTCCTCTGAGGTTTTGAACTTTTTCTCCTTTCAATAGCTGGAAAAAGCACATAAGATCAATACAACTGGATCCCGGGCGCACCAATAGACTGAGTACAACAGCAGGCTTCCTTCCTTGTATTCCAAACTTATAAATAGTGCGCAATATACCATGCTAGTACTTCTGGAGTTTTTTAAATAAGGCAAAGGCTTCTGCAGCTTCTACAGTAGCATTTCCCACTGTATTCCTGAGGAAAAATGAGGTAAACTTGTAGCTGTGGGACAGATACTGAAAACTCTGTGTGGAATAGACTACAAGAAAAGCTTGCTGTACTGTCCCTGACTATGATGCAGTTTACTGCCCAAGTTTTGTTGCTCAGCTTAAAGCTGCTAACTAGTGTCCATTGCATTGCTGTGATGTTAAGAAACTTGGAGAGAGAAACGTGTAGCTTGTGGCAGGAGCTCCATCATGAAGCGCTTAAATGTAGCTTGGACTCAATGGAAGGGAAAAAATCTGGTAGGAATAACTGTACATTAACAGGATGGAAACAAGATGGTCTGAGAGATCTTTTCAGCTCTAATTCCTAGTACCATAGATAGTTTAAAAAGCAAACAAAAATAAAACACCTCCCCCCCCCCCAACTTGAACTAACGTCCCCATGTTGCTCCCTGCAACCACCAAAACCTTGATATACCCATTGGGATTACTAAGCAGTAATTCCATTCCAGAAGAGAGAAACATTCGATATTGACTATTTCAATGAAAGATGGATTATGACACTCCTTGTGTACGCTTTTGTGTGCGCATGTGTAATTTAACTTAAAACCTGGGTCACTTAGAGTACAAATGAGGTCAGAAAAGAGCTTTAGATTGCTGTAATGGCATGTGAATTTTCTTATTTTTCCCTTCAGACTAGAAATTGTCATGTTAGGAGTCCTAGTCTTGAAAATAACATCCACAGAAAGTGTTGTCTATGTATTCTCTACTTTGAAGATTATATTATTTTATAAAATTCCTGTTTTATGGCAGTACTTCCACTCTTAACCAATTGCCTTTCTCCTTTCTTTTTCTTTTCTTTCTTTTTTTTTTTTTAAATGTGTGCATTTAATGTTAAGGCATATTTCTAAATGTGCTGATACTATAAACTTCTCTGTGCTGATCTAGCCAAATGTATATCATTCAGGCCAAAAACTGAGTAATGACTACAGTGTAGACCAGCATAAAAATATAAGTAAAAAAGGCAAAATGAGAATCAGTTGCATATGCATCTGCAGTTGGACTTCATATTACAATAGGAATTTGTCACTCTAAGATTTTCTTTTCTGTGTGTTAAGTAGGTGGATGTCTTTGGAATGCACCATATAGAAGGCCTCAATAACAACTAATAATGTAATCATATGATTGCATCACGTTATCCTTTTTTGTGTTTTGTTGGGATCTTAGATAAAGCCTTATGTTTAGGCATACCCTAAACATGAGGTATAAGATTTTTTTTGTTATTAGAGATGATAATCTTTTTTTCATGTCCTTTTTTAAGGTTAACGTAGCAGGGTGATATTAAACAGAGGTAGAATTTAACACAGTTAAAAGTGTAAGCAGTCCAATGGTGCCAAAAAGGCAAATAACTCAAACTAAAAGATGACTTTAAGTCACTTAGCAAAGAGGATGTTCTGAAATTTTTTTTCTCGTTATGCCAATAGATTATCAATGGTCATTATCGTGATGATAGAGAAAGTTTGAAAAAGTTGATGGAAACTGGAAATCTCTAATCAAATTGCAAAAGAAAGGAAATAGTAACTGTAATTTTCCTACTTCCTTTGGACTCCAGTGAAAAATATCCGAGTCCCTGAATAAACCATGCAGTAATGAATGTCACTGACATGTGCCAGAGTGCTTTTTTCTCCCTGTTTTTTTTTTTTTAATTTGCACAAATCCTTGAGTCTGAACCTAGTCCTAAGGTAGTGTCTGTGTATAGGTTGGCTCTTGTGCTTCCTCTCAGTGCAATGGGACCTCCACTAGTTTATGGAAAGCTATTGCTCTCCTACTCCTACCAAAACCTGTTCTGAGATGGAAAATAGCAAGAGTAACATGTATGTTGATAGCATCTTCCGTAAGTTGGAAGAAGCAGGGACGCTAAACCAAAAAGCTATTTTAACCAAATTCGTCAATCACGGAGCAAAATAACTGGCTGTTTCCCTCTGAAATCCACTGTGCTGACTATTTGTTTGTGCTCTTCTTTAGTCTATCCTCAAACAGGGTTTTGCTTTTATGTTTCACTGAAACCTTCTTAGGAAAAAACTGTCCCCATGCCCTAGAGAGCATGTTTTCCTCAGGTAGTTGCCTCATTTGAGTCGTGATGGCTCATTTTACTTCAAGTTAAACCAATAAGTGGAAATAACCAACAAAATGTATCACCTTGAAACAAGATTTTAATCTTTCCTCAGAAGGAGGGGGGAGGGAAAAGATGAGAATTTAAGAAATAAAGGTATGTATGAAAAATTTAGGAAAGTATGAACTTTTTGCTATAATAGCTCTTCAGAATCTGACTGTCGTTATTTTACAGTAAGAAAAATCTCTTCTGTAGCCATCTTTTTTTTCTTCTGTACTTTCTTTATTTTCATATTTGTGGAAGTTATTGACCCTGGAAGTCTGACCTCCAGGAATATAGTAACCTAAAAGAAGTAAAGGGCCGAACTAGACCCACAATGATGACTTTGTGTATTCATGTTACTGACACAGGTGATGCTAAACTGAATAAAGATAAGCAGTGGTGTAACAAAGTTGAACCTCACTGTTCAGATGAAAAGTTAGGAGGGAGGTGAGTGGCTTTGATAGAAATGAAAGCTTAGGTGCTGTGAGGGTTAATAGGTGGAGAGACCTGAAGAACTATGTGATCGCAGAAGGACAAATTCTGACACTGCAGCTTGGTTCAGATGCATATGACAAACTTACTCCTGCCACCACAAATCCAGGAGGTTTTGTAAGTCTGATACGTTTAACTTTGATGAAAGAAACTGCTAATGTGGACTATGCTTATTTAAAAAGTGTTGCAAGTGTGCATTCTTATGAATTTACTTTCAAAATAATTCACAGATTGTAGTGATATCTGTCTTTATAACTTCTAAGGTTCTTCTACCCGTTATAGTCCAAATGAAGTAAGAACTATTTTTAATTAAAAGATTCACTTTTATTGTTGTTGCAGTGAAATGTTGTATTTTTTTCCCCATTGTGTTGATCCACGGATTACTTGGAGAGCCCTTGTTTTTGGGAAGAGCAATTGTATTTAAAAGCTATTGACTGTAACCCAGAAAACTTTCCCAAGTATGCCAAAGTGATTCTATTGTATGCTTCTCCGTCTTCTGTGTTACTTAAGACCCTGTTCCCATAATTATTTGTACTGTGTCACTGTGTGAGGACTTCACAATGAGATACTGGCTTATAAGCAGTAGGCATGATATAAATGTACCAAAAATACATATCCTTGCCAAAGGAATTTGAAAAAATTCCTTTTATTTCAATATTCTAATTATCTGAGTGGAAAGGCCTGACCAACTGAATCTGGACACTGGCATCTCCTTCTATTCTTTATATTATGCCTGCTATTTTATTTTCAGTCTTTTGATCTCTTTTCCTTCCTTCCTTCTGGAGAACATATGAGATGGCTAGTAGCTTCTCTGAACCATTTTTCCAGCCTGTATGTACTCTGGGCTTCCTGGAGACACAGGAATTGTGGCCCACCAGAGGAAGGTGCTGGGAAGGGGAGAGGGAAGAGAAATGGAGCATATGGTGAAAGATATGGAGGTGCTTATTTCACGTTTCGGTAGTGTAATACACAGTATTCAAAAGTATATACCTAGAAAATATTATGAATTAATTAGGAATAACGCTGAATGTGAACACTTTTTAAAAAAAAAAAAAAAAAAGTTCAAGCAGGTACTCACAGCTTTTGCCTAACACTTGTGGCTGTTGACAGATGTTGGCCTCTTGTGTTTCTTTTAACTTTTCATGGTTGAAAGCCAAAGTGAAAATGAAAATCTTGCTGAAATAATTCCTTTTATTAAACAAATGTAGGAGCTTATTCCCTTTCTTTTTTCCTCTCAGTAAGCTTCCAGTGTTTATACCTGTTCTGTGTGTGTGTGTGTGTTTTTTTTTTTTTTTAAATCTTTATTCATGTGAAGAATTTCTGTTAGAAGATTCACTGGTATCAGTGTTATCTGGCAGGTCTCCTCTCTGCAATTCTTGAGCAAGCTCTGTTTTGAATTGGCAGTATCAGAATAGATGACACTATCTTTATATGGCTTTTAAAAAAGGAGACAAAAAATGTCACCAATGTGAAGGTGAACTTCAGTTGCAATGCCTGTAGGAGGAGTTTTCATGCCACTTTATCTTTGTTCAGCAACTTAGATCACGCAAGAACTGTCTGAAGGCAGATGTGTCTGGCGTAAGAGTCGAAACGTGGATACCTCCAAATTCTGTTTCTTGTTTGTTTGTTTTTCTCAACCATACAGTGTGGCTTGCTTCTGCCCTGAAGTGGGAAAGTGAGATTATTTATTTATTTATTTATTTTTCTGCTGAGGCTCATAAATTTGAGGGGTTTATTTAGAAAGAGCTCCACTAGCGTTAGGAGTAAACCTCAGCTTTGTGATTTTTCTAGACATGTATTTTTCGCGTTTTGGCCCCATGCTGTCCTAATTCTACCTACCATAGGAGCTAACTGCTGTTAGAACATGTCCTTTTTTTTTTTTTTTTTAAATCCACTATTGATCACTAAAAATACCATCCTCTTAAAATACATTTTGTGGAACTTTTGCAATATAACATCCTTTTTATTACAGGGTTAAGAGCATAACCTCAAATTTGCTTAATTTCTATATTTGATTTTCTTGCTCGTTCTGTTAGGAATTTTTAGATGATGTGGTCCTGCTAGCTTCTTTTGCTAGTTCCAAAGACATTGAGATGCCTTATAGCAGGCTGTGGCCTGTTACTTTCAGTGCGTGTTTATAAAGTGGATAACATGGACTACTGAGCAGCTTGCAGTTAAATGTCAACAGGAGAGACTGAAAATGAAGGGGCACCTAATGCTGCTAGAGAGTTGGCATGGCATTCTACAAAGTCAATTTATGTACTTACTGCAAGAGTTCGTATTCCATCTTAGTCCCTCGCTTTCCAACGCCTATTCTATTCTTTGTCCTTAATTCTGTGAAGTTTTCCATGGCGATATCTGTGTACGTGTCCTGCTCTGCAACATCTTTGTTGATTCATTGCTTGGTATGGAGAATGAACTAGAACAAAAGGGTGGGACTGCAGGTATAGCAGAACCTTATTTGACTGTAATGTCCTTGTATAACTTTGCTTATGATTGCATTGTTACTTTTGCAGTAAAAGGTCTTGTCTCTCCAAAAGTTTGTGTGTGCCTTTTCACTAGGAATGCAAAGTATTGCCATAAATCACCTTGAGATTAAAGAGAGACCTATTTTAATTTAGTTCTGATGATAAATATGTCTTGGGAAAATTGATGAAGTCATTCCTTCAACTGGATTTTGTGTTTGATTGGGCAGACTAGGCAGAATGGTATAGGCAAAAGTACTTTATAGCCTAAATGCTTATATGTATCAGATCTTCTTTTATATCAGTGTAGTTGTATTTGTCTTTCATCTTTTATTCATGTCTTATACACATGGATATAAATGTTTGTTGATTGCCATATCAAAAGAAAGAAGTAACATCATAACAGTCTGGGTGATATGCACAGTAAGACTTTAAGATACTCAAAAATTTGCAAGAATTATGCTCTTGATATTTCACTGCTTGAGCTAGATATGGTATGTGAGATCACTAGTGATGTACAAAACACAGAAGGGTTTGGTTTAGGAAGATGTAAGTTGAAGCCTTTCACGCTTTCCACTCTTGACAGTGATTATAATGAAGATAATAAAGCGGCTGACAATGGAGTCTTGAAGAATGAAAGACAATAAGAAAGGAATTGCAGGATAGATACAAAAATGGTAGCTCAAGTCACTAATGTGGAAAACCAAAAGAATGATTTAGTGAGACGGATGATTTTTTTCTTAATAGTTCTGTGGTAGAACTCTGTTCTATATATTTGAACTAAAAGCAGAACTATAGGTTTAAATTTCAGTAAGCCAGCCCTTTTTATCCTTTAAGAATAGAAACTATTGCAGTACAGTTTGCTGGGTAAGGCATTGCAGAATTAAGAGCTACAGTCATTGAACTTCCTGACTTCTGTGATCTGGAAGTTGTCAAGGTTAACAACTGAGTCTGTTTACATTGTCTGTAGAGGAAGAAGTGTAACTTATCTACTGGGGCTAAGAGTCAGCTAAGACAAGGTGTATCACAGGCTCAGCTCAAGGTTGTTTGCAGTTTTTTGGGCAGTGTGAATTGCTTTAATATACTTAATAAAACAAATATTTGAATAGCCACAGCCCCTGACATCGTAAATATATGCTAGAACTGTGAAAACCGTTTCTTGAACGCACACAAACTAAAAACGTGGGTAGAGAAAGTGATAAGCCGTGTTTTTACTTTTAAGAGTGAATGAAAAAGAACAGATGCAGTCGCAGTTACTTTTTGCTTCTCTCCAGTATAACGGTAACTTTCTAACTAAGAATGTTTGATTCCTATTACTCCTCCTGTCCCATCAAAAAAAACCCTCCCAAACTACAGACGGGCAACATAGGATTGTGCAAATTCATTGACAGGTCTATAACTGCAGACCTGTCAATACGTCAAGGCATATTTTGAAGATTCTGGCACTGCATAGGTAAGGTAGAAGCTGAATTTGGACTGGAAGACCTTTTAATACTGGTGACAATGTGCACAGTAGGGAAGGATTAGCTTAACTTCTAGGTTGCAGATTGTTGACAGTGAAAATACGGAACAAAACACGTTTGTATGTGCACACTGAGAATATGTGTTATAGAACATGGAATCATAAATCCAGACCTCTGTAAGTTGTCTTGTAACGTAATTTTTCAGAGAATAGCAGCAGTTTTGATCTACGATTCTCTTAAAGAGTCAAGGAGGGATTTTAGTGTTATGGTGGTTTGTGCACTTCGAACTTTAAGGATGAGAATATAGATTCTTATATAGATTCTTTCTGCCTCATCAAGTATAAGCGTTTTATTTAGTCTTACACTTTTTGGGGGCTTAAAGTCTGGCTTAGCGCTTCCAGTGGAACTAGTTTGCATGCGGCATGTATGAAAATCAAGCGCCGTTTATTTACATGTTTAACTTTGTACAAAGTTTTTGGCTTCTAATTCTGAAGTAGAACTAAATATGAAGGTAAGGGGTGTGTGTAGGTGTTTCTTTTTTTTTCTTCCACCCAGTATAGATACATGTATATATTGCTTTGCTGATGTTAGTTAATCAATATTTCTAACTAAATGAATTTCAGAATGCCGTTTTTTTTTTCCAGTAACAAACTTTGCTTCATATGTTATATTGGGAGGCAATCCTTTTTATCTAGTGAGCTGCCTATTAAAATCTCCACGTTGTCAAGACCCACAGAAACATATCCTCCAAACCGTTAGGGAAAACGCTCAGTGGTAGAAGCCAGAGAGGGCAACAACTTGCCCCAGGGTAGTAGCATTGTGAAAGACTGGGCTGGTCACAGCTGGAAAATAGAGTACTGTATCAGAATTGTGCAGTAATAACGCTGGTCCCAGTAACCCCTTCTTACTTGACTCTTCCCAAAGTAAGGGACTTGAGTTGCAGTCCTGTTGCCAGTCATGTGTAAAAGCCCCAAAACAAGCCCTGCAAGTCAAGAACCACTGGCCAAGGACCACCTGTTTGTTCTGTGGTAAGTGAACTGCGTGTTTCTTTGAACCTGGTGTTCTACTAGCCAGCATTCATGTTATTGCTTATAAAATGAATGACTTCTGCTGACTCAGGAAGACGGGTACTTTATTACCTGGCATGTGAATAAGGGAGATGAGAATGACACTTTGAAGAGAAAAACATGAATTTAGGTTCAAATGGAGATCTAGTTGAAAGATGCTCCTCTTAGCAAATTTTAAGCAGGAATGGAGAAGTCTGGGGTTCTGGTGGCTGCTATTGAATTTATGACAACACCTACACCTTCCTAAACCTACACGATATCCCAAGATATTTTTGAGTCAGTTTTAGACACACTGATGATTCTCGTGCCTCCACCTTTTGCCTACCAGCCTGGTCCTGTTAAACCATGTTTCTATATGTTTTTGTTAACTCAAGTGGGGTGTGTGTGTGTGTGTATATATATATATTTTTTTTTCTTGCAAGCTACAAAATCAACAGGCTCCCCTACCTGTCATTCTTTTCTCTTAAACTATTTGCTTTCTACTGCCAGTGTAACTAGCTGGAAAAGCTTTTTAATTTTGAAAGCCAACCACAGTAATAAACATACACTGAGCTTGCTTATTGAGAACCTGTCAGAGATTTTTCTCCTGTGCAGTTTTCATCTCTAGGTAACAGTTTTTTCTTGCTATTTGTGATTTTGTTCATATATACCAGAGTACAATTGTAAGTTCCTGTTTAGTTTTTGGTGCTAGGAATTGTATATAATATTTGTTAACTAGATTCTTTCCTTTGAAAACTATGTTATCTTAGGAAGCATCACGTTTTCTAAAACTGAATTTAAGTAGCAGAACTGACCTTAAGCATGGAATTACAGATACATTCTTGTAAGAACTAAGAGCTCAGAGAAAATTTAGTTGTATATTTTGCTGTTTCTACTCTAGAATTTAGATCAGTAATATCTGCAGTAAGTTTTCATTTCGAAAACTCGTTAATGCACTTTTCTGGATGAGTATACTTCTCAAAAGTCTTGGTGCATATAAAATACACAGCAATAGTATATAAGGCTTATGTTCTTTCACTGGTAGTAAAAAGTCTCATTGAGCGTATGGAGAGCAGAATTGGCCTGTTCGATCAAACACAGTTTTTAACTAACACTTACATATGAGAGTGAGTTTTGTAATGTTCTTAAGCTTGCAAAATTGGAAGAGGAGGTGAATCTCAAAAATGATGAGCTACTTTCAGCAATTACCTGGATTAGTTAGAACTGATTTTGAATTCATGCTCACATAAAAGAAGGTGAATCCAGCTTCCGGTTCTTATTCTGTCACACTTTTAAGCACTAATGGGAGCACAGAAAAATATGACTTCAATCCTAGGTCAGACCAAGCTATGCCAAACAGGTGAAGCTTTGATATCTAGGTCAAATACTGTGCAGCTTCAAAAGAGCTAGTATGATGTGTCATGTGATAAGTAAATGGTTGATGAGTGTCATGGCACACCACCACTGTAATAGCTCAGTAATCGTGACTGGAAGAAACAAACGTGTTAGTGGAACAGGGTTTGTATCAGAAAGTCTCTTTGTGATTAAAGAGTAAATACTAGAAATAAAATTATAATTAAAAAAGTTTCAGTCCTATTCTCATGAAAACCAATGGAAGTTGACAGGCAGCAAGATTAAGCCCCTAGTGCTTTTGAAGACTGTTGATTTCCATGCTGTCATTCACATTCCTCCCTTAGCCTCCCAACACGGACGGCCTAAGCAAGACAACGACCAGGCAGCTGGCATGTCTCCAGTATGGCTCTGTGATGACACACTGGGATCACCTTCTAATAGAGGAATGAATTTGCTCTTCCTATCTGTCCCGAGCTGACCAGCTAGGTTTCTGGTTGTGATGGTGCATGTGCTTTGGTTGCCTGTTTGCTAGGAGCAGGGCCAAATCAGCCAAAATAACTTCATACTGTTTGTATGTTTTCACTAATGAACGCAGTTCAGCAGTGTGTGTTGTAATAAAGACTGCAAGTGTAGGGTGGCTGTCGTATGCTCAAATTTTTAATATGGCAACGCAGTTCAGAGAATCTGCCTAAATTCCCTGTATGCTTTTTACTAGCTCTAAGGTTAAATTTTGCAAAGGCCAAGACTGGCCCATCAGATTGTACGTTCAAAGCAGCCAATAAGCAATCCCTTTATAGCACAATCATTCATAAATGTATTTAAGAAAAAGGATGATGTATTTTCTACATATTTCTTAAAGGGATTCCATTTTAGCTTCAATTGTAATTTTTACCTTTTTCAGTAGAATTTATTGACACAATGCCTAGCACAAGCCCTAGATTTTGCATCATCCTTTTGTCTGCAAGCATATTCACCAGCCGTTTAATTTGTCATAGCCCTGGAGGTATCAAAACTAATGAGCTTTGTTTGAATAGACTTTTTCCAGTTCATCTAGCACACTTTGGGGTAATCATTCAGTTTCTGTTTGCTTCTGATGTGAAGCATTGTGGGAAATATAAGAAAATAATGGTTTTAAAAAAAGCAGTATAAATTGTTAACAGCCACATTCATGGCAAAGCCCTAAAGATGTTATATTTTTAATTTCACTATTTATTGAAGTATTGTGAGTACCTTAAGTACAATCATTATAAAATAGTATCAAAGGAGAATCTGATAAAATGCTATTTTTCAATTAGCTCCTAGTTTAATACTTTGCTTTTTTAAGTAGTTCACAGCTAACAAATCTTTAAACAATCTAACCTTTCAGGATTTGGAAGTGGACAAGATAATAACTATGAATACATAATATTGCAGCAGTGGTAAGGGTTTAAAAATCTATTACTGGGATTACATACAGGAATACCTTTTATTGGTCAGACAATTGCATTTTCATTTTTATAAAGCATTTCCCTATACTTGGTATTATACCGCAGAGATGCACAAAAATGGAATTCAGAGGTGTGTGCTGCATAAGTAATTTCTGAAAGTGTCAGATATGCTGTACGACACATGCTTTTAATCTTGAGTTCCTAGGAAGGTTTGTCCTTCTTGCCAATTAGGACAACATATGTGGTTCATGTTATTTTGCCACTTATGCTCTTGACTAATGTGTCTGTAACTTATAGGAATTTTCCAATTATAGAATAAGGTGTTTCCAGTTCTTCTTAAGTTAGTGCAATGAAGGCAGATTTCCTAGAACTTTTGGTTAGTTTTATCTCCAAAAGCAAAAAAGAAACAGAAAAACCCACCCTGGTAGTCAGAGTTCTAAATTTGATTGCTAAGCAGCTTGGTGAGTCATTATTTTCCAACAGGATATAATAAGCAACTCAGACTTACTTTGCATCAGTAAAGTATGGCTCTTCTAAATAATCATTTTTAGATCATGGTGGGTTGTTTCATATGAACAGTTGCAGGACCTCTTAGTATGTTTTTACATTTCCCAGGATAAGTTTATTTGATGGACAGCTTTTGCTGAAAGAGGGGAAAGGGAAAGGGAGAAGGGAGGTGGAGCAAGAGAAGGAAGGGCAAGAGTAGGGTGGGGGAGAAATTATTTATATTTTGCTTTTTAACTGTTTATATCTAATTTGGAACTTACAATGCACTGTCATATTAAGATGGCTTGAAAGAGCTTGCAGGAGAAAGTGTAAAGTTAGTTAGAGGTAATGCTGGGAAGCTGTTAGCAGAAACTCAGCCTGGGTAAGATGTAAGTAAGTAGAAACTATGGCAAGGATGATATTCTTGGTGAGGGTTTATCTTGCATCTCAGGCTAATTAGTATGAGTAGAGATTCACGCTAAGACAGCTGCAGTATTTTGTGCCTAAATTAAGTCTTTAGGATGTGTACCTCCTCATAGCTGCATTGTGTGGACGTGTACTTAGTGACACAAATCAGCTGGCAATCTGGAGCTGCTCTGGGGTCTGTGTCTGCTGTTGAGTACTTAGATGGCAGTGACAAGCAGCCTTTGTCTTCTCTGAGATGGAGCTATAGGTTTTGGTTGTTGCCTTCACCGGCTTTCTCTAGCTTTCATCACTTTTGAATGAGATTGAATTGGCTTTCCAGTGACCTCTGAGAAGGGAGATTTCGTGGTAGCAAAGTACAAAATTCAGAATACCTTATCTGAACAGCTAAGCCAATTTTGGTGAGTATGCCAGTTCATACAGCTAAGAAAAACCTGTTTTTGATTTATGCTTTACATCATGATTTGGTCCTTATGTATCATGGAGTATAGTTAGGATTTGCTAAGACACAGTCTCTCTTGACTTGTACATCGGGGTACAGGGAGGGAATCATTCAAATAAGTCCAGGATAGCTTACAATGCAATCAAGGCCTCTCACATGTGAGGACGTGGCACCTCTGGCTTCTTCCTTTATGGGAACGTACCACCTTTTTTCCCCCACGTTATTGCTTAAATGTTGAAGGGCAGGATGTGATTTTAAAAACACTGCTGATTTGGTTCAGATTAATTGGACCTTTTGTGTTAAGCAGTGACCTACTCTGAAGTCTCAGTCATAGAAATGAAAGTTTAAGAGGGGCTGCATTCAGAGAGGATGTCCAAGGAAAAAAGTCTAAAAATTCTTCCTGAAATGTTTCTTTGAGCAAAGCCAGATGGTAAAATCATAAAATTCTTACTCGGATTCCTTTTCTGAGGATGTGAGGCAAAATCTGTACTGTTGCAATTTCTTTTTTTTTTTTGGTTGCTGCTCCTTCTGTCTTTTTTTTTTTAAATCACCTGTTATTTGATTGCTTAAAGTTGGACACCGAATTTATTATTTTTAATTCTTCTCTTTCTTTTAGTGTTTCTATACTGTTTCTAGTATATTCTCCAGGATTCAGTCACGTAACCTCATCATTATACCTGTGTAGGCTTTTCTCTTCCCAAGTATTTACGTAATTTCTTGGGGTTGAACAGGCAATTTACAGATTGGATTATTATAAGATAGAGCTGTTGGATTATTATAAGACGGAGCTGAAAGTACAGGGTTACAAAACATGCAGCTAGAAAAAGCATCTATGTTATAGTTGCATTTATAAATAATAAAACAGTAGCTTCATGAGAAAGGGTGCTAAAATATTAAATGATGCTGTCTATCCTCTATCATGGCATGTATTTAATGCGCTTTTCTTTTTACTGTCTCTACCTCTCTTTTTAAAATGTTTTCTTCAAACAATTACAGTACATTGCAAGACCAGTTTCTTGTGATAACTGTAGTAGACTTGGGTTTTGTAACTGCCCATGTTACGTATGCTCTTGCATACTGGTAAAGGTTTGTCTAAAGTTTTTGGGACCACTTAAGATATTGCTGAAGGTTTCAGACAGATTTCTATAACTTCCCTAGATGTTTGGCATAGAAAAAGTGTTAAAGGTGGCATGAGGGTTTATAGTTTGTCAGCTTGATTTGAAGGATGTGTTGTTGGGATTCAGCAATGGGGAGATGCGTAAGAGACTGGAAGATCTGTTATGAGAACTTTGATTGAAAGTAATTATTTCTTTTAATGTAGTGTAAGAAACGGGGCAGTTTTCTGAACTATATAGCTAAAGAAACAGCAGCCTTCATCCCACCCACGTTGCCATGCGTCCACCCTGAACTCAGGGATTTGAGAAGTGCAGTTTGGGTGTCATGGTTTCATTAACTGTTGCTTTATGAATCGTGGAGGATTATGAGTAGTTGATATCCTATGAAAGAAAAGAAGCTAGGGAAAGCTTTAGGACTATAGGGACAAGGAAGCCCAAGAATCATAGAATTTGGCTGTGAGCGGCGCTGCAAGGGCTTTTCCAGGCTCTGTGGCAATTGGAAAGGAGCTTGGAACTGGGAGTAAAGATTTGTGTTTCTTGTAAATAAAGCCATCAGCTTCTGCTCCTGTGAGGAAAAAAGCCCACGGGAATTTTAGCCAATTACTTGAGGGGGGGAAAAAAGTCATTTAGAGAAGAAGTATATACTGTCTGTGTTCAGGGACTGCCATGTGATATTGGGTTAAGTAGGGCATTTGTGGAGTGCGTGATGGTTGCAGAGTTAAGCACTTTAAGTGGACGCATCTCATCTCAGGCCTTCAAGACTCCACTGCTTTTGTTAGAGGTTCACTCTACTCTTACTCCTTCCTTGCTGGATGTTACCTGTTGCCTTAAGTCTTCTTGCATTCATTTATGATAATGGTTGGATTTTTATAGCAGTGGGTGTCTCTTATAAACTTGTGGAAACCTAAATCTGGAGAAATCTGATGTTTTTTGTGGTCTAAAGTAGCTCACACTTCTATTAAGCATTAATGTACTTATAAGTTTGAATGAGCTGCTGAACACGACAGACAAAAGCATGGTCAAATTGACTGTCTGTCAGTTTATGCTGGAAACTTGCAATATCTGGTTTGGCATAACTGCAGTAAAGCTCCTAAAAAGGAATACTTGTAAAAGCACCAAACCCTTTATGATTAGACATTTGGTTTTCAGCAGTAACAAAAGCATGCCAGAAATAATCCCTTTAAAGAACAAATTAAAGGCTGCAGTTAACCTTTTGGCCTCACCTTTGCTGGAATTACTACCTGGATTAGCAGTCATTGCAGTGATAGAAGTTGTTAGTGCAGGCAAGCTTAAATATTTTCTGTTGTGTCATCTGAACCTGTTTGTGAGCCCCCTCTACTTCACTGCTTCTGACTATTGCAATAACATGATTTCTTCTATTGCTAGATATCAGCATCATAAAATGTTTATATCTTCTAATATTGGAAGATTTTTCCTCAGTCAAACTCTAATTTTGCTCTAATACATCTGTTCTGTGAATAAATTTAAAATTATTTTACACTTAAAATAAGTAGACAGTTACTTCTGAAATATTTAAGGTCTTACAGTCTTTTAGTCAAAGCTTTCTCATCAGTATATTAGATAATTCTAATTTTTTTAAATAAAAAAAATTTTAATTATGCAGGTGATTCCTTTCTATATGAATAATCCCAGTGATATTAGTGGGACCACTTGTGAGAGTTAGGTAATCCAAATAAAGACTTATTATATTTGTTTGCTGCTTCATAGCTTTGCATGCTTGAATATAAGCTTGTGCCAGGATGGGACAAAACATGAAAGCGATGCAGAGCTGGAGCACTAGGTGTTGAAGGTATGTCTTTTTGCAGCTTTGGGCCTACAACGGCATAACATTTCCTAGACCAATTTTTGTTGAGCATAAAGACGTGGTTTAATGAAACAATTGATCGGTTGATCTGTTGGGGCAGTCTGCTTGGAAGACTGTTGGTACATACCATTTCTGGAAGGTTTGCAGTGGAGAGAAGCAGCCAAATAATGGCTGAAGGAAGTACTTACTTTTTTCATTTTAAAATGAACCACTATGAGATATAAATGCTAGTTTGACCCTGCAGTTGAATTAAACGCGATAAAACTGGCACAGATTATAGCAGCACTGTTTAGCTGACAAAAGCGTATGGAGATCAGTGGACACTGACTCACATTGGCAGAAATCAGCTTTGGGGAATTCTGCTTCACCAAACATATCTCTTTACCTCTAATGTTTGACAGTATAGCTATTCAAAGGAATTAAAGATGAGAAATATGAAAAGGGAGGAATACTTTAGAACAACTACCTTTTAGCATTAGGAAATTATATCAGCTATTAATTCTTAAATTACTATAAAATACAAAACTTCAGAAAGAAAGCAGGGAAAAAATATATAAATATATATTTATTTTATGAAACTCTTGCTAAAACCTTGGAAATCTTACTTCATTCTAACATCCAAAGGTGAATATGAAATTTGTTGCTAGAAAATTATGTATCATTGTGGAACTCATATAAGATGCACTCAACAGTTAAATGGAATTTTTATCTCTAATCTTACAGAAGATTTATATAAATTACCTTATAAAAACATGGTAATAGAGGGAAATAGTACCAAAAAAGCAATAGTAGAATTGTCAGAAGACCTGGAGAAGCTTGAGTAGCATACTAAGATGCTTTCTGAGTTTTGATTATTGTACCTGTGTCTTCAAAAACTTAAACATGCATCGTTGCATGTATTGTGTGATTTCTGATGTTAAAGCAAATATTAATCCAGGATGAAGTAACTGATCTGTATTTGATACAAACATGCAGTAAAGCAGTCTGGAGTTGCAGCAAGTTTGACAGCCTTTTTTTTTTGCCTTTTGCAACGTATTCAGAAGTATTTGTTCTCATAGCTCACATACTTTTTAAAATGTGACATATTCTGTAACAGCAATATATGAGTGGGATGTGAAGGTTTCTGATGAACACAGGTGACATACTTAGTTGCGTTAGAACAGGTTATGGACAGTTATTTTCTATTCTGGTAGCTACAAGAAGTGACTGCACATTTGAATGATCACATTAACTGGTTAGATGTCAGTTTGAGACTGACTTTTGCCATGCCCTCCTAAATTTTTGCTATTTAAGCAATGGCTTCCAGCATTTCTTTCAGTTTTCTGAGCTTTACTCTCTCACTTTTGACCCAAATTTCTTTCAGGTTGTGTTAGTTACCATTAGGTCCCTCATGCATATGTTTTCCAGAAGCTGTGAATGCCCCTTCCTTGAGAAACGGTTGTTTGGGAGACTATAAGCCTATCTTTTAAAATAGCATTTTTGTATCTGCAGTGGAATGTTTCTGGAACAGATTTGCCTGCTAGGAGAAAACCTAAGTTGCTGTTCTTATGTGGTTTTGCACAGGACGTTGGCAAGAAGAACAAAACAGGGTTCCCCTGCATCTTTTAGCAGGGATACGTGGTTGTCTTTACGTTGTTTGTAGAAGCTTCCTCAAAACAATGACAGCTGGGTTTCTGTGTCTGGTTTCTCTCTGCAAGTCTGTTGTGAGCATAGAGCCTAGGAAGTGGCATTCTTGCTCATTCTCTATCCCTGCTGCCAGTGACCGATGCAGGATGGGCCCTTTTGGGGGGCTCGGTTTCTTGCTGGCGGAGCTACTTCCCATACAGACTTCCTTGCCTATGTGTCACAGATTTAAAGTGAAAAAGTACTGTGTGGAGAATTCTCAATTATCTTTCTAGATCTAGCTACGCAGTAGCAAGAGTTAGAATGGCAGGGTGTATGATAGGTAGTTCTGCTAGGAATTTAATCTGAGCATGAGTTCTCTAATAGCTGATTTTCCTTCTCCCCAGTTCATTGATTTGCTTTCTTCCATGGGTTTTCTTTGTAAGTATGAACAGTGTTATCCACTGGACACATAAGAGGCAGCTGCCTTCCAGCCAGGAACCCAACCAAGTTCCAGCAGTGGTGTTCAGCGCCGGCACAGAGTGTAGCATGCAGAGTCCAATCGTGTTTGTACTTGGGGTCAAATCATGTTTGTGGTTGTGGTACAGGAGCTTTTTGGTGCTGTTTTGTTTCTACTGCCATAGAAATAAAAGCCTGTGTATCCTTATTGCAACTGGTGGACAAAAATAGGTCATGTTTGATTGATTTGAAGTGCTATTTGAACGTAAGAATCTATAAGAACATAAGGTCTTGTTGCTATTGATTTATTTTAAACTGTACTGAATTTGGTATATTGTTGATTATGGATATTCAGATTGAGTCAAAGGTGCTTGCAGAAGCCTTTGACAGGCCTTATGGCACTTTTAAATAAAACAACTGTTTTGGAAAAGCCTGGATAGAAAGTTGGAATGTATGTATGAAACAGGGCTCCTTACCTATAGCAGTAGCCAGCCGCAGGATAAACACAGATTAAGAAGTGATTAAGAATATAATACTTCAGGGAATTTAGTAGCTTTGTCTTGGCTATGCTACCAGAATGCCAGTTTTCAGACACTGATTGGTGCTTTAACTTGGTTTCCAATTTTCAGTTGAATGGTGGCTCCAGGGGTATTAGCCAAGCCAAGTGCTGCTCACAGGTTGATATTCTGTAATATTTATGATTGGGGTAAGGTGAGCTATAATTGAGGATGTGATGTTAGCTTGCTGATAAGTGCAAGGGTCAGTTGATGCCAGCGCTGCCGTTAATGACTTGGAGGTACGGCGTTTACAGGAACCAAGGTTCTTGTTTCAGCGCCCAGCGTTCCAGTTCTGGAGGGCTGGCTGCGCGGCTGCTCTCCAAGGCTCTCCGTTAGCAATGCATTCTGTTAGCGGTGGCTTCTGGCTTGTATTTGAATGTGTACCTACCCTTTGGTCCACATATGTGTCTCTTTACCTGCTTATCCTGTGCTGAATGAATCTCTTCCCCCCCCCCCCCCCAAACTTTTCTTTGTTGTATCATCCTGCTCATTCTGAGGTATGTTTTCTTAGGGGAGTTTAAAATGAGCTTCCTGACACGTGTGGTGTTTAGCTATTTCTGGACACGACATAAAAAGGAATCCTTTTCTGCTAGAGTAAATATTTTTGTAATACAGCATGCTTATTTAATGTAAATCGGTTTCTGAGATACTGTGCAAAATGGGACCCAATTTTATTAGAGTAGCCTAAAGAACTGAATAAATCCTTTAAGCCAATTGTATAAAAATGCAAATTTAAGTCAAGCAATTAAAAACAGATAGAAATTAGAGATTTGGATTTTGCAGAGCAAGCTTTCCACAGCCGCTGCCAGATTACTATGCAATTTATCTGGATTCTGTCAGTGATAGTCAGACTAGATTTTGATAAAGAGCAGCAAATCTGTCCCTCCGTAGCTTCTGTGACTTGCCGCAAATTTCATTCAAGTTGAAGCGTCTGTACAATCCCTTGAATAATTTGGAGTTAATCATTTGTACTTCACAGCCTCTGATAGGCCTTAGACTTGGGGGGTGGGCACAGATTTGGCTTTTTAATCGCCTTGTATATTGTACAGCTTGAGATAAATGACACGGACTGTCTGAAATCTACATTCTTGCTTCTGATGCAAAACTGTAATTAATTTTGTGCAGTGTTTCAGAATTGATCGTGGTCACTTGAATTTCTAATTTTTCATTCACTTCAAAGACCTTTTTTTTGAAAGGATGTGCTTAGAGTGTGTGCATGCTCTCTGATGCTGGGGTACTAAATGACTATTTTACGCCTCTTTTTCAATAAGGTGAAACAGAGGTCAAGCCGTGTGGCTTGTGCTTATCTCTGTCCCAGCCTACTTCAGGGTGTATTTTCTGACTTATAGGAAATGCAGTCAAACTTAAGAAATTATATCTAAATACTTACACTAGGCAGCGTTCACTTGTGTGCCTTGTAGAAACCCGAAAGGCTTCTTTCAGAAATCCTTTTCAGTGTAAAACAATTAAGCACAATTTAGACAATAATTACCCTAATTAACTACACTATAATGTTTGTATTTGAGATTGTAGAAACACTGTATCTGTTCACTACTGCAATAATAACAAGTCTCCCTAATTTCTTTGTATTGATAGTACTTGTATGTGCTTCTTTGTTTGGTGTATTTCACTGTAAAAATATTTGTCAGTGAAAGATTGAACAATATGAATGAATTTGATTATGCCATTGTCAAAAACCCCATGCATCACAATTTCTTGTTTTTAATCACTACTGTAAACCTCACAGCCTGAGGGCATAGTTTTAATTTGGGTGCCTTACTAATGAAAAGAAAAAAATAATTGTTTTGCCTGGATTTAATAATAAGCAATAAAATCAGCCAACCAGATTTTACCTCTGCATTCAATCTCTTTTTTATTATAAAACATTTTTGTCCTTTTTTTAGATTACAGGCGTAGATACCGAACATTTTACTAATAAATATTTCAGTTTGCTTATGAAGGCTAATGCTGTCATCTGAATATGGAATTATATTTCTTTCATGCTTCATTATCATTTCATGGTAGTAATGACAGTGAGGCGATGGAATATTTACAGGCTTTTCAGAAGACATTTATCCAATACATTTCCCTGAAGGGCACCTAGGCTTAAAGATACATTATCCTTTTATAAAACACTGCCCAGAATCCCAATTTCTGAATCAACCAATCAGAACTTGTTTTGCAGCAGTTACTGGTAAAACCCTCAAGCCAGTCTCATATTAATCCTGTGAATCTGTTGCAGGGTGGGGGGGCATGTGTGTAGGGAGGGGGAGAGAGGTAGTATTCACTCCTGAATCATCAGGCTTGATAGTTTCAGTAAAATATGTTATTTCTTCTGTATTGCTGCAGTTTTTCAAAGCTGCACTTAAAACATTCCATTGCAGCTGGGCGGGTTGCAGTAGTAAAGGCTGCAGGTTCGAGTCTGGCTACGTCTTCTAGTTAAAATTTGTTATGGACTCTTAAACTAGCGTACAATAACCTTGTCCCTTGTGCGGCCGTTGTTACGTGAGCTGGTTTCTGGGATCTCGTGTACAGTGTGAATCCATCCCATTTTATTCAGTCTGCTGATCAGTCCTTTCAGGGAGGACCTTGTTTGCTTAGTGTGAAGCTGCTGTGCAAAGAACTTCATGTCTCAGATTATTGTTTTCAAATAAGGGAAACTTCTTATACTACTTTAATGCCTTTCATCCAAAGGAGGCAGTATGTTATAGTGATGAGGATTCTGGATTATGGCATGGAATCAGGATTTTGCTTCTACTTCTGGCCTGCTGTATAACGTAGAGCAAATCACTTGGTACATGTCCGCACTGTGTTTGGCAGAATAATAGAGAGATTTCTCTTCAGGTTCCAGAAGAAATCTAGCTGGGCTACTGCAGAGCTCTCTAGCAGCTAATTTGCTGTGCCCTATGTTAAAGTTAGCTCAAGGATCTCTTCGCTCTATGGCAATAAGTAATTCAGACATAACATGCACGCCACTGAAATTAGTATAGCGTAACGATCCCTATCTTAGCACTTCCTGATCCTCAGCATACTGCAAGGTGGGAAAAGGCGGAATTTTTTGTGAAAGCCGTAGAACAAATCTTTCTTAGAAAAAAATCTTATGTAATATCTATGCAGAATTATCTTGTCTGAGGGATGCACATCTTAAACTGGATAGAGACTGCCTTATGCACCTCAAAGGGCTGATGTGATAAACTTGGCCATTCAGGAGCTCTGACTTACAGTTTCAGGGTACTGAGCTATTTCAAACTTGCAATGTTTGCCATTAAAACAATTGGCATGTACCATCTGTTACTGCATGTGTATATCCAAGACACTGCGTTTCCTACCCAGTAGGGCTGTAGGAAATGCGCACGTCCGCCCAAATGCGAGTGGCTGTGGTGAAGGTTGTTTAAAGATACATGGATGCTCCTTGGCAGCCAGTCCTAATGCTCCTGGTGGTCCCATAAGACAAGGAAGTGGCAAAAGTGCCCGCTTCCCACAAATGTAAGTTTTGAGCAACGGGCACCCACGAGCAACCCACTTGGGACATGCTTTTGGTGGGCCTGAGACTTGGCTCTTTCTCTGACAACCTTCATTCTTGCTCACATTAAAAGAATTTCAAAGCAAGATTAAAAAATAAAACCTGCATATTTTCCTCCTCTTTTGTACCAGAAGACAGACAGAAATGTGCTCAGATGTGCACCTGCATATCAATTTGGCGGACAAAAACAACTTGTGTTGTTCAGTTTCTAGTGTCTGTCAAGGAAACAGCTACTGCCCGAAGAGGGATTCTCAGCCCCAGATGCAGCTGAATTAAAAGCAAAAGCCTCTGCTCCCTATACAAAGAGCTAACCTCTTTATGTGGGGTTAATATAGTCTGTCCTGTCTTTGACCAAACGGAAAGATGTGCATGTTGTAACCTGACCCCACTGAGTTAGAGAAGTTTTAGTGATCTTTGAGCCAGCTTCCCTCTGGATCTGGAGAATACAGAAGACTCCTTTGGGTCTGCTGTTGCTGATGAGCTGCTTCTCTGCCCCTGCCCCACAACAGTCAGATGAAATGGGAATCCTAAATGCACGTTTCGCCCTCATCTAGCACTGCCACACATTTCCCGCATCGTCATAATCATATGTCCAACACTTGAGCAGAAATCGCTTTTGGTGACTGTTAATCCCAACAAACTGTGAAGCTCTTTCATAATAAAATATGGTTTTGTTCCCAGTGAAGTCTTGTGTATATCTTCACTAATGCCATTGTTTTCTCTGTAATCTTCACTGAAATGCGTAATGATTTCTAATGACTTCTAGATTAGTAAAGCAAGATTTACCTTGTAAACTGTGTATACTTCATGTTCTGTCTGAAGGCTATAGATAGAAATGTGATTTGAGCCCCTGTTTTACACAGGCTGTTTGTGTTAATTTGGCAAATTTTAAATGCTGTTGATGCTCCAGTAATACTATAGTTGTTGTTTTGCATATCTTTATCTGTCTAGCTAATCTTATAGCTATAACAATTTTAGGTACTTACCTAGTGCTGCTGGATAACCAGTTTATGCAATGGCTGCTGTCGTTGTACCTCCCCGCACTGCTCAGCAACGCTGTCAGTGGGCTGCTGGAGATGCGTGTAGCGCTGCCTGAGGAGAAGGGGCCAGCGGGATGGTGGAAGATGGATTCCCAATGCATGTGTTTTGCATCAGTTTGGTATATGAGGAGTTGAATGAAGTGAACTAGCCAGATTTCTCTAAAATCTAGCTTCTGTGTAAATCTTCCTCCCCTCAACACCAAATTTGAAAGTTGATTTTAAATTATTGGGCAAAATCATAAGACTCTTCATCAGGGCGAGGGGAGGAAAAATGGATTTTTGTCAAGGGTCATCTTCATAAGCAGCTTGATATCTAGCCTTTTTAGTTCCTTCATGCTTAACTTACAGGCATGTCTATCATATTGCTAACACTTGAAGATTTAGCTATCCAGCTCTGGATACAAGCTGATTCTTAGCACTTGCAGCAGGAAAGATGGGATAGGTCCACATGACGATTGCTCAGTATATACTAAATATGTGTAAGCTATGCTTGGTGTGGATATGCTTGAGGATTTTTTGTCTGGAAGCAGCAGCATAAGCTATTTCTAAGATTTTTTTTCAGAGATCCCTCCCTCCCTGTGATTTACTTTGAAGAATAACACTTTCTCTCCAGAATGTGTGTTCCAGCAGGTTGGCTTTAAGAGCATCAGAGGAATGAGACCTCTCTAAAGCGAACACTGAACTGAAGATATATTTGATTACAAAGGGGATTGTGCATAACAGTAGCTTGTATCTTTAAATAACCTTTCCTATAGTAGATTTACAGTAGGGATGCGTGGGGGTGTGTGTGTCATGCCCCAGCATTATAAAAATTGTAGCTAGAATGCAGGGTACCACTGGAGCATGACATTCAAGTCCTGCGAGTGCCAGGTATCCTGTCCTACGCTAAGGCTCTTCTGAAAACCCGGGCAGAGTCATTGAAATTTAAGCAGTGTGATTTAAAACACATCAAAAGAAACTGAAAACGCTAATAAAATACAAATAGGAAACTGCGATTTAGTTTTTCCTTATTAAAAAGGTCTTGTAGAGATAATGTCAAATAAAATCCAGTAATAATAATCTGAATTTTTAAAGTTATTTTCAGGCCTGGGTCAAAAAGCTTTGCAGGGCGATTGGAACAAAACAAGAAATTACTCAAACGCGTTCACTGCTTGCTGAGTTTATTAAAGAGCTATGCAAAAATGGGGGGGGGGGGGAAACACAAACTGTAACCACTATGGGGGGGGGCGGGTTGCAGTAGAAAGTCTGTTGAAGGCTTTGAAAAATATTGTTCCTTACTAGAGAGAGTAAAGCGCGCGTGAGCTCTCTGGCACGCGTGCGCCAGCTCGGCAGCCGGCTGCTCTCGGGTGGCCGGTCTCCAGCTTTGGGCTTGCTGGAACTTCCCCTTCCCTCAGCGTGAGCCTCGTATCGTGCCTTGCTACTCGCTCTAATCTGCATTTCTTTTTCAGCTGTGGTAACGAGAAAAAAAGATTATAATACGCAAAAACTGTGATTATCCAAATAATATCTTAAATAACTGCAGCAGGATAAACGGCAGAATTTCTCTGGTTTTTCTTAGGAGCCCAATGCTGCTTTTTGTGCGGTGGTTAAGCCAGGAAAGGGGGGGATCCCCAAGCAGACACATCCTCCCCCTCTCCCCCCACCCCGAAACCTCCGATAAATCCTGAGCAGCTGCGTGTCACTCCGGAGAATTTGAACTCATAACATTTGGGAAGGGGGAAAAAAAACCCACTCGGAACTGCTCACCAACCACGAGTGAAACGTTCCTACTGTGCAAAGCTTGCTTCAGAAATGAATATATCTGTAAATCATTAACTTCCCCCCCGTTCTTATTGCGAGAGTGCATCAGTACGTGCAGTGGTTGGAGGCAGACACAACCCCTTGTGAAGTCGTCATGGCTGGAATCTGATACAGCACTTGCTTTAAAATCCCCTTTGATCAGTGAACATTAACCAAAGTGTCGACAAAAGGTCATTTGGCCTCAGGGAAGAAACAGAAAATTTTATATACACAACACATTGCAGTGAGTACAGGGTCATTATAACTAGCAGAATAGCTGTTTTTTTTCCTTGGCTACTATATGACTTTGAACTTGGCAAGGAAGCCCAAGCTGCTGAAACAAAAACTCCTCCTCCCCGCGACTGCGTGAGCCACTGTGCGCTCTCCACCGCAGCTCTGTCCCACAGCAGAGATCCTGTTTTTGACGTGGGACTTCAATTGCAGAAATGCTGATGACCAGCGCAAATGTATTGATTTGTGTTGTGTGGTTCCCCCCCCCCCCCCCCAGTAGACCGAAGTGGTGTTTGTAGTTAGGAGAGGAGGAGAAAGCTAGTGAAACAGAGTTGAATCTACTTCTTAGAAGCCTGGGTTATCAAACTCATTAATCTACATGTCAAGAGGCTAGGAATGAATAATTGTGTGCAGAATTTATCTGCCAACATGATAGCTACTTTTCAGCTCTCTCTTCAGAGCTCTTTCATTGTGCTTGGCTTTATTATATGCTTTGTCTTTTCTATTTCTAGTCTGTTGGGGAGGTATAGAAATATGTACCTCAGCACTACAGAGGACAGTTGCTTTGAAACATGACACTGCTTAGTTCTTTGCATGCACGTTTATTCCTGCTAGGTGTTTCGGGATCCGGGTAGCTTGTAAGGTTTGCGTGCTGTTCAAATGTGAGTTCTTAGCGTTATGAACGTTATTCCGCAAAAAAAAAAATCACCTTAGGGCTAACGTCTTTGTGTTGGTTCTGACAGTTATGTAGACTGTATAGGCTGCTTTATTAAAATAATGCTCGCATTGGTAAAGCTCACGAAAGGTGAGGATGATGAGGATTCAGAGCTCTTAAAACAATGATGTTTCAAGACTCTGAGCACAACTGAGATGCTGCTGCCTATTATTGCTTATAGGGGTGTTTCTTGCCATGAAGGACAAAATCCAAAACCAAAGCTGGTGGGGAGAGGATGGGAGAAAGCAGCTTCTGTGGGGATGTGAAACCAATTTGAGTCAGAATATCTTGTAATTCACTCTCTTTCTGAAAGAGCATTATCCTGATTCTGGTCTTGAACTGATTTTAGGCCAGTGTGGCAGGACAGTAGCTTAACTGACTTATGCAGAATTTCCCCTCTGTTTAGTTTATGTCAGATTTGCATGCCTTGGACTTGCACGCTATACATGTTTTCAAGAAAAAAATCTTCACATCATGGAAGAATTTTATTTGAAAGGTATGGTATGTGGGAGCTATTGGGTTTAGCAACTTCCTAGGTTTTTATGTGGACTAAGATCTAAGGAAATATACCGCAGTTATGGTCTCTGCTGTAAAAGATGTTGGGCTGGCTAGGTTAGGCTGTGACTTGTCTGTGTCTTACTGATACCCAGGGATTCATAGAGAGGAGTGGTATATACTGCTGCTCCTAGCAAAAATTAGCAGTGCTGCTGAGCCCTTCCTGTCGCCTGAGCTCTCTGAGGCAGCTGTCCTGCTACCTCGCACAGCCAAAACGCGTCACGGTGGTGTTACCTGGCTGTCGCGCTTCGATTCCTTTTCCCAATAATCTATACGATACTGACAGCAAAATTCAGCATTTGACCCTTACAGTACTGATATTACACCGTTGTAACTTGAGTAGTGAAAGGTAAATACTTTATTTGCAAAGGGTCAGCCACCACGCGTTCTCGTATTTTCAACAAGGCTTACTGTAACGTTTGAGGAAATGCAAATCTGTAATGAGAAAGGGAGGGAGCTCTATATTCGCAATGTATATGGTGACTCAGAATGCTGTTTATTGTAACAGGATGAAAGTGCTGCAAGTCTAAGTGGTTTTGACGATGTTTCCTTCATCCCAGGAGCATCTGAACCCAGCTTCTGCCTTGTCAGCCACATTTATGATGTGTTCATAATTAAATGTCCACGAAGCTCACAGCATGCTGACCACAGAGGGGCCATAAGCAGTAAAGATAAATGAGAGAGAGAGATGTAATATTGCTTCACTTGTGAGCTTAGTCTGATGTTAAAGATTGTCAGTGATAATTATTAATATGTGACCTGGTTGAGTCTTTATGTGAACAATCACAATTTTAATAAAGTGGTAAGCTCTGCTCTCTCTGTGTACTCTCACTCTATATTTAACTGTTTTACATTTAAATCTAGAATTTCAGGACAGATTTCAGCTACTGAAAAAAGATACGGTAGCCTATTAATATAAGCATGCCGGTGCTAACATTTTTATTTACAACTTAAGTAACAGCAAAATTTGAAGGAGAGAAATTGTAAAGTATAGCTATAGTCTAGGTTGTGTTAGGTATAAAAATCTAATTCAGTCAATTGTTTGTCAACTCAAATAGTACTTAGGCATCCTTCTTGCTAATATCAATAAAGAATAGATAAATATGTACCATTTAAAACCCTCTATCTATATGCACCTAAAACTCCCATTTACTGCAGTATGTGCAGACCTGTTTGTTGCCAAAAGATATTTCCTTCAGAGAACTGAAAAATGGTTTGTTGTTGCACTTGATATTTAAGACTTTGCACTTACCTTTTTCCTTTTGCATATATCTCTGAATTTCATATCTGGGCAATTGACCAAAAGATATATTCTAGCTCAGAAAATTTTAATGCTGTAAAATAAAGGTATTTGCAAAGAAATACCGTCTTATGACTGGCACACTGCTAAAACTGCCCACTGAATGTTTAAAATATCTTCTCTCTTATTTATTTCAAATAATTGCCCCTGTACAAGGAGAATTTTTCATCCAGTTATATCAGGAAATGAGACGCTTATGTAAAATGTTGTTGCTATTTTTAAAAGCCTGGTGAGTATACCAAGGTAATGCTTTACTATAACTAATGCTACTTTGTGTGTATTTGTGATCAGATTTGGAGCTCTAAGAACAACAGATGCTTACGTTGGTGCACGGGGATTTTTCTTCTTTTTTGCTTTGCTAGGAGGGTGGCAGGGAAAGGCTGAACTGTAAAAAATCAGTTTTTTTTTTTTTTTAAAGAACAGGCTAGAAAGTCTTTAGAACCAGCTACTACTTTTGTCTTTTTAAAATAAATCACTTTACAATTTTGCATATAAAACATTATTATATTTCCTAATCAGAAACAAATGTTAATCCAGAGTGTGTATAAGTGTATTTCAAAGGCCGTGTTTTACAGCTAGGATTCCCACCTACTTTCCTGTATTTTCACGTGCATAGCAGCTGCAGTTATTAGTTATTACTTACCTAGTTACTGATTACCCATGGCACTTCATAAACTCAGGACTGGATTCTGACACTTTTACAAATACTTGTTATTCATTCTGTGAATGTTTCTTCTGAAAGGTGGAAAGAAATTGTTATGTCTTTGTTTGGTAGATCAGCCCAAGCATTTTATCAAAGTTTGCCTGTCAGACTTGCATGTCTTTGCAAGCCTGATTGACAAAAATAGACTTGAAAAGAGGAGGAGTAAACCTGGAACATAATGCACATATAAAGATCCAGAGAACTGGTAACTAGTTATAAATGCATCAATGTACTTTCAAATCAAAGGCTTAAACAAAGGAATAACACTTGGATAATAAAGAAGTCCATTATGCTTAAATGGCTATGAACAGGTTAAAAAAAAGTGTTCTGTCAAATCAATACTTGTAGTGCAAAATTAATTACACATTTGACAAGACATGATTTCGTGTTATTTCTACCTGCTGTATCTGATTCCATCTGAACATCCATTATTAATAAAATATTCTCTCAAGAAATACATTATCCCAGAATAAACACTTTAATTTTGATACAATGTGGATTTGAAATATTGTTTTAAATTTTCACTCAGTACACACATTTCTCATGAACATTTTTTCCATCTCACCTAAATAATGGTAACTTTATTCTATTACTTCTGTTCATGTCACTTCCTAGTGACCATATCTTCTGCATGACTCTCAACTCTGAGGCTGTGGCCTACATACAGCACATCACTCAAACTAATACTGAGAGATTGAGCTCTCTCTGTTTTAGGAGTACATAATATCAATGTTTTCTACTATTAAATAAATACAAGGACCGTAGTAATTGATTACAGTTTCTGAAGACCGTAAACATAGAGGAGTTGTGAAAAATGCTGTTGCTGATGTAAATCGTGATGACTTTGGGTAGAGGGAAGAAATAAAATGAAGACATCTGCTCCACCTCCTGCTGAACTCAGTGAGAGGATATAGCGATAAGAGTCAATGGTCCTGACTTCAGTGGGATTAGGATGATTAAAGGCTTTGTGAGGGCCGGATTTGAAGAACTAACTTCCATCTTCCTACAGGGGTGATGGAAACCTTCTCTAACAGAAATCGCAACCTTACTTTTTAATCCTTTGTAGGAAAGTCTTTTTCATCAGTAACTTATTTTATGTCTGCATATTCTATAACGTTTTAAATAACGTTACTAATAGCAGACTGTGATAATTTGCATTTATGCCTTACAGCCAAGGTTTTTAGAACACATTGAGAACCTCCAAGCATTTAGCACTAGGTGAATGTAACTATAGCATTTTCACTATCTTTATACAGTGGTCATTCTGTAGTTCCCAAAAGTGTAAGTTTTGGGATTCATTGTTCCAATATAAAAGTCCATCGGAGCATGTCAACTTTGAGTTGTTGCTCATCTTTTCTGGGGTGGGAGGAGACTATTTGGGTGATAAAGTCTAATGGGACAATGGGAGTATGCTATTTTTGTACAAATATATTAAGTTATCATTAACAAACTTTATAATAGCAATATGAGCATTAAGCTTGTCTTTGCAGCAGACGTTTGTCTGTGAAGTTAATTTTACATTATTTTATAACGTTGGCAATTTTATACCAGATATTCAGAATCCATTCTTGTGAAAGAGCATTGTTCGTGAGACACATTTACCTGTGTTAGATAATGAAATATGATAATATACTTTGTAAGACTGCAATATAATAACTGTTCAAACTTGCCATATAAATGTAAAGAAGTAAACAAAATCACTACAGAGTGTACATTTCATTCTCAGTGCACATTATGTGCAGTAAACAATGTTCTTGGTGAAAGTTTTGAGATGTGTCCAACTGGCCTATAAATCTAAGGGGTTTTTTTTTGGTCTCTTTAAGCTGTTATCTTGAGACATGCAATGGGACTTAGGTGTAAAGACTTGTAAGCAGATGCGACATTGACTATGAAAATAGATTTTTTGTTGTTCTTAGCTAATTAGGTGCTTCTGAAAAAAAAATCTTCCTTTCTTATTGTAAGTATCTGATAATTCTCTGTAGGGTTAATCTGGAGGACTAAAGGTTAAAATTATGGCCTTGTCGAAGTTAATGGCAAAATGGCATTTGTTAGTTGGGATGTAACGTAATGCCAACTTGAACTGTAACAAATTTAAAACAGTTTGTATCCAAGCCTATAAACAAATGTAGCTGAAAAGCAAAATATAACCCAAACCAGTGGGTGTATGCTGTCACACCATACGTCAGCCAGAGTAACTCCAATAAGGAATTCAAAGTCAGTGCTTGGACTAAGTTTTGGGCTCTCTGATCCTGTATGTCGTAGAAAGCGAGTAAGGCGGGTAGGCTCTTACCTTCTGTAGGTGCAGGGAAATATATGATGAATATTGTGTGTTTAATGGTAATGGAGGCTTTAGTATTCAAAATACTACCAGTTGTTTAAGTGCTAGCTTGGAGGAAGTCCTTGGAGGAAAAATAACTTTAAGCACTTATCTCTGATTGTTATAACTGTTTGGAAATGTTAGTTTGCCTATATATCGCTTCCTCCTCCCCCCCCCCCCCCCAAACCTTGTATTGATAAAGCAGCTTTTGTCTGTGTGGCACTGAATGTCCTGGCACTTTCTAAAATCTAGAGAAGATGTAGTTATGTTACATGCCAGTTCTGTTCCTGTAGACCTAGGTATGGAGATGAAAGACACAAAAGTCCACTTTTGTGTCTTAAAATCTTTTTTTGGTGTAATTTTTGGATCTACTGCGTGGAAATATCCCTAGAAAAAGGGGGCTGTTGCTTCATCAGATTTAGGACCGTATTCAGTAAAAGCTGAGGGGACCTATTCTGTGATGAGATGAAGGTGTCCATCTCTTCTTAAGAATTATGATCTTTACTTATCAAAAGAATAGAATCCTTTAAAATAGTCAAATCGCTAAGTGAGCGCACATTCTTGTCAAAGAATGGACAATTTTAAAGATGAGGTGGCCTGAGGGGCTCCACGAGTAATAAGAGCGTTGACTAAGCAAGAGGTTGGGGCCATCAGCCATGTACTCTCACTTGAAAACCATAGAGGTAGTGACTAAATATACCTAAATGAGCTGTATGGGAATGCATATTAAACAGAAAAAAAGCTTCACTGACCACTGCATTTGAAGTGGAAGAGTCCTCATAATTAAGTAGTAGTAGGTTCTTGGTGGTTCAGCCATTTCCCTAGTGATTTGGAATACCTGCATTCTGAACGTGTACTTGCTGGAGTTTGGTACAAATAAAAGGCGCTTTCCTCCTAAGGCCCAGCATATGGGAGAACCAGAATGCTGGGGGAAGGGAGATTTGGGTAACTGATTTCACCTATTAGCCATTAGCCAGGCAGGAGTATTCTTTTTCATTTTTAATGCTTTCATTAAGAGCCTTTCTGTTTAGAAGTTGAATGAATTAAAAAGACAAAACTTCTTCCATTTTGTGAACGTTCTTCAGGATTTCGTTTTTTTATTACAAAAAACACCCATGCTGTGTGACCTCATGCAGAGCTGATCAGAAAACCTCCAAATATATTTCTACTGCAGAAATTGGTTTTAAAATTGAAAATACTATTGGAAATTGCAATTTAGAAATTGTAACTCATCTGAATAATTTAGAAAATACATTGTCTAGTTGGAAAGCTTTTTTGTTGCTCTCATAAAAATTTTGACATTACATCCATATGCTTTGCTCTATCTTGAATGAAAGCACTCTGAGAGCTGTGGGTTCTTATCCTATTTTAAGCTTGTAGATGACAGAGTAGAGTTTGATTTGGATTCTCTAATTGAATTTGTGTTTTGTTCCGGTGACATAATAGAAGTAGATGTTGTGTTAAATATAACTTTTCCCTTTTAGTCCAAGCTTTCCTATACTCCTGCTCGTCAAGTGGGTCTAGTATATAACTTTTCTGTAACTAGTGTTTGATTGATATGCTGGTCATGCCCACCTTAAGCCCCTACTGAATGTATGCACTTGCATTCTGCAAAGACATCTAAATGGCATTGATCATAGCAGCTGAAAAAAATGGAGCTGAAAGACATCTCCCGATGTCTTGCCAGATGACTGTTGTAGTGGCTGTCTTTGGGGAAAGCCTGCTGATTTCTTGATTCATAAAGCTATTTTTCTTCGTGTGAGCAGTGAGAACAACTAAAAGTGGAAGTGCAACTTGTGCCAGAAGCAGCCAAGGGAGTTTTTTCGTTTGATTATTGGGAAGTCAACAGTTAACCCTTAGTGAGGAGAACAAGAGTATCTTTATCTCCACCTTTTTTTGCTTTGATGGTTTTTTGAAGTTATTAATGTGCCACTAGGCCTGAAGCTGAGAACTATAGTCTTTATCATCACTTCATATTCCAAAATATAAATTTATTTCCTTATCCAAACAGATGTTTCTTGCTCCTCCTGCCACTGATTTTTGGGGATTTGTGCAATGTGCTGTTACTGAGATAGCAAAAAGATAAATAGAAGATAGTATCAGTTAACATAAGTTTTAGATAATGAGACTTTAGTGTTGACTTAAGTAAATGTGCTCAGTTCAGAAGTTTTTTTTTTAATTAATCGTTTGGTTTTGATATTACAAGAAAGGGTTTTACTATGTTAGCATACCTCACTCTCTTTTTCTTTGTCCTGTTAGGACTGCATCAGCTTTTCTTCTGTAATATGCAAAAGAATTGCAGTCTGTCTCTACTGTCTCTGTTCATTTTGTTTTGAATGTGTGGTTGTGGTACCAATTACTTACTAAAAGGTAGATAGCAATGCATTAATCCTACCGCTGCACTGCTTTTACAAACATCCTGAACAATGCCTAACTGCCACTGTGAATGACTAGCAATAGAACTTAGAGAGATGCATTGAACAATCTTTAATTTGAAACTTTATATTTTAATTTCTGTATAAAATCATAGGCGATCTAGTAAGCCAAAAAAGATATTTTAACATTTGCATATTGGAGCCATGCTGAAGAGGGCAAGATCTCCCATCAGCTTTCAGCGTTCTCTTCCAGTGTTTTTCATTGGTGCAATGAGCTCTGATTAGTTTATTCGGATATTTGCAAGCTCACAGACCATGCTATCAAATCATGTTAATGGCGGCATTGTACTTTACTGTCTTTATCAGCTTGGATGATGATTCAAGTACTTTTATGTGAGCTGTATTGGAAGGTCTCATCCTTTAGGTTTTGCCAGTGTTTTTTTGGATGTATGGCTAGATTCAGCTCCCATTTAAAATTACTGACAGTTTGTCTTGGATCTTGTAATGCAGGAGAGAAACAGGAGGAGAAATGTCACTGTTTTGTAGAAGATGCCATACCTCAAACTTATTTGACTGAGACCTGTGATGAATGAAAATTCTCCAAGGGGAGGTATTTTTGTAATTAAGAAATGTTAAATTCATTTTGATTATTTTTGTTTGCAATCTGTGTTTGACTTGCACTGCTTTGTGACATGGTGCTTGCTACTGTGAGTTTGCAGCCCTCCGTTCCAAAACCGAGGGACTGCAGGTGATTCATTTCATGGGGATGTTTTATGTTTGCAAGAAACAAACAGGCGTTTAGAAAACAAAACTATTAGTTACTAGTTTTTTTACAGCTACATTGGTGATCAATTGTATGAACTTTACAGCATAGCTGTATTGGGATGGATGTTGCAGAGGCATTTCAATCAAAAGCGCTGCCGTTCTGGGACTGAAACATAGGCTTAGATTTATTTTTCTAGCAATGCAAACCTCAAAGATTATACTTTATGCACCATTTTCAGGCATGTCAACATCCTTCACAAAATACCAAGATGAGCGTTATTTCATGGAGGTGGCACAAAATAATACAATAAAATGGATTTATTTCATCTTAATTTATTTAAAATGTGCGTAGACAGAACTGGGGTAAAATCTGTGAAATAAAATATCTTGTTCATGTGAATATATTGCAGAAAAACAAATCGGTGTGTCCTAACTGTGAAAGGAAAGAGGAACATGTAGCCTGCTTTTTCAGGGTCGGTTGGAAATGGTTCTAGTAATGCATTTCATGGTGTTTCTGCGCAGGTCTAATTTTCTGATGCCCGAAAGTATACATTTGCTATCACTTGAGCTATCCTGTAAACTCTGTTTGGGAGTGTTGTTCAGCAGCTATTGCAAGACAGGACTTCCTTTTCTTCTCCTGTCTGTGCAGCTGACTTGAAACGGTACCTAGTGATGTAAGGTACAGCCAGTGCTACTTGCTGTCAAAGACAAAACTTACTTTTTAATATCATTCCTATTCAATGGTTATTTAAGCACAGTTCTGAGTATGGACCTGGACTGCCTCAGTGGAATCAACTGCATCTAAGCTACAATAAGGAAACGTTTAGAAAGCAAACAGTCGGACAGCTTAGCAAGACTTAACAGATAAAAAGTATACACGTAGTCTGTTTTGATTGCTCTAGGTAGTAACTTCTTACACAATATGGGCTAGATTCCCTGCAGCACACCTGACTGTGATCCGAGTGGAAATTTCTCTAGAGCTCTCTTTTTTTCTTCCATTGACGTTAATATATGCTCAGTTTGCACTTTATCAAATATATCATTCCTCTATCTCCCCACCTGCAACTTTTCCTTTCCCTTCTTTCCCCTCTGCTTTGCATTTCAGCATAGATGCAAGGTAAAGGTAAAAGCAATAGCTGCTTGATTCTTCGTGCTTGTTCACAGCACCTGTCAAGGACCACAAAACTGTGTTATATCTCGCGTAACTTTACAGGATGATAAGATGGGCTTTATTGTCTTACAGCACTGACTAAGACCACAGCTTAGCTCCTAATCTTTACTTACTGTGTGGACCACACGCTGCCTTTTAGGTTATTCTATTCAATTTAAGAGTGTTCCAGCTGCCACAACATTATGTGTGGATGTCTGTTGCTGCAGGTTTGTTTTTGCTGGCTGTAGGTCTCCAGAAAAAAAACAAAGCAACCCCCCCCCCAAAAAAAAAAAAAAAAAACCCAAACAAACACTGGCCAAACATCTGAAGCGAATCTAAAGAAAAATCTTTGTTTCACATTAGAAAATACAAACGATTGTTTTGTAGCCAAATAGTCTATATATTGAAATTCTGAGCAAACTAATTCTAAAAAAATTACTCTGCTATGCGTAAGAGTTGGTGTTAAATTTTACTGATGGAATTTAAAATTCCATCAGTTTTTATTAAAAGTTTGTAGTTACTACTATTCTGACAGAAATGTCACAGACATTTTTAACTGACATAATGCTACATAGAAAAATTCAGTAAGATGAAAACCCAAACAGAATACAAGAACTGCTTTAAAAAGTAGCATGGTCTGGTGGTATCCCGAGATTGATGAGTGATACCTTGTACTCTCTATCAAAAATAATAGATAAGCCCTGCTCTTTGTATGTGAGAGTAGCAGTGATGTTTTGCAGGTAGTAGCTTTGGCTTTGTGTTTGTGAGCGTTGCAGCGGAGAGCTTCGGTGACCGTAGCAGCACGCGCGCGCCTAGCAGGGATGCTGCAGCGGTAGGCCTGCGCGTCCTGCCTAGCGTCAGCCGGGCGTTCGCGGTGCGCAGCGCAGCAGCCTCCAGAGGGTTTGTGCATCTAAAGTCCCTGAATGGGGCTTGCCCACATTAAAGGTGCATTACATGACACGGGCTTTAGGTCACCGGTTTGTTTGCTTGCAGGGATGCAGCCCTCAGCTTTCCTTTGCAGCTTGTTACCTGAAGACTACAGGGGTCACACGGTGTCAGCTGACGTGTCAGTCAGCCCTACCAATATAAGCGTAGGGTTACCCGAAAAAATAGCGTTACCGGAGCGCTGGCAAACAGATTGCCAAAATGCCCGGTTGGTTCTGGTGCACGAGCATCCCATGCAGACAGTCTTCTGGCCTTGTTCTCTCAGCTGCTTTGCTTCCTTGGTGCTGTCTCTATAGATACAGTCCGCCAGGAGCTGAGCACCATGAGTACATGCAAAACCTTGTAGAGTTAAGCCTTGGGGGGAAAAAGAAGCAGCTTCAGGAGCTTCTGACATAAAAAGCAATACTTTCTGCTGAGACCAATAGAGTTTTGTTTGGGGGGGCCCAGGAGAGCAGAGGGTAAGAAATTGCATGAGTGCAGAAGGCCAATGTGTTGTAGGTACTGTAAATAAAAATGGTGTCAAAGATGAGAGATCATTTGAATTGCATTAAGAGTAAATTCACTGAACCTCAAGCCTGAAGGTGACTGCCAGACAAGTTACGCATTTAATTTAAGTAGGCATAATCACCTGAAAATTGTTGTAAAAATAAGTTTAAAAATGCCGCTTGCAAGCACTGGTAAGTGCATGCTAACTAATAACGAGTGGCACCAAGATGCAATTACCTTGGTTCATTTGAGCTAAATACACAGAGATCACCAACTTGGTCAGATTGCTAGGGTTACTCGCTTTGGCAGTGTTGATGGAAGTCCCATGGAACTGAAACTAAGATGGGCTAAATAGACCTCCCAGCTGGTTTTTCCCCTTACATTTTGGGAGGAAGTATGTGGGCTTGAAACTTGAACAAAGATGTGCGTTTTTGTATCTGGCTTATAGCTTTTTAACAATTCAATTGCAAGCCAGGTTCTGAACGACTGTGAATGAGGAGGAATAGTCGGTAACCTGTCCAGAACCTGGTCCCTTGTCTTTTTAAAGTAAACTTCTTCTGATGGTTCTGTTGCCTTGCACTCCTGGTAAGGCAGCGATGGGGACTTAGGAAATACATGGAAAAATGATAATTCCAGTTGTTTGGAACATGGACTGTCTTCCTATCGCTTTAGTCCTTTGATCTTTATTTTTAGAATAATCTGATCTTTTAAGGCCAAATGGATCCTGAGATGTATGACATCAGTCATGTATATAAAAAAACAGTTCTACTGTCATGGAGAGCGGTGTCTGGGTGAGTGGTAAAATAATTCTGTTATTACAGGCTGACAGGCTTTTACCAGGAGCTACGTAGTTCCAGTTGGGGTATAACACATGGGCTGGCTGTTTCTAGCAGCAAGTACTTAAGTGATAATCCTCCATGTGTCGAGTTGTTCAGCTGGGAGCAGTAAACACTAGGTAGAAGGTACTGGTAATAGTTTGGAAACATCATGCAAGTTTTCTCTGCCCTGCCTGGGCATGGTGAGAAACACTTTGGTGTCCAAGTTATATATTCCTCGTAGTACACAGGATATTTGATTCGCTGTTGCTGTAGATGGTTAAAATCTTTTTAAGACGTGTTGTTGCAGGGGTGTTCAGAGTGTTCTCTAGGCCCGGGCAGCTGGGATTAGCCCCATTGTGGAGCAGCTGCTCGCATATTCCTTTGAGGATGCTTTGCCTGTGCTAACTATGTTTTGGGGTGGCTTTTCAGGTTAGGAAGATGGTTTGAAATCATGACTGCAAGTTCATGTTGTGGAAGAGGTACCTGAAGCAGTCAGAACGTTTAAAACCGGTGGTGTACATGAGTTTAGCTTTTCTTGCTTTTATGGAGAGTTTGGAGGGGAGGTTATAGAGAGCTTAATTGGTAGCAAACCCAGAAAATACACACTTTATCATAGGCATGCTGTCATGAAAGCAGGGAAACATTAAGAAATAGTGCCAGACTACACAGGATTTCTCCTCGGGTGCCTTTGATCCCAGGGATTTCTGAAGATGAATATATCCTTTGGGCCAAATAACCTGCTAGTTCTAGAAAGGTGCAAATGCTTATTGCTGCTTGGTCTATTAACTTGCTGCATGAGAGGAAATTAATAGATTATTCTATCTTCTGTGCACGAATTAAACTGAGGGAATGATACAGATGCTTTTTTTTTTTTCAGACACCTCTTAGTGTCTGAAAGAATTTCAGAACAAGCCTTTGTTTGTTATTCCTTTGTATTTTTATGCCCAAACCTTACTGCTCTTTTTAAAAAAAAAAAAAAAAGTCTTTCATTAGCAATTTTAATATATACACAGCTGATACAGTAACATGGTAAGTGATGCAATTAAAGTAGTTTGTCAGTTATATTTTATTAAAAATAAAGATGATAATGGTCTTTATTAGAAGTTTTTGGAGATATCAAGTAGTATTATTCCTTCATGTTAAATAATACGCATAGCATTAGTTTAACATTTAAACTGGGAGAAGTTAAAATGGATGAGTTCTGATTTTGACTAATAATGTCAGAAATCAAACACCTCAAGTACAGATTGATCTTATTTTGTAACTGTTAATATGGCATCCTTGAATGAATATTGTTCCATTGATTTTAATCTTAAGGACAGCTGAGTTGAACTCACAAGAAACTTTGGTCAAGAATGTCACATACCTTTGAACCAGGCTTTTGCACTTTAAACACCTATGGTAGATATGTTACTGAACTGCTTGAAGGTTACAATGCAGAAGCAAGGTGAACTCTTTGGTTTGTTTCTGTTTTAATCTGGAGTGGAACACAAAAATCATAACGGGATATGAATAGCTATTGGCAAAATCTTCCATTAGTGTCAGGTATTGTGTTTTGCTATTGTGCTCTGACACTCACTGGACTACAGGGACGCTGATTTAATGTATAGAAGAAAAAGTGTGGAGTTGCAGAGAGATGTTGGATGTTGGCTGTATAATACACAAATTCTTCTTTGATATGTCTTGTGCACCCCATTTGGTGGTTGCAGCTAGGGAAAAAATATTTAATTTCCCAAGAGAAGGCATACCGTACACATTCAGCAACTAAGAAATTAAATAGGAAAAGCAAAATAACATGGAATCCACAGGCTATGGTGTTACCAATATTTATGTCACAGTCTTGACTGGACTTGGCGTTATGTTTTGTGCAACACACTGTCCAGATTAATGTCGTCATAGTACTGAGGAAAATGGATTTGAAATATCTGTTAGAGAAAAATGTGATTTTTATGTTTTTATAGTTTAAGTAAATATATAATTTTTAATCCTCACTGCTCTATTAAGAAGTTTATATATATATATAAATATATATAAATATATATATAGTATGTTTATCTTGGCCTCAAGATAGCCTCATTTCTTTTCAAACCTGTACAAATACCATTTGTGTTGGTAGGGGACAGAATTTGAATGTTTGGCCTCTCATAACAGGTACAGAAGTAAAAACAGTATTTATGTTTGCGTGAGGATAAATATATATGTACACAAAATATTCATATATGCAGTATTGTTGACATCATCTTAAAAGCTAGACTGAGGCTTGCTTGGAAAATCTGGCCTGTAATTCTGGCACGTAATTCTTTTATTTCTAGCACTTAAAAGTGTGATGGCAAGCTTGTCTGCTGAAACTGAATTCGCTGGGTTTAGGCTTAATTTTATACGTTCCTTTTTCATATGTGTTTTGTTTAAAAATCTTGCTGACATCTATAGCTTGGCTTTCCCCCTTATAAAAAGGAAGTTGTTTCAGCATCCTTCTGAACAATGATTAAATATTATTAGCTGTTGCAAAGGGGGGGAGGGTGGGACTTGTTTAGACTCCATTTGTCTTTCAAGTTGTGATTCTTTCCAGCTATAACACACAAGCTTCAGGGCTACTGTACTCTGTCACCTTGTCAGTCTTTAGACTCTTAAGCTTTTTTGCAGCAGTTTGTCCTTCATTAGTGTTCAGAAAGCATTTATCATGTGGAGAGTGTTGTCATAATTAAATTGCACAGAAATAGTGAAACTCAAAGAAGAAGTTTTAATCAAACATGGATTTTTGCCTACCAGTGAGACTGCTCCATCTTCCAACATAGTCTCATCTCTTGCTGGCTTTCTTGTGTTCCTCCAGGTGCCTCTAAACCAATATTCACTGGTGAGTTGGTCCCATTTTTGAATTATGCTAACTCTTCCTGGACATGTTGTGCACCCTGCCATTCTCCACCCCTGCTCCTAGGGGTCATGCGAACAACTGATGTCCTTATACTTCTGGTTGCTTCTCGTCTTTGAGCACAACACTGTAATTCTGGTTTGGTGGACTTTATGCTGTAAAGTCAGGAAAGGTGAAAAACTACTAATAGGAGACCTCTTTTAAAAAGAGCTGGTATTTGCATGCTTATTGGAGCCCTGTGAGTATTTTAGCAAAAATAATGTTATCAAAGTGGGGACTGTGTCTTCGTTTAAAACTTTTATTATTTTGGAGTCAAATTATTTTTTTCTTCTTTATCTTTTATTTTGCTTTTACTTTATTTTGTGATCATCCTATATAAAGTAACTGCTCATTCTGACTTGTTATACTTAGAATTCTAATCTTCATTTAGCCTATTCAGTTCTAGCAAGCATTCATATATCATAACTCATCTCTTTCTGTTTTCTTTTAAATTAAAGTGAATTTGGAGTCTTTTTCTCTGCAGCAGCCATATTCGTAGTAACTGACATTTAAAAAGTGACTATGAAATGTGTAATCCCTAGTTTTTCTAGGATCACATTATCTAGTAACTGGGGCTTTAAAGAAAACCAAAAAAAGCATGAGATATTGGAAAATAAATAATACAGTTATGGAATTTGTCAGTACAGAGCATTTCACTGAGACATTATTAACAGTTTACCAGTTAATTGCAGTCTCACTTGGCTATTTTGTTCTCTGCATTAGATCTTGATTTTTTTATTAGGAAATATTTCATAAGGAATTAGTTTCCTAAGCTGATGTTATGCTTAGTCAGGTGTCTACCAGCACATTTATGTTGGTCTTTGTTTGAGTATTTAGTTTCCCCGCGGCACAGTGGCTGTGTCCAGGCAGTTTACCTTCCTTAGCTTGCTTCAGTAGTGCATCACTTAAATATCGTGTGACGAAAAGGATTGGCATCTTACCGTTTTCGCAGTTGTTGCTTCTCTATCTGTTTCCTTTTTTCTTGCAAATCCATTTACATGTGATTGAATCTTTGGGATAGACTGTGTGTTTCTTCAGCTAAGTTTCAGACCTGGCCTCTAAAAAATTATGCACCTAGCATAAGGAAGGCTTTCTTTCAATGAAACATGCCTGTTTCTGAAGAGAGGCACGTTCTGGGAACGTTACAAGTGTTTATTATACTTGTTTTCCCCTGTGAATTGTCCCACCTACGGTGGGCAGAAATCTCAACTTGACGTGAATCTTTTTTGCGTTACGGGAGTGCGTGCGCAGTGCGTTAAACAATCTCAGCTACAAATGATTGTCCTTTAGCATTGGACATACAGTATCTTAAACTCTTTATCAGAACAAGCATGTCTAGGCCAATCCTACCTGTTTTAAAGTTTAGCTCCTGTGTGTCTTTTACATTACCCTAGGTTATTTATAACTTGCCAGCTCATTCTCCTCACTTACCTAATTCTTGTAGGATTCCTTCCAAGCCTACATGATAATGGGACAACTTGTAGTGGTGAGTGACCTTCTCTAGCAGTAATTTCTTCCCTTGGGTGCTGGAATTGATTTTCCTCATCTTGGCATGTGGGGAGTCAAAGTGTGCCCCTTGCCCTGCCTCTCCCACGAGCATACGGTGGCATCTGAAGCAGAGCAGATGAAAG
Source organism: Struthio camelus (assembly GCF_040807025.1). Classification (NCBI taxonomy): domain Eukaryota; kingdom Metazoa; phylum Chordata; class Aves; order Struthioniformes; family Struthionidae; genus Struthio; species Struthio camelus. Next base: position 13,101,397 of record NC_090951.1, read on the forward strand.
CTGCAGCTTTTCGGGCCTTCGCTGTGGCAGCCTCAGGAAGAAGAGACTGCGTTTAGGCCGTTTCCCTCTGTGCGCTGATATTGTTTAGTTCAGAAGCACTGCTAACTGCACGTTGCATTTTGACCAGTGTTGTTTTCAGGGATGTTTGAAGAAAACAGGTAATAGGAGGACTCATTTTACTTGTGAAGGTCAAAGGCAGAGTGTGCTGCAAGAGAGAGCTCTCTGCTCTCTCTCACCTCTCTGCCTGCAGGCTACTGTCTGCCCAGAGGTAGAAAATTCTAGTCCATATATATATATGTGTGTGTGTGTATATATATATATTTATGTTTAACATTGGGCTAAACGCCCTGTCTTTGCTAGGGTATATGCAGTCCCTTTATGATGTTAAAATTATATTCATTATTTCAATATCTGTGGGCAGTTGCATACTGGAAGAAGCCCCACATGGATACCGGCGTGCAGCCTCGCAGCGGCAAGGCTCCTTGTGCGACTACGGTATCACTCATTCAGAGCGCTGGTTTGCCGAGGGATGGGCTAGAGCACGTAGGGAGAAGAGAAGATACAAACCTGGAAGGCTCTTGTGCCTGGGAGTTCGTTTCTGACTGTAGATATATAGTGTTCAGTATCTATGAACTTTTGAGAGTTTATGCGAAGAAAATGAACTATAATTTATCAATAAAATAGACAATTGCTTATGCTAACAGTTGCCAATGTTTCTTGAGATTTTACAGAATGAGAAAAAATATTACAAGGACACAGGCATTTTGTTGGGGAGAGTTTCATTTTGTTTGCCTTTTGCATGTATAAAAGGTGAAGGGAGGGGGACCGTAAAAGTAGATTGATACTTAAGAAGACAGTAAGTGAAGGTATCTTTCGTTCAGTTAGATAATTGATTTTTAAAGTGATTTTGATATGTTAGCTTAGATAATTTTGACAGAATCTACTGCTACAGGAACCTGCAAAAGATAATAAAATGAAAACTGGAAGATGATGATGTAATTCAATAATTGTGTCTGAAAATTTTGTTCTCACCTTACAAGGCGTGTCCTATCTTGGGGCTGTTATTAATAGTCTAATCAAGCAGAAGCCCAGTGCAGAGGTCTCTAAATAAGAAATGATGAGAAAAATAAGTAGCAAGAGTGTGATCTGAGGACTTTTGAGGGAGAGGGGATTAGGCTTTTGAAGTAGGGTAAGCTGAAAAGATCCAGGTCACTGACTTTTTTAGGACAGCGTGTAGAAGAAAGTCTTGCTAGAAGGAAGTACTTGATTCCACAGGAGATGTGGGACCAAACTTCTCTGTGTGTGCTGTCCTTCTTCCTTCCAGACCTCTTCGTTGCTTAGTCAGTTCTCTGGCTGTTCTTGTCCTTGACCAGTCATCAACTAAATCCTCTCTCCCAGTGCAGAGGAAAGCAAGTACTGAACTTATGAACATGCAAATATACTTGAGTCCTTCAATTGTACATGTTCATTTTGGAGATTTAAGACTGCGTTGTGTCAGCCATACGTCTGATCACGATAACAGAGCAACTTGAACCTGCTCACTGTCATTCTGGAAATCTGCATAATAACTCATAGGCATTACTTGAACAAAACTTGAACATCAAACATACCCGGGTTTAGGAATTGACTCCCTACAATATAGGATGATGATGACTAAATATATGGATGACTATCATTCAGCTTTAATATTTATTGCTGTTAGGAATATAAGGTAACCAAGACTGTTTTTTGCGTATCTAAGATGTTATTTGTTGCAACGTGGAACAATTATAAATTCCTTAATACAATTACTTTTAAAGGAAAAAATGAGTTTTTACACTGTTTTTCTATTATTTGTTAATACTTGTTCTACTATATGTTAAAAATTCTTTGTAATCCCAAGTATAACAAGTTACAGTACTGTTGTTGTTTACAGAGTCATAAGCAATGACTGTGTGGAGCAAGATGTAGCAAAAACGCTGGAAATCGTGTTTAAGAGCACTTAGAAATTTTGCATTTGTTACTGTTTTGAAAATTCCACCAGTTTGTAAATGCATGAAATACATTTAAGAAATAAACTAGTAAGTAGCCAACACAGTGGATGTGAAATAGTTGTGAAGTTTCCCAGGTAGTTATTTAAATAATAATCCACCTGTGGTACCACAAGCCAAATGCTTACAGCTAACTTCTTAAGGTTTAACCTACTGTTGCGGAAATCCATTATAATAATCCAAGTGGATTCTTATTACTAGAAACTACTATTATTACTAGAAATTTTCTTTCCTAATTTTATTTGTATTTGTGTCCTATTAACTTAATAGGTATATAAGAACAATATGGCGCAGATGCTCCTTCTGTAGCAGCAATTAGAATTGGGAAGTATGGTTTCTATTATAAATCACTAGGTACAGACAGGCTACCTTGGGATTTCCTCTGCGAAATGTAACGCGCATTCTCAACAAGATGTTAGCAGATTAAAAAGAAAATATAGCTGAGAGTGAAGTGGAATTAGGCTGGTGGTCATCTTTTTCAGTCATGCTAAAAAAGTGTTCTGAACTGAATCTCATTTGAGAAAAGGTAAGATAGAAGAGCAGATCGGACAGAAAAATATCTTTTATAATAAAAAATATATGTTTTACCTTAAGGTTTGTGTTACTAGATTGGAGCATCCAGATCTTATGTGTGTGTGGGAGACCTATTTCTCTGCTGTAAAACAGTGAGTGACCTTGAATAATATGGTTTAGAGCAAATAAGTTATTTGAGATTAATGCCTGTTTTTAGCCCAGCAAAGCACAATTGAAATTATTTAGGAATCGTATTGTGCTTCTTACTGCTGCACTTTGGAACTGTTGCCATATGAATGGAAGTAAATTTTGCAGTGGGAACGCAAAAGCATGAGTGAGACTCAGCCAAGCTGAAGGTGAGGTGGCAAAGAGCAGTGCAGGATCTGAATGCCCCAGCTGGGAAATGGGGCTGCTCCTGCAAAATGCACTGGCTGAGCGTGACTGCGGGGTGCCAGGACAGCTGCCTGGACGAGGCTCAGCTTGGCTGCCCGGAAACTGCCCGGAGGGCCTCAAATTTCACAGGTTTCCAGCAGGGCCTGGCCTTGGTGGCCTGGAAGCTATAGGAAGCTGGAGGCCAGGAGCAGCTGCGAGAGTTGTCTAGCTGCATGCGGTGACTTGGGAGTGGGGGCACTGTCTTTCTTGGAAACGTGGACTCTGAGGAGCGTCAGCCTGACCAGGCACGCACCCAGGGCCAATGCAAGTGTGTGTACGTGTATGTCTCTAAGAGGGTGTTTTCCCCTGACTTCTGCACGTATGTCGCCTCCACTTCGATCAGCTACCCTAAATAAAACTAGCTTATCTGACAAGTTATTTCTTCAGCAGCAGAATGACTGGACAGTTTGTAAGCAGCAGTGTACAATTCTCTTTAAAGTATATGTATAATAGTTAGAAAAATGCATATTCAGTAAGCTGTGAGCGTTTTCCTTAATTCTGACTAACAAAACCAAAAATATTTAAAAGTAAGCCCTTAGTCTGTTCAGCACAGAAATGAACATATATTGGTGAAATTTGTGGTTCTATTCAATCAGTTGATCAGCCAATGCCCAGGGCGGGGTGGGGGGGGAGGAAAGCAAAGTGGGAAAGACAGACTATATTCTTCAGGCATAAATTAGCAAAAAATCAAATGTGATATTTAGGTAATAAAAAGATATACTACTGTAAGAAATGAATTATGTTAGCAGGCAGAACTCCTGTTAACAGGCAGTTAATGGAAAAAAGAAAAGGGTGATAGAAAGGAGATGGCAAACTAAATGGGTGAATAACTTGTGTGTATAAGGTTTCATGGTAACTAATCTAAACAGCAGTCATTAAATATAATTTTAACAAGATCTCAAGAACAATAGTATAAGCAATTGAAGAGGCAACAACCCATAGTGGGGCTGTAGCGTGTTCTTTCCTTCAGTGATCGTGATAGCACGCTAATTATAATTGTCAGTAACAGCATCCTGTGGTGAGCAGAAGAGTTTCACCGTCATCTTTACAGAATGTATTGTGAAAGGGAAGACATAGACAGCTCTGTAAAGAAGGGGGAAGGAAAGGAAAGAGGAAGAAGTGCAAAGATGGATAGCAAAAGAAGAGCAGAGGATTTCGGATAAGTGAAGGAATAACATTAAGGGCCTTTTAGTCAAAAGGGACAAAAATAATACTGAAAACATCACCTCTGCTTTATTTTGATGGTTTACAGAATTTTAAATAGTATTTTAAATACCTTTCACAATGCTTTGTTCAATCCAGACATACAGAGGAATCGGGTCTGAAAAAAGAAGCTCATCCTTTTTATCTGGCAGGTGAAGCACATACTCTTCCTCCCTCTGCCTCTGTACTGTTTTGTACCCTCTTTGCTCCTTATTTATATTCACTTGCTTTCTAATTAGCATCCCATAAAGTCACACGCTTACAGTTTATTTAACCTCAGTCGTGACGCTGTAGCCATTACCCCTTCCATCGGAGAGGATGATCGTTGGAAGACCTGCAACAGAGTACGCCTGGTTGCCTGTGCCTGGCAGGTGTCAATTACAAGAAAGGTCTTATGGGGCTGGAGTCATTAGAAGTCTGCAAAGGCAAGTTTTAGTGAGGGTTTCTTTCTGTTCCAGAGAAGGTCATGTAACATAAGATTTCTGTCAGATTTGTATGTAAAGATATTCAGAAGAATAAGAAAACGTAATGTTGCAACCTCTTAGAACTTTGAAGAATATCTTCTGAACTTAAAGTTGGGAAGAAAGAGAATTTGTATACCCTAAGTTTTTAATAGCAAAAGAAAGCATGCTGGTTCATGTGCTACATAAGGTTATACATGTCTTAATCATCTTTTTAAGTATGTTTTATATAACCATGATTTCAACTGACTTTTGGAAGTGTTTTGGTCTGCAAATATTTGTTTGGGAAAGCCAGTTATTAGCAGTGTAGTTTAGACAACTTTAACCTCTCATCATTCTGACATCAGTATATTAAAAAAAAAAAAATCAGTCCATCGAACTGAAAAAAATAGCTTCTGGAGATATACAGAAGACAACAGATTTCTTCACATAAAAATACTGTGTAAAATCAAATAGCTTAATTTTTGGCAAAAAAGGAGAGGGAGGTAGAAAAGAAACGACTCGGTGGTTCTGAAAACTAACCAAACAAAACGCAAACTGAATTTTTGTCATTTCATATGAATCTGGAAACGCAGCCTGAATTGTTTGAGGAGTCTTGGGTCCAGGAGTAATTACATCTCCTATCTGAGGCATTAAAAGCCTCAAACATGTTGTCTGTTATAAACGCTTCTCCTGCTTGTGGACTTCCTTTTCAACTTTTAAGTATCAGTTTCAAATACTGGATAGTGACTCCATGACACATCAATCAGATAAGATTTGATGAATCATTACTGGAGTTTTATGAACATTCTTTTAGAATGCTACTCTGCAAAATAATGAAATAATCAAAATCTTTGCAATAGAAGGGCAGTTTTTAGTTGGGAAATGTAATTCTGACAAGTTTTTTCTTCATTCACAGTATGAAAAATCAAATTTTCCTGTGTCATTGCATTTCTAGGAGCAGAAGTAGGCATGCGGAGTCTCAGGCAAGGATATCTTTTCACAGAAGTGAGGTGATTGCAGAGTATTGTGTAATTCTTGTAGAAACTCGTGTATGTTCCTGAAGATGAAGCAGTACCAATGTGGGGAAAGCATGAGGATAACACACAAAGAAAATGGAGAGGTGTTCTCTATGCCTATGGTCTGTCCTAGCTTCCCCCCAAGAACTCTAGTTCAACTGGTGGACGCAACCATTTTATGGATGAACTAACTTTTTAACTGAGGGATTTGGGGAAAATAGTTTAAAAACTATCAAATATTGCTATAATCTCTTGCTAGAAAGATCTGTGTTATTACAGCGTATGAACTGTACAGGGCATCCCAGACCTGAGGCTCTGAGGGAGCTCTTGAAAATCTGGTTTCTGCAAATGTGCTCTCATTTGTCCGTGAAGCCACATCACCCCTCACTTCCATTTTTAGTTTACCACACAAAGATAATGGAGTGTATTGTTTGTCATGCTCAAAGCAGTTAAACTTATGTCCTATTCCTATTGCTGCTGTGTTCCATGAACTGATAGAGGTGGCCACTGGTTTTAGGGGGGGAGGCAGAACACATAAATTTGAGGCAAACCATTTCAAAGCGATGGAAATTATGAAATTAGGTTTTGGACTATTGGTAGCGGCCCACACTTGATTTTTTTTCAGATTTGGGAATGTGGTATTTTGGTAACGCTCTTCAATTTCATGCTCAGTTTTTGAAGTTAACAGTCAATACTAAAAAAATCTCCATGTATAGATATGCTGTATTACATACAGGGTTTACTTTTTCATGGGCCTACTAAACCAAGCTCTCTAGTAAAGACAAAGGTAACTGCTATATTTTCCAAAAGATAAAGCTGGCTTTTGTACCACCTATGAAGATGTTGCCAAATCTATCATGGAAAGCATTTTTAAGAGAAAGAGATTGTTGGCAGGCAAATCTAGTCAAATGTACAGTGTAGGACCTTCAGAAGTGATGCACAATGTTCAAAAATCTTTTAGGCTTCCTTGAAAATCAGGTTGTACCTACGTTCCCAGAGGTTCCAAGCAAGTTTTATGAATTTGAAAATGTTTTTTGAAAAGGTATTTAGCTTAAGTTTGTTTTAGGTATCTAGTGGATTAGACACTGATGTTCCGAGTTCTGAACATAGGAACATTCAATGACATCGAAAAAGAGTGAGTATAAAATGAGAAGAAAAAGAAAATAGTTTTTCAGACCCTATATGCTTAGCAAATGGGCATGCTTTGCCCAAAGGCATGTTTGGGACTTGCAGTTTATCATATTAGGTGTGTACATGGGCAACAAGAAGTTGTTACCATAAATTTCAAAGGAATGATTTGAGATCATGCTCCAGTGTGAGATGGTAAAATATGTAGGAATAGGTTCTTCTAGTATGATACATCATGAACTACTAGAAAAAATTTCAAAACATCAAACCAGTTGCGAAGGTAAATATCAGAGACAGACTATTGGGCTAGATTGACCACTGAGGTGACCCTCTGTTCTTACCCTCTTGTTTACTGCCTATGGAAGCTTTCTTACGCTCTCAAATCTTTTGATTTTTCTGGAACAACTCAGGACAAGCCAATCTTTTTGTAAATGGATAAAAGGGAATTGTAATAGAGAGAACTGTGCACAAAGGATATGAAACGAAAGTAAAACATTGAGTTTTGCTGAGTTGCTTTTTTTTTTTTTTAATCTTCCTTTTTCTTCTACTAAATGTTCTCAGTGGGGAGAAACAGTATCCAGTGGAAGTATACATGAGAATTTATACTTTCAGATGAAGAAGGAATTAAACTAAACCAAACCTTTCTGAAGGTTCCTATGCTACTATCTAGGTCAGTTTAAACACCCTTAGGTTCAGTATGAGTAAATGTGAGGTCATGTGTCATTCTTTCACCTTAAATGTGCAGGCTATAATGTGTAAATTCTGCCAAGTTTCTCAAAGCAGAGATTTTTTTTTCCTGTTAAGGAAAAACCCCATATATTGTGTATTGTAATGTGCCTGTGAAATAGTAAAAACAAATGAAAGAGTCTCTTTGAAGGATTCCAAGCTTTTTAAAGCTAGAAGAAACTTAGCTCATTTGGGAAGAAACCTTGGATGGCGATACAAAAACGTTTTCATAGTGTAGTGAACAAAAGGCAAGGGTTCCGAGTCCCGCTTGGCTTGTATATTCAGAGAAACCAAATCTGATTTCCTGAAACATCACCTCTGTGTACCTCACATTTGAAATTAAATATGGTGAGTATAAATTCAAGGCAAAGAAATTCAAAGTGAGGCGCTATTAGTACTTAAAATCAGATTATTAATACTTAAAATGTTATTAGTACTTAAACTCATATTCTGTTTATTACATCTAAATGCATATCAGGCTTTTAAAGAAATCATCACTGAAATTACTACGTTCAGTAAAGTTCTACAGATGTTTTAATAAAGCTCTGTAGGTTTTAAGAATGAGTTCCACAATACAGGATGAAGTTTTTTTTTTTTAATCAGGGATGTAATTTTGTTGTAGAAGTAACTGAATGAAACTTTTTGATCTGTGTTACATCAGATCAGATTAGATGATCAAATAGTTTCTGTGACCTTCTATCTTTGGAATCAATGTTCTATACAGGGAGTTAAAACCGTACAGAAAAATTATCATTTCTAATAAGTTCCATAATTTTTTTCCAATTTCTTATTTCACCTTATTTGCATAGAAAAATACAGGTTAGAAGTCTTGTGTGCATACTGGAAAATCCACGACCAAGTGAAAAGTAAGGATGATGAATACATTTATTTTAACTGGAAAGGCAATGTGAGAAGCTGATAGTTGGCATGTTAATTCTGGACAATCTTCCATATGAAAGTCTAGGCTTTGTTCTTAAGATTGCAGTATTCCTTTTGCTCATGTGTGGGAAATACTAAGTGAACTTTTTGTTTAAAACTCGCTTGAGATTTAACAAGACTAGTTAATTGTAGCAATTTGTGAAACATTTTATGTGGAAAAGTTAGGGTTCAAATAATGCTTTGGGAAGGTGCATCCAAAAGATTTCTTGTATGAAGCAGAGAGCAAAATAATACATACATAAAACACTGAAACCTCCTTTCACAGAAAATACATAGTTTTAGCTTTTTAATATTATTCCCTGAAAGCAGTATTTTTCAAATGTAGTAACTTATACAGAAATTATCTCTCAAGGTATTTTCTTTTCACTAAAATATGTTATTTCAGTTTAAATGAAAGTAACCTATAATTATGTTCATGTAAACGCTGTCAAAAGAGAACTTAAATAGTATCTTTAGAGTAGGGTAAAATTAGTTTTCATTACAACCTATTTGTAAACCATTTGAAACAAATATCTCAAGCTGAAAATGTAAATGTGTTTTTGTTTTTACTGTAGAGATGAGGTCAGCAGAAGTCTGCAACAAATATGATTACTTGGGTGGAGGTGATGTGATTTACTTAAATCAGACAATTTCCCCATTAAAGCATTGAAACCTCAACTCATAAAGAGACTGTTTAGCAGATGAACTATAATGTCTTCCAGCATTTGTTGCATTAGGTGATTCGGAAGAAAAGAACAATTACAAGAATGAATGTATTTCTATGTTGAGTGAGAAAAATCCAGTTTTTACAGCAGGGGGTGGCTAATTTTGAGCACACAAAATAGAGTTGCTTCATACAAGCTTCTGTATAAATAGTGCTCAATTAAATATTTTATAAAAGATTTATATTGCCAGGTATATAGATATATAGAATGAGGTACGGATGAATCGCTGAGTGGTTGGTTTCTTGCACTCCTCCTCCACTTTCAAAATCAGCAAATCCTTTCTCCTTCCCTTTCCTCCCCACCCTACAGGAGCAGCTCAGGTACTATAAACCTTGATACTGTTATTTTTTTTTTAGTGGGCTACTTTCAATTAACAAGGATTATTAAACTGGCAAAATTTTAAACTGCTGCTCTGGCTTCTTTCCGGCATTATGAGCTGAGCCAGAGGCCACACAATAAAACCTGATTGATTAGCAAAGAATGTAGTTACAGTAACTGAGGTCTGATGTCATATTTTCTCTGCTTTTCATGGAGTTAAAGTGGCTGGAAAAAAGGAGCTTCACAGTTAAAGCTGAAAGTCAAAGTGAGCATGTTGGAACATGTGTTTGACGTTGCAGAGGTTATGCTGGGGTGTTTTGAGTGGGTTTTATTCTGTTGTGGTCTAAATGTTTTTTTTTGTCCTAAGCATTTGCACTTGTGATTGGAGTCTCCAGGGCTGCAGAGAAGATTCTGGCCTAGCTGCATCTCTGCTCTCACCTGGTAGGACAGTGCGTATGTTCTGCCCTGAGAGAGACAAGGTTTATAAAGACAAATGAAATTTTTAATTAGACCAACAAAAGGTTTCATTTATTCTAGAGTATGTTTTCTTGATAATGGCCATATTTTCCACTTTTAGAGAGAGATCCACTTCTCTATGTGCCACACTATGTGAGTACGTCTGAGCAAGTAATAAAAATTGAGTTTTAACCATGAGTTGGGACTGTGGATCATGACTTGTGAATCTCTTATGAGCTTTTGTTAAACAATAAATGTTTGCGGTCTGCACCAGTCTTTTAGAGATTGCTATGCCTTTTCTTCTTGTGAAAGCACAAAAAAAATTGTATGCTTAGTTTGGGGCACTGTGTTTCCCGAAGGATATGGGGGTCCTAAAATTCTCTCTGAGATTAGAAGTTCTGATCTCCTGAAGAGCTGAATATATTCACCCTTGAGCAGAAAATATAAGAAATAATTAGTAAAAATAGATTATAACATACAAGAATCATTTCAGGGCTTCATTAAGACAATATCATCTTGCTCTTAAAAGAAGTGAAAAGAAACGGGAATCAAAAGTTGCTCAAAGTTCATTTCATCTTTAATGTCAATGCGCCAGCTCTTCAAAGAGGCCATGAAAATATGCATTAGTTGTGTATAGATGAGTCTTGGTCTTAGTCCTTATTGCTTCTGTTTAGAACTTAGTATACTATTGTAGTGTAATTTTCAAGGGGAGAAAGAGTGGGTTGCTGTAGAGAAGTAGGAAATGTAGTCAGAGCAGGCATGTTTGAGAGGAGGCTGAATGCGTTGTGTACAAAGAGGCAAAAGTGCATTGCTTAAAAATTCAGCATGTAATCTGAATGGCGATTTCGTGCAAGAGCACCTCTTCCGAAACTGCTGGCGGTGAGCACCGCCCCCAGAAAGAGCAGTGCTGAGCTCAGTCCGGCATCCTCTCTCTCATAGCACATCTTATTGCAACTCGGGAATCTTTACAAAGCTGTTAAATATTTTAGTTTACTTTTTCAAAATACTGAAAGCAATCTGTTAGTTTTATAATCAAAAGTCTAGTTGTTCGTCTGTAACCAGGTTCTTTGACGTTGTGAGTATAAAGGAAAATAACTGGTTAATCCTGACAAGCAGTGAAGATCTCTTGGAATTAAAGCGCTATGTATTGTAAGCTCTTGGTATTCAAAGTAATTCAAAATGACCCTTTAAATTAAACAGGCACTAAATTCAATATTTAAATATTCGACTATCCCTGCAAGTGACAGTATATAAAAACAGTCCAGAGTAACTTTTTTATGTCAGTTATAAAACCATAAAGCTGGAGAAGGAATAAATACAATGAAAACGCTGATTAATCCCCCTCTGTTGCGGTGCCACTTCATACGGTTGTAATGCGGACCCTTTCCTCTGATATTACTCAAGAAACACAAACAAGAAGCATTTATTATCTGCCGAGTAGTGCCTGCTACAGAGTGCTGAATAAGGAGGTGAGGTATTGCAGCTGTTATCTTTGGAACTAACTGCTACTGCGTGTTGCACGACCAGCCCTGGCAGGGTTTTTGTTCCCATGAATGAATAGGCCATAAATCTGTCGTAGCCGACACTAGCAGCACTGCTGAAGAGTGTAAAGGGAAAATTTGCAGAGGAATCTCGTGGTCTTTGCTTGCCTGGAAAATGAGTTCAATAAAATGGAGGTGATCAGTGCTTATTTATAGGCCAAGCTGATACATCCAGCATTGGCTGTCAGAGTTTAACTTAGTGTTTCCTCATTTATGCTCGCTCTGTAAAGCAAAACATGGCCCTGTAAAAAGCTTATATAATGCTCTTATACTGGGCTAGGCACTATCGTCGCAAATAGAAAAAGCGAAATAAAGGGAGAAAAAGATAAAACCATAGATAAAGTGTCCAGGAAGGAAAGGTGAGAGGCTGCCAGATGCTAAGACCCTGAGCGGGGGTATGGAGCTGCTCTGACTTGTTTTGCCTGAACCCTCCATTGCAGGTGCTTGATGGCCACGGCTGTGTCACGGCAGCAGATACCCCTCGAGAGCCCTGCTCTGGAAAGCAGCATGTGAATGTTGGTCTGGTCCAGGGAGAGAAACGGAGGAGTTATCTCTTTTCATACGGAGGGAGAGTTCCACCAACGCCCAACCCTAAGGCGGGCGGTATGCGGGGGATCGTAGATAATGTGTGCGTTTGTCCTCTAGGAAAAGGTGTTTAAGTGAGACAAAGCCTAAAACGTAGCTTACTGAAGATAAATTTTGAATGAAAATTTCAGGCTTTTGAGAACAGTTGATTGTAGCAGCAGTAAAAGTAAAGACTTGTTAAATAAGGAAGCAATGTAGTACTTTTTGGGGAAGGGGGTAGGGGGCCTTAAATGGCCTTTAATGCTTGGTAAACACTCTAGTACAAACTACCTACACAGCACAGTAGCCTGCAGGTAACAAGTGTCAAGCGCACCTGGACTCAGGCTGACTCAGGCACATGGACTCAAAGCTCCACCTGTAAATAGTTAGATTTTTAAGAAAAACTTGCATGCTGTGAAGTGGGAGTGGTATCACCTGGCATGTCTGTCAAGTTTACTTTGGTTGAGTTAGGTTAACTGCGGGTTTGGACCTGGTCAGGACACTCTGGTGATGTGACCTGAAGGATGGAGAATCTAAAAGCTTGGCTCCCTGGAAAACTTCAGTGGATCACTTTTTTTTTCCTTCCCCCTCTCTCTCCCCCAGTCATTTATCAATTGTTGCAGGGTTTTTCCATGTGGCTGTAATTCTTACTGTGTTCAGAAGAAATTGAAGTAAATTTGCATGTTCCTATTTCCATCTCTGTGATAGGGTAGACTGAAGACCTGTAGACTGTCACCCTCCTGCCTCCATTGGTAGAAGTGACCTCTCCATGTGAAAGCACAAATGTGGAATGAGTCTTTGGAGTAAGCAGATTTCCCACATGACACTATAATGTGCTGTGAATACATGATGTTGTTTTGAATGAGGGCTTTGAAAAAAAATTTTTTTAAGGAGTTTTAGAGACCGTTGCATTAAAACAGCCTTTGATCAATTGTGTTTTTGCAAAGCAAAATTCTGTTGTAATTAGAGTTGGAGGTTAAATATGGAAGAACAGAGTGGAATTTGTAATCTTTCCTTTGTTTTGGGATTTTCTCAGCATCATGCATTCAATTAAATGAGTACTTAAAATACTTCCAGTAAGTTCCTTTAGTTTTGCAAATCCCACTAACTATAAGCCTCTGAGTTCTGAAATATCAATGTCTTGCCTTTGCATGTCTTTATGGAAGCTGAAGTATCTACTGATTTTTCTCTTTTCTAGCACTCTGGAATTTATTTCAGTATCTCAATTAGCACAAACTTACCAGAAAGAAAAGTACAATCTTCTCTTGTTCTGAAATTACTTATTGCAGTTGAAATTTTAGATTATTTGAACATACTGACAGGCTTTAAAGGGAGTTTCAGTAAGAAGGCCAAATTAAGTGATAACACTCATTACTGAGTTGTTTCACATATCATTCAGAGCTACTCCGGAGATGATGCTCGAGTTACACATGCGAATAGTACCTGACCTATTGTGACTTACTCTGTTTCCATGCCCTTGTGGACGGTGTTTTAATGAATGAGCCTGTGAATTTTCTTGATAAATATAAAAAATAAAAAAAAAAAACCCACAACACAAGTGAGTGCTCTGTTACATCTTTGTAATTCCAACAGAATCTGGAATGTACAAACTGTTTCTGAAAAGTCCTTTCTTCTATATGTAACTAGAAGTTAAAATTTCGTGTGTTTTGTAACAATAGAGAATAAGCCATACGATCGCATTTGTACCCTGCAGTTCGAGAACTGATGAATGCATCTTGTTAGCAAGGGCCCTATTTCAGTTCATTTTCCAAAACTGAGTAGCAAAAGATGAAATGTTTGTAAAATAATTGTTCACTCATTAAAACACTATTAATTAGCAAGTGTTTTCTTTTCCATTAAATTGATAGAGCTTAGGTCCAAGTGTCTGTTCTCTCTGAAGTTTGTGTCTGCATTACCCTTTTTTTTTTATGGTGCAGTTCCTGTTCGTGGTGGTGGGTATATTTCCGTAAAGAAGGAAGCAAACAGTATTTGTTGTCAGTGAAGAGTACGTGCCCAAATTCTGCAGAATGTCCAAGTGGGAACTCATAGTGGGTTGGGAGCACTAACTCATTACGTTCAAAAAAGTGCATAAACGGATGCTTAATATGAAGCGTGTGATTCCTTCTAGCCTGTGCTGTATTCAGTCAGGGGTTTAATGCAGCTGCTGTAGTGAAGATCTGCCTGCAGGAGGTCAATGGGTGCTTGCTGCAGTACCAGGCTGCCTAAGTCTGGAACGTGCTTCCTGTATGCCCTTGCACTAGTAGGAATGGAAGGCAAATACTTTCCAAAAGCAAAACCAAACTCTTCTCAAATTGAACTTTTTTTCTTTAGCCTTGAAAGATTATTTGCATTTTTTTCATTTCTCTAGATTGTGACTATTTGGTAAAGTGTTTACAAATGTTACGCTACAAATATGAATAAAACTCGTTGAATTCAAAACATTGCAAGCATAAAATCTGAAATAAAAAGAAGCAACAAGTCAATGATTTTGTAAAACCTAAGAAGTGAGGAAGAAAGATTTGCACTTTTCCAGTGTAACAAGATTGTGTGGTGGTTATTAGTCGTGTCACAGTGGTACTCTACCTCTGGTTCTTTAATTACCTGCAGCTATTACTTCTTAAATACAATAAATCAGACAGGCAACATGGTAGGTGATAATGACAGGTACTTGCAGATGCAGCCTGAAGTAATAAGTGTTTGTACAGTGTGCCAGCAACCGTCCTTTAAGTGTGCACGTCTATGTGAATGAAGGAGGATTAAGGGGAAAGGAAAGAGCCCTTACAACAGGCAAGTGAAAACCTCAGGACATACCTCAATGGAAATTTTAGCCAGAGATTTTTATTTTTTTGGAATGGGAGAAATAGAGGGAAGGAGAATAAAGAAGGAAAGAATATTTGTAATAAAATGTTAATATTTTAAAATGTATTTATTTTTTACTTTTTGTACATCTGCAACTTAAAAATGATTTGATTTCATAAAGGTTTAATTCTTCTAGTTGTTGTAAGCATTGAGTGCTAAATGGACATAGTGTCAAATGCAAGGGCATATATACAATAATACGTACTTCTGAATATATGTGTGTGCAAGCACACAGCTGTAAGTGACAAACCTAAATAAGAATTTTTGTGGGGGCTATGTAGGATCAAGCGGTTGTAGTCACAGTGCCCTGTTGAAAAGCATCATAATCCATGAGTGCAGCACTGTGTGACTACATTAGCACTTCACATAAAGGATGGCAAGTGGGCAGATTTGCATGCAAATTAAATTTTCAGCAATATTTCTGCATGCAACTTCCATTACAGTTGGGCAACTTTACACAATTGAAACTGATGACTAAGAAAAAGCATTTATAATTTAGTAAATTACAACAGCGATGCCTGTAATCGCCCAGGTTAGCTGCTAAAGTGCCTCTAGGGGTTTGATTAGAAGGAGGAGAACCTTTATGAGGCTCAGGAAGCGATATCGGGCGCTGGGAATTGAAGCGGAGTAAGAGGAGCTCTTACAGCCTGGTCTTAGTGGAACAAATTTAAGATAAACCTATGAAATCCAGGCCCCTTCTGATCAGTGGAACAAGATTTCATCTGTCAAATGTGCTGAGAAGCTATTACTAGTATGATATAAATGTTAGAATCAAGGCTACCTTTTGTTAAACTGTATATGCAAGACATTATTAAATCCCCAATGAAAATAAAAGGTGATTAGTGACATAGGAAAAATGCAAGGGGATGGAAGCCATCTAGTATACCTGCTCCTGACAAATGCAGAGCATTCACAACTCCCCATGTACTTGACATGTCTCTGCACCATTGGAGCATGTGTAAAAAATACTTTGCTTTGTATTTACGTTGCACACATTCGGTGATTTTTGTGCAAGATCAATGTGGAAGTGAAACATGTTAAGATGAGTAATATTCGGTCAAAACTCAGAATGCACTGCCTTCTCCTGATGCTTGGGTCAACCTGGGATTAAGCAAGTTTCTGACAAAAATTAGTTAGGAGTTTCACAATTTTGGTGCTTGATGCTTCGGCCTTATTGTTATATTACTCGCAAATGCTTTTTCATTACGATAGTGCATTTTTTGTCTTTTATTATGAAAAAGTTAATGAGGATATTATTTGCTGGCATTCACAAGTTACATTTATCTCCTGTTCCAAAACAGATCCTTAAAATATTTTTAAAATATTTCCCATATTGCTTGTTATTGATTTACTTAGATTTAGAATTGGCTCATTAGTGAATTGTTGAAGGTGATTAAAAACATGACTGGAAGTGTTGGCAAGGTGCTAATGAAATTAGCTTATCCCTTCTCTGTGAACAGGTTGATGTGGTTTTGGGGTGGGGGAGGGAATGTAATGATTAGTGGTAACTGAAAGTAGAAAGGAGTAATTGAGAAGTTTTAAGATATTGCATTAGAGTGTAAATTGTTTGTGATGCCTATGAGGAGTTGGAAACGTGATTATTGCTGGAGACCTTATAGCCAGACTCTTCAAATATTGGGTTCTTCCACACATTTGAAGCCAGATTGCGTTTTGTGGAATCTGACTTATGGAAATCAGTACTGTTTTTTGTCTGAAAGTCAGATTGCTTCTTGATCTATTATTTAGTCGTAGTTGAAGAAGATAGAGTATAAACACCCTGCTGCTCTTTCACTTATTCTAAGAAGGTAAATCAAGAAGATGTGAAAACCTTTTTCATCAATTATTTGGAAAACCTCACTGAACCTTTCTTGCCTTCAACAGGACACATGCTAATGTCTTCTTGAGAGTTAATAGATGTACTGTTTTCCTGCTCTTTCTTTTCTCTGGGCTGTTGTCTCTTCCATTCGTACTTCAGTTAAGGAGACCCTCTTTCTGTGAGCAAAGCAATTAGCAGTCAGTAGAAATTTCTTTTGCAATGATTGTGTTCTCTCCATATAGTATTTGGAAGACTGCTGGTAAAATACCTGAAAGCACTACTATCCTTAAATGGCACAAAGGTAAAGAAATACTTCTGCTTCATGTATTACATGCATGGCTCCCTCCTTTCCTTAGAACTTCAGAAGCGTTGGGCATCCTACCTCCAAAAGTCGCCTGTTATTAGGAGTAATGAACCTATATCTTGAACTCTTAGAAAACAGCAAAAATATCGGCTCTGGGTTCAGAAAAGAAAGCTTAATATAAAGCCAATCAGTGTATCACCTCACTGAGGATTAGCGCCGTTTGGAGAGAACGATGAGGAAAAGTGAGTAGATGCGTTTCCACAAGAATGGCCAAGTGTCCTGGTAAGGTACGGAACAGCTCTGATCTATAGGAGTTTGGAAAGCAAAGTTTCTGGTGGAGCTCTTTGAGGACTAGATAAACTTGTAGACATACTTCATCTGATTTAAACTGTTAAATTCAGTGCTTTGCTAAGGGTTTCTTGGTGCTGTGCTGTGAGCAGTTGGAGCAATTACTGTGTACCTGTTGCTTGGCATCTGTTTTAAACAGTGTTTTGGGTGGTAGCTCATGTGGGCGGTGATGGTGTGGAATGGGTGTCAGATGGGTGTTACTCATCCCTTGTGGGCTGCTCTGGGATAATCCTTCCTACTACTTCTGTGAATTTCCATGGCCATAGTCTCTAGAAGGCACTGTGGTGTTGCTGAATGCTATAGACAAGTGGCAGGTGTTCCCTTGTAGCATCCCTGTGTATCCCTTTGCAAAGAAAATGTCTCTCTCCCTTTGACTGCTTGGCCAAAAGTTCTTGCTGCTTGCTACCAGCAGAGGACCTTTTGGCTCAGATCATCCATTGGTGAACTGCCGATCAGTCTTTGCTGGTTGCTGCTTTTTGCCACCTCCCCCCGCCCCAAGGCTGCCATGTTCCAGTCACTTGGTGGGACTTTTGAACTTTGAGATTACTAGCTGAGTGGTAATGAAAGAATGGTCTAAGAGAGCAAACCTTGAGAGTGTTGAAATTGAGATACAAGTGTTTATTCTGATTGGAGCTACCCTCAGGGAGTGGAATTGTTTCTCCTCTTTTGTCTAGTAGTAAGTCATGACCATAAAGCCCTGCCTTATATTGCGGGTTTGTGAGCTTTTTTGTTTGCTTTCTTTTTTGGTCACAGCTATGTATACTGTACTTTGTTTATTACCTACCGCAACTGGACCTGATTCCATACTGGTGGGCTTAGTATACTGGCAGTGCAAAGACAAGTAATCTGAGCTAGGCAGAGCTAGGAGTGTATGTTTTTTCCTAGCTAAGGGCTGTTGAGAGCAGCTGCTCCCTCTTTCAGCTGTAATTTAGGACTGATGTTTGAATTCTGTTCCTAAGATTGAATGTATAATATCAGAGTGGTGTTTATATCTTCCTACCATAAAGCGCCAAGCCTCCTTTAGTAGGCACTTAGCCACACCCTCCCATCTCATCCTCTGACCACCAAGTTGTCAAATTAATACCATACATATGTATATATTTATAATGGAACCGTGTAGTTTTGCAAGTGAGAGCTGTGCTTCAGATGTTGTCATAACCAGTCATATTAATCTAAAAATATATACACTAAGTTTTAAATGTATGTGCTATGACAGTGGTACTATTTTTGGAGCAATGATATTTGTGCTTTCCCATAGAGGTGCTATATGGACATTGAGGGAACGCGTGTATAATTTTTATGTGCTGGTTTTGGGCATATTTATGTTAATGGCCAATAAGATGCTGCTATCTTAATATGGTACAGTGCTGTGCAGTTCTGAGGACCATGAGGGTGTCTCTGTTCCTGTTAGTATCATGCTGGGAGAGAAGGAGGTGGTGATCCAGAATACACAGTTGTGCATGAGGAAATGACTGGTGAGAGGTGACATAAAACCTATGCAGTCACAAGTGAAAAGGTCTTTTTATTTAACCAGGCTATGAGGTTGCAGAAGAATTTATGACATATGTATACAAAACTGTCATCCCTTGGGAGTGAGACAAAGTTGACAGTAAAGAAAACAACTTCAAAGAAATTCTAAAATAATATTTAATTCTTAACAGAATCTATTCCTTACTGTTAAATAATCTTGCTTTTTCAAGAAACCATTATTAGTGCTGTTGGTAACTAATTTACCATTTCCCCAAGCAAATGTCAATGTTGGACTGTTGACCAGTTAGCATTAATGTAGTTATTTGTGAAATGCATACGATAATGTAATTTGCCAAGGCACACCTTTCACATTTAATTATTCATGGAAATAACACTAAGAAATATTGTAATATTGGTCATACAGTTTCAGTGTAAGCAGCGTATTGCTGCAAATGCTGTTTGTGTGAGATTAAAAGTAGGACTCTAATTGCTCACTCAGATCAGAATCGATGGTTAGGCTTTGTGTCCTAAAATTTGGCAGAGAAAAAAACATCAGCCTTTGCTAAAAGGCTGGAACACTGATCAATGCAAGGGCTATATTTTAATTCATCGCAAATATATTTATTTAATTGTCTAAGAGCTCTTGATATCAAGAGATGAGCAAAGCAAAGGTGTCCCTGTGATTCTTAGTTTGATTAGATATGTAAACAAATCCTCATTAAACTAATGATACTTCAAACTAAATAGGCATGAGACAGATTTAACTCTTGGTTAGTCATTCTGAAGTTGGTCAAATTAATAGTTAAGTGACAGGATAGCACCATGTGATGTTTTGTCCAGTGTATTGATGGTATTAACAAAACACTAAAAGCAAGACTCACTAAGCATGAATGTTGCAATGTAGATTGTGAAGTTGTTTTGATTTGTGCCCTGAATCAAAGGTGTTTCTGACTTGTTGCTCTGTTAGATAAACAAGGCAGTGATTGTAAAGTCTGTCCTGTGCAATCTCTCTTTCTAATAGAGCTTTATAAAGCTTGGGTTTGAGCATCTCATGTATTTCTCTCAGCAATGCACACTGTGCCTTCTTGTACAGAAAGTTCAGTTGTTGGGGGCAGGTGGGATGGGACTACAAGATGAAAATGGAGTTTAAGCTGTAATTTGACATTGTAGAAGAGAAAAATCTTTTTTCAAACATGGACACAAACTCCCTAAGCCTCAACAGCTCAGCACAAATTCCCCCTACGTTGTTGTGTCACAGTACAGCGTTACCTTCAATGGCCTTGCAGTAGCCTTCTCTGGTCATGGTTTCAGATATGTCCCCTTCATCAGCTGAAATCATTTCCTCCTCCCTCACATGCAAGTGAGCTTCTACAGTAATAGATGGCTCCTGTTGGGAGTTTGCCAGGTAACACAAAACTCTTGAGAGGCTTAAAATGCCCTCCCCTTAAAAAATGTCCAATTAAAAGGCTGTATTTAGGTGTTTGAGACCATACAGTGTTTGCAACAACTGTGATGACTCTATTATGATAATGGAAAAAAGTTACATTATGAAATAAATGCATTTTAGGTTTTCCTTGGCAACTTAATGTAAGGATCGTTCCCTGTGTTGGTACTAAAGAATCAAAAACAGTTTAGTAAGGGGATGTGAACACTGTTTCCTGTCATCCATTTAATGGATCTACTGTTGTATGAGTGTTCTTTCCAGCTCTGCTGCCTTACATCAATGAAAAATTACGTTTTTTTCTTCGGTGCCACAACACTAGTCATCTTTATATTCAATGCATTCCTCTTCAAATCTTTCAGTATAAAATATTTACCATTTTACTTTTTTTTTTTTTGAGTCATTTACCTGGTTCTTGGCAATAGAAAAGGGTCATCTTTCTTGATTATTGATGTTGCATTTAATAAGTTCAGTTTCCTATAGTTATGTTGATGCATGAAGAAATGCACTTTTTTTTGTATATAGAGCAGGCTGAAAATGGCTATATGTATTTACTCTGATTTTGCTTCAGGGTAAATCAACAATAAATCTTCTTCCATTATGGATGCACTATGGCCCCTTTAATCCTTTTGCCCTCTCCCAAAAGCTATTGGTTATGACTGGTTGGCCAGTTGGAAACACAGTGAAAATCTTTATGAAGAGCAGTTACAGTGCCTGAGTAGTAGGCATTCTTCAGACTTAAAGGGGTCAAATTGATTTTTGTGTGTGTGACAGAATTTGTTCCTGGGGTGAGACTTTGAAGTAAAATTTCAAAGCATTAACTAGGGGTGCAGCTCTGCAGCTCCTTATTGACTTTGTTCAGAGATCAGCAGCTAAAATTGCATGCTGCCCTTTGAAAATTTACCCCTAAGTATTGAGTTTTACCTCAGAATAATTTTTTTCCAATAATTTAATGAACCCCTGAGAACGCGGTTTATAATGGAAATGCTGACATACTTAAAGTTAATGCTAATCACTGAAAATTAGTAAGATCTTAGAACATTAGTAAGAAAACTTGGGCAAAACTTGCAAGTCATGAGTATCGTGCAGCTAATTAATAGGAAACATCCCAGAAACGCAGAATATTCAAAAAAAAAAAAATCTTAGCAGTGCCTCTGTCAGTAGTAATATCCCATTTTGTTTTATTCTTTAGGTTTAGTGTTATCCTGCAATTTATAGGAGAATGCCTCTGAACATCTAGCTGTTTCCCAAGCACGTGGCTGCGTTGTGGAATTGAGATATTCAAACATAGAAGCTCACAATGGGAAATGTTCATAAACACTAAGAGCATGATGGATTCTTTAATGTAAAAGCATCAACAAGAACGGACCTTGTCTGCTCGAATAGATCTTTAGGAAGGAATTTCATTCAGTCTAGGACTGAAGTGCCAGGAGAACTGGCACTGCTCGGAGCAGTGGTTTTAAATCCAAATGTTTGCTGCTTCCTCTGGCTTCTCTGTAGCTCCTTTCTCCTTTTCCATCACATTTCTTCACAGTAAAGTAATTGTAATGATGCTGTAGTAAGTACTCTTGGTAATAGGAAGCTGGGGCAGTGAGGAGTAAAGGAATCATTAGTCTTAGAGATGATGGATCTTTGACACTGGGCCAAGGTTTGGGAGACTTACCTTAATTTCTGAGCCCTGTTTTGTTTTTTTGTTTTTAATTTTTTTAAAAGGCGAGATTTTCTTGCATGTTGTGGCTGCTTTGTGTTCTTCAGATGGTGGCTCTATTTTGTTGCACTATGTATGCAGAAGGTCGGCTTGATGCAATTATGTTTAGGTGCAAGTCTGGTCATGGCTTTGCTCTCCCATCGCATCCCCTCTACTGTGCTACATCAATACCCCACTTGTATAGGAGCCAGTGAGGATGAAACAGCAGTAACCCATATATGCCTACATTTTGTACTGTAGGGTGATGATCTCAAGTCTTAGTCGTTTAAATCAAAATACAGTACCTTAAAATGCCAGCATCTCCTTAGAAGAGCATTTTAAAGAGGATTTTGAAGGAGAATGTTGTGGTGGACTTATGGATCTTCACAGAGCTCCTATTGCTTATGAAAGGCAATGTGGGAAAAAGCACATAGATAAATTTGAAAATGGAGCGAATAAATGTGTATGTTTTTCTTTAATAAAAAATAAATCCCCAAATACTAACTTTTAATTTTTTTAGTCACAATGGAGCTCGTGAATGTCTCAACCAATTTATACAGTTTTCTGTAAAAAACCAAACAAACAAAAACTGTGCATCTGGACTGACAAGCTGTATGCCAAGATTCAGCCAGATGCAATTTGAAATGTCCAAGACATTAAACGTGCCCTGAAATGGAGCTCTTAATGAAAGTGCCATCTCAGCCTGAGCTATAGCGAATGCCAGTGTAACACACTGCAAGGGATTTATCATGCTAGATTAGTGTAACCTACTTGCAGTTGAGGTCTGGAAGTAAATATACTGGAAATTTGCAGAAGCTAATATTTGGGAGGTGGTTTCTCCATCTCATGTCCCATCTTGCCTATGTACTGTGTAGTATAGTAATGTATTTCTGATAACTACATACATTTTACCAAACTTTAAAAAAAAAAAAAAGTTTAAAGAAAAGAAAAGGTGAAAGTTGTGTGCTGCATGCTTGGTATGCATTGTTTTGTGTCTTTCATTAATTCTTGCTGGCGTTCTGGATGCTCAGATGAACAATAGCAGTAGCCTGTAAAGATCAATACCAGATTGCTGATAGTGCCTATCTATTCAAAGAGTAGATTATTTGATAAATGGGCTGGTCCATATGTTTTGACATTTGTTAGCTGTATAGCCCAGACCAACTGGTAGAACTGTAGTTTCATCATAAAAAGCAGGAACAGCAAATAGCATGTTTCCGTTTTGGTCCGATACCTATAGGTTGTAGTTTTAAAGCTGCAAGTAATAGATTCCAAGAGAGAAAAACCAGAACAAGCTGTTCAAATTTGATATGCATATTTCTTAAGTTTATCATTATGTTCCCTGACTACAACATATATAATTTGTGTTTCATCACTTCATAGTTGGCAGGACTCAAATCTCATGAAATGGTAATCCCAGGCATGTTTTTCTATCTCAGTCTTTATATACAGCAGATCAAACAGTATCCTCTGAGAGAACTCATTTCTGTCTTCCCCAAAAACTTATGTACTTCCAAAAAAAAAGCTGGAAAATTTAATGGGAGATGCACAGTGACAGGAACTTCCATGGATTCCAAGTGTAAAGAAACTTTGGGCAGCAGCTGGAACTTTACACGAGCTCAGACTTCATTTCCTAGCACTTAGGTCAAAATTCTGAACTGTCTGTGAAAAATGTGTGCTCATCCTTGCTTTTTTCAAATGCTTCTTGCTTGTAATGTATGCTCAAGCTACTCTAAGGTTGAAAAGTCCTGCACTTTGTGTGTACTTAAACGTAGGGCATTTAGATGGTAGTCAGACTCTGTTCCAGCTGCAGAGGACCAAATAAACCCCTTTGTGAAAGGCATATGGCAACATGCTCTGTAAACTGAGCTCAAAGAAAGGGTTGGAGTTGCTGTATTTATTTCAAACTTACCATTTTCCTGGTAAAAGGAAAGTGGAAAGTGTCAGTGTTTCTCCTCTTTAAGTAACTGGGAGTAAGCGGATATAGGATCCCTGAACTGCTATTCTCAGAATCATCTTCAAATAGCCGCTTTCTTTTCCTGGTGTATATGTGAAACAGGTGCATTAACATATTAATGATCAGATGTTATGTTTAGCTTTGCATTTTAAGAATCTTTAGCAATGTAGAAGAGGATGATTTGACAGGCTTAATTCAACACTGGGCAACAAATAAAGCTTATAATGAAATTAGCATAAATCATTAGCATTAATCATTCAGTATTATTGATAGCCATATAAAGAAATGTATCACAGCCGTGGAAGTAAAGAAGAGAAGAGCAATGTTTCTTGCCAGCTGTCCTGATGAGCTCTGAGCACATATGGTAGTGGTACTGGCTTTCCTTTCTAATTTTCCTCCTCTACTCGAGCTGTCAGAAGCCCCTCTCACTCCTTTTCTTTCTCCATAGGCTGCAGAGATAGCTTCTATGCCATTTATTTTTTTTGGAAAACGCCAGCTTTCTAGAATGGGTCAGACTCCATCAGCATCTATGACTGTCACCAGCCACGTGACCAACACAAACAAAGTGGGTGACAATTACCATGCAGCCTACGTTCGTCGTTTCCAATTTGGTAACCTTCACTTCTGCTTACATGTTCATCTCCAAAACCTAGTAATAGTTTTCCGTACTGGGAAGCAGCATACTCTTAAAGCAGCTTTTGGAAATTATGTATTGGGAAATGTGTGTGTGTTTGAAACTTGACGTGAAAACAATTGAATAAACGCAGGTGTGTTTCATGGTGTTCAATCATCGGAAAACTCTGGCCACCCAGGGAACGAATGTCTCTCTTTGATGTTTTCATAGATTATATGTTTAAAAAAAAAAGTACAATGAAATTAAGAAATTTGCAGAGCTAGTGAATATAGAGAGAGACCTGGGAGATGAAACTGGGGCATTGCTTGTCTTGAGCATTTCTAGAAAAAGATATTGTCTGCTAGGTAATATTTCCTGATATGCCCTGGTGCAAATTGTTTTTTTTTTTTCTTTTTTTTCCCCTTTCTGAAGATAGCCATTTTGAGATCCTGAAATTACTTAGTTATCTTTACTAACCTGAAGTAAGCTCAATGAAACCTAAGTAGGTAAACGGAGATACAGAGGCTTAGTAGGAGGATTAACAATATATCCATAAAGCTTGTTCTGATCATAATCTCCCCCCTGTCCCCACACAGACTTGCTTCCTGGCTTTGACCCGCTTTAAAGCGTTCGACAAGTCTTTGTGATCAACGCTGCTCAGGCTCAAAGCCGCGAATGCGTGAGCGTTGGAGAGGTACCACAGAGTGGGAATCTTTGGATGGCAGTGATAAAATTCACCTCCTTTTCCACTGTTTTTTGTCTTTCCCTTGCTCCTCCTGATTTCTTCATATTTTCTCTGAGGAGTAGAAATTATTCTGCCCGTCCTAAGCCTATTTTCCTTGTTAAAAGCAAATAGAAAATTCCTTCAAATTAAGAAAACAATGCATATGGAAACAATTTTTGCATTTCTTTGGAATCCTTTTCAGTTGGTTCTTTATGTTTATCTTTGAAAACATTTAAATATATGGAAAGTGAGGCCTTCCCAGTCTTAAATCAATACCGACAAAATATGAGGGATATGGGCAGGGCCTTGTCAGATTACTGCACAACAGTATGGTACTCCTAGCTCCCCTTAAAATGTCTATTTTAATTTTTTATATTTTTTTAAAGCATCTTAGCTAAAAGGATCTGGTGTACTAAATGTGGGTTACTAAATTTAAGTTATTGGACTTGCTATTGAATAATTAAATAGCCTTTTCAAAGAACATGATTTCTGCCTTCTATTACTATAAAATATTTTTCATTTTCAGGTTAGGTGCATGTAGAAGAGCATAAAGAAAACAGAGGTGCTTGTAGGAAACATACATGAACATAGTGAAGAATCCCGTGCTTTGTCACTCTTGGGCAATCATGCGTTCACCTCTTAAATTTGCATTGAACCTTAATCTCCAATATAGAAATACATACCATTCCCTTATGCTCGAAGTCAGTGTTACAAGGGAGCATAATGGCCAGGACTGGTATCCTATACCAAAGCGAATAGATCCCTTAATTTCATGGTTTAAAAAATACTTGAGTTGACCTCAGTATAATTCCTATATTTTAGTCATTTAGGTGTCATGGCTCAGTAATCATTCATTAACTATAGTGCTTTTCAAATGAAGAACTGAGATGAAAATTTTTCTTAATGATGACAAGTGATGTAATTTAGTTTTATTCGTATATTATAGTGGTGCCCGCTAGCGCCGCTATAGTTAAGGGTCTGTCAGTGGTTCCATTATAAACCTCTATTTTCAGAGGGTTTATAACTCAAAAATTGATTTCAGACTTAAAACTGCCACCCAAGGTCTAAGTCCTGGAGGTTGTTTTTATATACAAATTGGCATTTTGGGGAGGACAAAGAGGGAAGGTTAATAGTTTCTCAGCTGTAAGAACAAGACTGAAGATTTTCTGTTTTAGATTTGTATTTTTGCTTCTATCATACTAAAACCACTTCACCTATCCTGACACCAAAGCAAAAACCCTCTGTCAACTGCTTTACGGCCAAAGAAAGGCCGCAGATAGTGTTAACCACAGTGTAACTGAATTGGGCTGAGGCCTTTAAAACGGTGTCAGTAGCTTGGATAATCCCACTGCATTTTAATATAGGTTTGAACCCTCTTTGAGAGGGTGGTGATTTAGGTAACTGGGCTTAGGGGGGAAGTCAGGCTTTCTCTTTGTAAGGCAAGAGAGTCGAGACAGACGTGCCACTTGCACTGTAAAGAAGCTGTAACCAGACTGGTACTAGTGTTACAAAGGTGGTTTTCAAAGGAGGGTAATGTACTTACTAGGACTTGCACGGTATCTGTGGAACTGAGACTAGAACTGGAAATACAGCAGTGGCCTAGAAGGAGCTCATGGGAGGAGAGAGAATTTGGTGTGGGCTGGGACAAGATGAAGGCTCCCGTTCTTGCCTGATGGAAAGGAAACAGGAGCTCCAGCAAGGGAACTTGGGGTACAGAGGCAGCCTGAGAAGGAGGAGTTTCCTACTACTTGTGGTCTGAGGAACCTCGCTGTGCTGTGTACAAGCTGTAGGAGAAGACAGAGTTACACATGTAAAGAGCAGTGCCAGGTTACCAATTTGTCTTCCCTTAATAGCAGTTCTGCTGCGCTGAGAAGAAATAAGGATGATCTACCTTAAAACTCTCTCCTTAGTGGAAATGGTGGTGAATACCACACTGGAATGACACTATTAAAACTGAGAATAAGTCTAAAATGAGTTCCAAAGCAATGGTTGAATTACTGTACATTTACTCTGATTTAGCTGACAGTCAAATCTTGTCCAGCAAGTCTTTTAAAACAGCCTTGTAAGCATTTGAGAGCAATAGATGGAACCAGAACCCAAAATGCAGAGGCCCTTGCACTCATTTGTAAGCTGTGTCTGCAGTAAGCAGACATTTGCAAGCTGGAATCTGCAGTATAGTCCCATCACAGGTAGGCTGGAGTTGTCTTACTGTAAGAAAGAAAAGAATTAAAAAACAAAACTATTTTTTCTGTTCTTTTTTCCTGTAGTTACTTATCCTGCATCTGTTGGAATCATTTATAATTCCTGGCCCCGTATTTTGTTTTCTATAGAGAAGTCCAGCTTTGGGATCAGAGATGTTGCTAGGAATGATAGTTGGGAATGTGAGCATTGGCAGCTGCTAGATGCATGCATCTCTCAGAAGATAAAGGAAGTTGGTTTTCTTGAAGAGGGAGAATTTCGGAGGGGTTTTGTCCTCCAGAGATAGAGGATAGTGGTTTGTCATAAGATAGTGCACTCCACTTAAACCTATCTGTTTACAGACCAAACCCAGTTGTTCTGCGGGGACTGTTGACGCTCTATCTTCAGCATTAATAATTTTGACTCTTCTCATGATGACAAAAGGAAAATTTTTTGAGATTGCCATGTAAATGGCAAAAAAGATTTTTTTTTTTAAAATCAAAAAAATCTTCCAGTAGATCTGAAGGTATCAGTACAGAAGAAAAAATGTATATTCTTATCTTATTCTCACCTTTCTGTTTAAGAGATGCTTTGATTTCTCTGAAATAATAGAATTAATTGTGATCGTAATGCATGATAAGGTGCAAGAAAATATGCTCTCTATTGTAGAGAGGATGCATTTCTGTACAGGTGTGTAGGGATAATTTGTAAGTAGTTTGTAAGACTAGTTTGGTGCCATGTCATGTATACATGCAGAGCTGTTTAGATCTTATCTTATGGAAAGGAGAGCAGCGTTATTCCTATGTGAAACCTCCTCCTTTTTCTGGCAAATCCTGCCTACCTACTTGTCTAGTCATGCTAGATTATGGGCTGTCTGCACATCTGAAGGGTGCTGGGACTACAGAAGGGCAATATCTGACAGGACAGTTCAGGACTGGTGGTTAAAAGTAGATCCAGTTGTGTAGCAATGGACACTAATGTGAATTTAAGTATACTATTTCTTTATTTTCTTTTGATTTCAATTATTTGTAAAGCCTGAGACTTAATAGAACACTTGTTCTTAATGTGATTTATGTCTCTGTGAGAAGATGCATGCTCAAGCAGTATATTATACATTAAAAATATGAGTTTTACTGTGCAATTTTTGTGTAATATTTTTAATATTAATGTATTTTTTGCAGTGAAATATTTCATTGTAAAAGTTCAACATTTGTAGAACAGGGTACCACCCCAAAGGAGCTATATTAACCAGCACAAAGTTTAAGATGCTGAGCTCTACATCCTGCTCTCAGATGAAGTTAGTAGGGTTAAAGAAATGTTACCGAGAACAGAATGCAGCTCTTAGCCCACCGTATTTAGCAGTACAGTGTGCTGAGTTTTGATAGCTGCCATGTCATTTTGACTGAATAAAATTATGAACCTCTAAAATGTTGTTGTTATTAATAAAGAATGTACTTTATAAAGCTGTTTTATAGTGGAAAATATTGGGTTTTCATATTTAATATCTATTTTGTTACTGCATTTTCAACTAGTCTCATTTAAAAAGGAATTAAGAATCCTGTGTCTTATTAGTTATTCTGAAGCCTGAGATTTTTGTATCTTACCTTTCTTTTAGGATATTTATGCTAGTCTGTAAGATTGCAGAGCTATGGAAGTGGCATAACAAACGTAGTTTTTAGATAAATGCTGCTAAGCAACAGTTGTGCAGTCTGGAATAAAATTGTTTTTTTCTGAGGGTTAGCATTGCTCTGTAACTCATCAGCCATCGAAAGGAACTGGTTAAAGATCATTTTCACCATAAGGGTAGGGTCTTTGTTTTGTTTTATCGCCTTTTCCAGGAGAATGGATGAATATAGAAATGCTTTATTTATTTATTTATTTTAAAACTGGCCCTAGTATGTGCATAGTAGAGTGGGTCAATATATGTGTGTGTGTGTGTGTATGTACATATATGTAGAGAGAATTGAAGATTTGCCACCTCTAGTCTTCTACAAGTGCAACTGAAGAACTGCCAGCTCCAATCTTCAGTACACATGTGAGCAGAGATTTGTATCTTTGAACGTGTGTATTGCGCTTACCCTTCATATGCAAGCAGGGGCTCATTGCTGATGTTAGCAAATTTTCTGGCTGCTGACCACAGAGCTCTCTCATCATCGTTACCTCTAAGGCTTTCTCACACACTCATTAGTTTGTTGATGAAACATCTGGTATGTTGAGGAAATAGCCAATAAAATGGGGTTGTTTCCAAGAAATTGAGATGCACATCAGTTTGCCAGAGTGATGCATTAAAATATGTGGTGGACTTCAATTAGTCCAATCCACTGCTTAGGCAGAAGACGGTTACTTTTTTTGATTCATGTCTTTCTATCTGGTTAAAGCTAAGGTGGAAGAGCAGCACAGAGTGATAGGTAGAAGTTACACCTGGTTTAACTGTTTTGATTTTTCTCTAAGGAAACGCATGTAGTTCCTTAGGAACCTGTTTTTTAATGTGGACAATGTAATTAATTGTATCATGTATAAATGAATTCTGCCAACTGGATACGTTTTTCATTTAAAATCTGTGGGGGAAAAGGTTGGGTTGAAGAAAACTAGATATCTTAATTTGCCTTTTCTTGTGTCAGTCTATGTGCAGATGCTCAAGCCGCAGAAATGGCTGTGTAGGTGAACTGGTATGCTGCTGGTGAGTAGAGATTATGAATCTATTCTTGTATATTTAAACTTGAACAATTTTGCTTTGTGCTCTTCAGCCTAAGAATGGTGTTAATGTACCTGTGATCCGACTTTAGGACACACTAAATCTTTTTGCTAAGATAGGTATCTGACCTGGAGCATGTTTCACGGGTTTTCAGCAGAGAGTGTGAGTTGCTGCCTAGTTCTTCAGTCAGTTTATGGCGGTGGTCTAACGCGAAATTCGTATGATTTGAAACCTGTCCATCCGAGAGAGCTCTTTACTACTTTTGAAATCAGCAAAATTGCTGGAGATTTTGGCCTCACATGTTTTAGTGAGTTATTGGCATGACAGTTTTTATATTAAGCTCTTAATTTGCTCCTTCTTACAAATCAGATCCAAAATAGTTGTTAACAAAATAAAAGCATTTTTGTACATGGTATAGAGATACCTTTTTTTCTTATGCATTTAGGGAGTGTAGAGAAGAAGGAATAGCACTACCGACAGGGAGAAAGGTGTTATCTTCAACTGATTCTTTTTGCAGTTCAGACAACATTAAATCTGTGTTGAAAAAGCATGCTTTGTAAAATTCTGTAAGTTGCTTAATATTGCAGACAGATTCTTGATTTGTTTCGCGGTTTTAAAACTTGCCTGTAGAGCCTAGGCAAGGCCCCTCTGTGCCCCACCTATCTTCTGGGATGTAAGCAGAGTGACCAAGAGTGTAGATTTGTATAAAAAGTATTAAAGATGAATCATGATATTGTGAGTCACGGAACTGGAGTATTTAGGCTTAGCTTGTCATTAAATGGTAAAAGTTTTATTGCCACGTATGTGCTCTGCTGGTAATAAACAAGAGAGTCAGCTTGGCAAGTACGTGTGTGCTCTGGACCTTTCCTAATTATCCAACTGAATCAGCAAGTTAAAGATTTGGTAAATAAAGATGTCCAAATATTCAGATATCTACTACCTGCTTCTACACATGGGTAACACCAAAAAACATGTGCTATCCAGTGGCAAAATCACTGGAGAAGAAAAGTCTTTTTTTATTTTTCTTAAGGTTGAAAACCTCCAGGGCAGTTAGAAAACCATGTTTTTCATTGAACTGTGTCTTTTTGAAATTCACAAGCTTGACATGTCATTGGCATGACGTGTCTCAGTCCGTTACACTGAAGTGCCACATTACACTGTGTGACGTGACAGGCTGACAAAAAGGGACATGACGCGCCAGCCCAGTGGGATGTCAAGCCTGAGAAACTTAAGCCATGCTGTTCACTTAAAAAAAAAAAAAAAAAGAAAAAAAAAAAAGGAAGCGGGGGAGGAATAAGTGGTGATATGCAGTACTGTTGGATTTTACACTTTCTAAAAGGTTTTCTTGGTTTAGTCAGGCCTCCCTCCTGTACTTGATAATAAACCATGCAAATATGTTTCTTCTTTTTCTGTTTTATCCTATGGGACTACACAGTCTTCAGTTCCTCCATAACACTTTGCAAACCTTGGTAGAAGTCCTATATCCTTGCAGTACTTGTGACATGGGGGATCTGAGTTACAGAAGTACGTTGTGCTACATTTGGGATTGCTACACGCATAAACAAGAGTTGTTCAAAGATCACTGTGGTAACATGACGTGTAAGTTACAGTTTAAATCTGTGAAGGTTTTTGAAATTTTTTTTAGTCGTGTTAGGCTTTTAGAGGATAAGAGTGTAAAGTCTATTCAAGGCAGGACAAATGGAAGGGCAGGAGAGCTTAGAGGAATTAAAAGATCGTTAGTAGACAAGTCTTTCTTCCGAAAAAAGCTTTCCCTCGATATTTGTTTCCTTTAAGTAGGAACAGAAGTATTTCAATAATCTCTAAAGAGTTTAAGAACAATATACTTAATTACTATGAATAATTTCAGAGCTAATTAATGTAATAAATCTCTATAGCGAAGTATTTTTAGCTACTGATCCACATAAAACGAAATAGATTAAAGCTAGTGCACATGTATCTTCTAGTTAATTTTACGTTTGGTGTGGAATGGTGAAAATGAGCATACAAACATGCATACGCGTATTTCAGTGCAGAATTTATTATTTGAATATCCTGAGTTGCATTATCTGTATATACTTTTAATGTTGTCATTTACACATGAACTTTGTCTTGGATTTTTAATAGGATGCAATGAAAGGGGAACATGAATTGAGTCAAAACAGACAAATTAAATTTAGTATTTCTTAAACCCTGTAAGGATTATTCCTCTATTAATAATTCACTCATGGGTTACAAAAGTACAAAAAACATTGCCTTGTAAATTTTTTTGTTTTGTTTCTTGCAATTAATGCATTATATGAATTTTATACAGAAAGAGCAATTTAAAATGAAATTTCTTCCTTCTGGTCTGATGCCGTTTGCTAAATGCATGGAATAAACTTTGACTACAAGGATAAATCAGCTGAAATCCACATTAATAATGCTAGTAGGATGTGACCTTAAATGTGAATGTGAACTTGCTTGAAACATGATGAAATAAGTTGGAGGTCTCTAAGTACAAATTCTCCTTTGCGGAAACATTCTCTGCACTTTTGCAAATAGACTTTCCTGAACTATGATTGATTTCTCTTTATGTACAGAATCTTTCCATTCACTTAGGTGTGCTTTGCATAGGGTCCCAAAATACATTTTTCAAGCTGGACAGAATGTGAGAGCTCTCTTTCAGAGAGAAATCTGGTGCTGGTTTATAGTAGCGAAGTTGTTGCAAATCTTTTGCTCTTTTCAAATGCACATAATCCTACTCCAAGGACACAGATACAATGTATGAAAGATTGCCAAGGGCATTTAAAATCTCCTTCCCTCTGACCTTCCCCATCTCTCTCTTCCCTCATGCACTGACTCCCAGCACACACATGGCCCCAGGACAGGGCAGCCATGGTGGTTATCCCATGGGTGCCTGCATCAGGCTTGTAATGGGAGCCTCAAGACGCTACCTATAGGAAAGCGATCTACAGGCTTGTGGAAATGGCCGTGGTGAGAATCATCAACTGTAAGCCCAGAGCAGGGTGTTTGGACGCTGACCACTTTCCACCTTTCCCCGGGGGCAGATGCAGACTTGGAAGAGAATGGCAGAGGCAAACCATTCTGCAAGGCACAGCAAAAAGGCAACGCAGTGAGGGATAGCTTGAGAGATGCTGAGGCCAAGGCACAGCGACAGGATGTCTGACATCTGGTTTGCATGTCTTCACTGCTGAATCAGTCTGCAGATGTTCACCGGACCCAAAATGTCTGTGCTGAAGACATATTTGAATTGCTTCCTTGCACAGGTCCTGCATTTCCTTATGAGAGACAAAGGATATTTGTGGGTCGGCGTCCTGTCGTTTCCAGCGTCGGTGACTTGTATTGTCTTTCTTTTTTTTGCAGTGTGGTCAGATTCTGCTAATTTGGCAAATTAAAGTATGTATGATTTAGAAGGATGAATGGCCAAATTGGAATTTCAAGTCTTCCGTTTGAGGAATTTGTTTTTGCAGTCTTTGACAGGTCCTGCTGATGAGTGCCCTCATTTTTTCACTCTTTGGAGATAGTCTTGCTGAACTGAAGTTTTAGGTTAATCTCAATGTTACTTCTGCACAGAAACGTATAGAGGGGTAGTGAGGAAACGTATAAAGGGGTAGTGAGGAAAATACCAGAGGATATAGTAGTAAGGGACTGGATAACCAGTACTACCTAATTGCTTAACTGGCCTCTTCACTGCCATGTGAGGGGACTACTCACTCAGCTGACAGTGGACTTCAGATTTTGTAGCAGGGCTTTGTGTACCTATAGTGCCATAGCATCACGAAACTAAGGTTGGAGATTTTTAGCAATATCTGCAGAAAGAGAATGTGTTAACCTGGCTATTGAGGCTTGCCTATGCAATGCTGTTTTCAGGCCCTCCGAAGCAGTAGGTTTCCGAGTTGAGATGAATGGCTCAGTTTGCAGCTGTTAGAATTCCTTTCTTTTTTTTTTTTCTTCTTAGCTACATGCATGTAGTTTAGTGTCTGTGTAGTAGTGTCCCTACGTTATATATTTGGGTTTTTCCTCAAAACTATGAGAACTATACAAACCATGAACATTTTTCAAATGGAAGTCGTTACTCTGACATTGTAGTATTCCTGAAGCTGGATCTTTAAACATGTGACTATTTTTATCCAGATCCAGTTCTGCCTTTCTCCACTCCCTAGCGTATCTCAGCCTCTGAGCATACATAATGAAGCTATTAGTATTTTATGAATTGAACTCTTTTTCTCTTGGGGAAGGGAGGGCTTCCTGAGTATGTTAAGCAAAGCAGAATTCATATGAATCATATGGCTGAATTACAGTACATCTACTTTTGCCCTTGAACTTTATGATCTGCTGCAAAAGACATGAATGTTTGTAAAGGTGTGAAAGGGTATGGTCTGGGATCAGCGCTCAATATGTCAAACGTTAATTAAAAATGAAGAGAAGTAAGTTTGTTATGGAAACAAAGGGAAACACAGAGCAGAGCATGCTGCAAGCCAAGTCCCTGAGATATTCAGGAATCCTGCTTTGAGAATCTTATCAACAGCTCCAAAAACACATTTGCTAAGAGTTCTCTGGTGATTGTTCTTATATTCTGAATTTTATCTATTTGGAAACTCTGAACTCATCTTTTCTTTAAATTTACATATGTTGCTACATATTCTAGAAGCACAAATAGGATGTGAAACTATGAAGCCTAATGATGTTGCTTTGGATTTTTAGCTCTAATGAATGGCAATTCTTTCTTGGCTAGTGAGCTGGGTCAGTGGTATTAGCTGACTTTTTGATGGCTAAATCAGTTAAAAATAGGTAGCTTAACTTGATAGGTTGCTGTTGATTTTTAACCTGTGGTCCCATTACTGCAGAATAAAATCCACCACAGCTGCTTTGGTGGAGAGTATGCTATTTTGAAGACTTTGATTTTTTAATCATATCATTTTTGCTGTCATTATATTTTTGAGGGAAAAGTTAGATACTTGTTTTCTGGGATGTGGCTTTTGGGAATAAAAATTTTTTACCAGTTCCTGGATCTGAAGGACTGTTCTTTATTTTTGTTGTTTTTTGTTGCCTTTTTTTTTTTAAGCCCTTTAGCTTCCTCATGTTTTATTTACATAACACTATGCATGTGTTTGCTCCCATACTTTGCAGATTTAGATGCTAAAAAGCAAGCTCTCGGTGCTGGATACTGAAGCTTAGGATTTGCATCCTCATCCACATAAGGGAGCACACGCATAAGCAGGGTGGTTGCAAATTCTACTTGAGTATATACAGGCATAAGAATTTCAAAAGTACAGGTGCATTTTCTTAAATCTACAGAGAATGAATCCACTTTAGGAAAAGTGGGGACTGCAAAGAAGCCCAACTGCAGCTTCCACTGTTAGTGGAACAGGCACACTGCACTCCAGGAAACCTCTGTGCCCAGGACACTTAGTGTTTTCCCAGGCAGAGTGCAGAACATGATCCACTGTGAAGAAGACAGTGTTTGACTGCGTTTGCTCAGAGCACTCTGATAGACACGGGCTTTGAGAACTGGAGTAACACGCACCATAAAGAGCTCTTAAAGAAAGATTTTGCTACTTGGATACATTTTTGACTACGACTGTCTTAAATATGATTGAGTTGCATCCTGGAGCGTTCGCAGGAAGTATTGCTTGCTGCAAGAAGGGTGCCAAATTCTCTGTTACTGATCCACCTTTAGTGGATGCTGTTGAAGCCCAATTGTAAAAATGATCCTGATTCTTGGACAGATAATAACACTTTGAAAAAACACAGGTTTTCCTTTGTCTTTATCTTCTATTAGAGAAGATTGCTCTAGGTGTTATCTGTTTTCAAAAAACATCTCTGAGCGACAGTGTTCATGAGCCCTTTTTAGAAAGAGTTCACAGCAGGTAAAAAACATTCTAATTCAGGCAGCTGATCACTCCTCTCCTAGGAACGCACTCCCTGAGAGCATTGTAAAGTACAATAATGGAATTTTGCCTACCAAATTGTATTAGGCCTGTGGTTCCTTTATGAGAATTCCCTCCTTGATTAGAGGGGATTTTTTTTTCCAGAAGGAGAAACAAGTAAACACCTTTTCTCATTTTTCTCATCTTCTCCAGTTTCATAACCTCAAACACCAGCAGTTAAATTTTTCTTGAGCTCATAAACCACCTTACAAACTGTTGCCAACTTTAGTTTGAGGATTGCTGGGGAGCAAACAATGGAACGATCATAAAAATCAGAATTTTTTTCAGGAAAGATGAAGGTCAAGGTGACACAGGCACCCATATGAGCTTGCTTGGTAGTGCTGCTGGCGATTGTCCTTGAGCATAAGTGTGGGCTCCTGCTGTGCTTGTGCATCCCCTCTGGTCACTTGTAACATGTTCTGTTTACTTGTGAGCTTGTGGTTGATGTGGTGCATTTTCCTTATGAGGCTCAGGGTTGGATTAATTTTCAAAATGGGAAATAGTTTCTACAGCTGGGAATGTTTTATTTCTTTTTAAAGTTGGCTTGATAACTATAGTGAGATGCCCACCAAAAACAAGTGATACTCACAAAATATGAGTCTGGGCAGCTGAGCTGTGACAAGTGAAAATAGATATTATTTCACTTTCATTTGCCTGAAGCACAGGCAGGTCAAAAGACTTGCTGTGTGGGATTTTTCTGTGTGTGTTAGCAAACAGTGCTTAAAAGGTGGATTCCCTCTTGAATGTGCGCAACTCCCAAAGGAGATGATGTTAGATGCTTTTAATTTGAATAAGCTCTTAAATCTGTGATTAAATCATAATGTTAATTTTGTGCGAGACACAGAGGAAGAAGAAATGCTATATAGTCTGTGGGTGTTAAAATTCTTGTTCAAACTTTTAGTAGTCCATGATTTTGATAATGATCTGTCAAAATATATAATCCATCTGTGAAAAATTGGTAATATGTTTGTTTCGGAATGAAACATTTGCAAGCATATTGAAACTAAAATGCAGTTAAGTAACCGCTACTAGCCTTTGAAGCATCACCAAATATAAAGGCATGAATTGTTTTGGGATGAAATGATTTTAAAGGAATCCAAGGGCTTTCCATAACTATTTACTAATGGTAAAAGATAACTGAAAGAGAGAAAACTGTAAATGCACATCAAAATGTATTTAAATACTGTCCTTGTGACTGTCTTCTTACTCTTAAAATTCTCACTCTTATTATTTTCAAATGCCATGTCTGACACCCTGTGGGATAACTAACAGTGTGGATATGTAGGGAGCATCCAAATTGCCTGATTCAGTTTGGTCGTGACACAAGTAGCAGCATAAGATGTTTGTAATTCTTGCATGAGAGGTACATTCAGTGCAGACTGTTTCTCATTTTAGGTATGAAGTTTACTTTTTTTTTTTTGTATTGTAAAGGCAGTATTGGCCTGAAGGTAACAATAGTGGACCTGATCTTGATGTACGTTAATTGTAGCCTCTGCCAAGGTGCTGTTTGCATGGGTAACTCTGAGCTTTTCTGTCCAACGTAAAACTTTTTTTTATCGTACAAGTGTGGAAGGCAAAAAGCTCAGGCGATGACATTACTGTCACCTGCTTAAAACAGTATGAAGTTCTTCAAGAATCGGCGTAATCTCCAGGGTTCACTGTTTTCCATGAAAGCATTTATTTCAGTCAAAATACTTCATGTTCTTCTCTACACAGACATTTCAAGAAAAGTAAAAATATGCCATTTTAAAGGGAAGCCTTTCCTTTCTGTACAAACGTGCCTACTTTTACATGAGTAGATCATACCGTTGTGGAATCAAAGCATACCTTTTATTAGGCACATGCGACTCGCATGAAAGCTAAATAAACCGAGATGCTTCTAATAAAGGATGTAATTGAAACTGTTTTAGACTGGTGAACACATCTCTCTGTTCACCTTTTGTGTTTTCAGTCAGTTGTTTTATCTAACCTCTTCTCAATAAATAGACCCTCAATTCTGCTTTAATTAAAGCCAAAGCAAAGTATCCTGTCTTTTATTATTTTTATATATGTATGATTGTACGATTTGCCCTCTCAGAGCAAGGGGAAGCAATCTCGCCCATCTGCTTGTAGAAGCATGATGAATCTTTTGAATATGCGAATGTAAGATCTGTTGTTCAAGATGTCATGTTTTTTCTCTCTGTTGTTAGCTAGGAGACAACATGGAATACCCTGATTTACCTGTGTAATCCCAGTGTGTCTCAGGTGCCAGGGCTTGCTGTGGAGATCGGCATGTCTCCTGTCAGAAATGGTTGGCGTGAGACGGGGACGGCATGACCACTGGGCGCAGAAAGCTGCAGAGGTCAGCTTTCAAGGACAGCCAGCATGGCAGTGATGTGGCCATGACAAGTTGTCAAGCGAGCAAACATAGAAGCAGGGCTGGGAGGGAGGTAGAAGGAAAAAGTCCTGTCATTTCTGATGAAATATTCAGTGTAGCAGGTAGCGATGGGCTGAACGGGTTAGGCTCATGAGTTTGGTGATAGTTTTTTTAAGAATGGCAAAGGGCTGGTTGCACGCGGTGCAGGCTGCTCTGGGCTTTGGCGTACTTTGTGCCCATGACTGGTGAGGCTCCACAAGGGATGCCCGTCACCAGTGGGGTACTTAAAATTTTTGAATAAATCAAATATTACATATTCATAACAATAGCAACGTTAGACTTGGGTAGGACACCTTTTAGAGCCGTGAACTTTTATTAAGTCATTCCTGTTGATCCTTGAATTGCTGTGGAGTGATGCATCTTAGTGAAATTTGGAAGGAAAACCGTAATAATGATGCCAGTTCTGAATGATCATAAATAATCATAATTAACAACTCTGCTGTGTAATTTTGTTGGTTTGTTTTCAGACACTTTTCATTTTATTTTGAATTTTTTCATATTGTATTGATTTGAAACACTTCTGTTTGTAGTTCTGCGTATTCCATAGTATATGAGATAATAGCATACTTTATTTGTCCTTGAAGCAGACCGCAGTAATAGGGTGCTTTTTCTCTCCTGGCATAGTTGCAGAATTCTGGATACCAGTTCTGTTAATGGGAAGAGCAATTCTACTAGCTACCACTACTCCTTGGTTAATACTGCTTTAACCAGCCGGCATTTATGTACATGCACACTGATTCTGCATGTATACGTAGAATAAATGTTAATTTAAGCTTGATAAACATAATCTCGTTAAGAATAAATACCATGACAAGTGTATAATGGTTCCCAGTGAAGTATAGCTTCCCTTGTATAGCTCGCTATAACGCGAGGAACAAATCACGTGTTTCTCGGGTGAAAGAGTGCTTGTGCATTCTACTGTGTAGTCGTTTAGCAGTCATAGTTCATTCTTGTTAATGTATACATTTACCCTTAAATTAGTAAACATGATCAAATGCTTTTTTATGGATATATATGGAAAAATGCTTTAAATATGTATTCTGTAATAGATTTCTTCAGGGTGTACTTCTAACTCCCATCAATTACTTTGTAAGTTTAACTTTTCATCTCTTTACATGAGGGAGCAGCTGTATATTGACAACTAGTGACGCTGAAGGGAGAAATATAAAGTTCTCTTTACTATCCTACTCTCTTCTTTCTATGTAAAACAATTTAATTATTTTTTAATTCCTCTGCAGCTGCTCAGGTTATATTTGCAGTAATGCGGGGATAGAAGGAATGAAAACAGCCTAAATCCACAGTCAATAAGTCAGTATTTAAAAATGGATGAATATTACATTTTAGCCTTACAAAAACAGACTCGATTCTTGAGAACGTAGATGGAAGAAGAAAATTTCCTGAGGCAAAATGGTCTTGGAATGAAAAGAGAAAATAAGTTTGAATGAAAACAAAGCTATGAAAATGCTTAATGATTCAATGCAGTTTTGTCTCATTAAAGAGCAATATAGCTAAAGAGTAACCTCAAGAGTTTAAATACAAAAACAGACACAAGAAATGTGACAGAAGTCAGTGTGTGGAGTGACTGAGTGGAGCTGGCATAGGGAGCCTCTCACCTGGGATCTTCCCCACCTCCGAGCTGCTAAGCATCAGCATCTTTGCTGCAGTAATATCTGAACTGTACTTCCAGCCAAATCACTGTGCCCGTCTCTTGCGGTGGATTTTTGGCAGAGGATTCTCAGAGCTGCAAGCTGCCTTCGCTGCTGCCGAGGGCTCCCGCTCGGCACTCATGTCCACTGCGGGCAATAACACGCGAGATGTTAGACTCCTCCTCCAGCTTCCTTCTCCAGAGCTCCGCATCTCCCAAGGGAAGAACCAGCCTGGGGAGCAGAGGCTTCTGCAGTGGGCTAAGGTAAAAAGCCCTGACAAGATCTGTGATGAAATCTAGCAGGGAAATTGTTCAGCATTAATAATCTGGCGATGTGATGTGCTCTTTTTTCTCAGACTAGGACTTAGAATTTGAGGTGCTTGTAAAACAGGATTTGGGTTTCATTTTTAGCATGCAAATGTTCTAGTCTTTTCCTCGTAAAAGTTTCCTTGGAAGTGTTAGCTTACGCTTCCCATGAATGGAAAACCATTGAAGCTATCTCGTTATGAAGCCCGAGGGAGGGGGAAAGGTGAAGCACGCTCACCTCCTGCCCATGAGACCTGCTAGTACCACCCCCCTCCCCCCCGCCGTCCCTCCTCTCTTTTACTGATTATTTAGGCTCCCCTTAGCAATCTGTATGTTTTTATACACTCCTTGAAAATAGTGAGAACTACCCATTAGTGGCGACTTACAAATACACTATTTTGCTATTTTATTTTTGCTTTTAAGAACAACTGGAATCTATTTGTCTAAAACTTAATGTTCAGAGCTGCTACCCTCTGATTATAGGCTATGGGACCTGGTGTTGTCTCCATCTGTTGTCTTAGAGTATTAATATACTTCCTGCTTTGGTAGCTTGATTCCTGCCACTGAAATAAGCAAGTATCTAAAATTTTTAGAGGCCTTTACATACTCCTCCTGATGGCTCTGCCTACCTTCAACTTGTTGAAGGCTGCTCTCACAAGCTTCCTCTTGTTCCACGAACAAGTGATAAAATGCCAGTCATTACTGTCTTTCGGGTCACTTTGGAGCTCAGTTTTCGGGAGGATGGCTGGCAAATGATATTTTCATTCATATGGGGATGAAAGATTGCTGGACTGGCTTGTCATCTCAGGTATATTTCTCCTGCCCTTAATTCAATCAAAAATACTAGGCGTGACAGTAAAGTGTGCCCATTTCTAGCCTAATTACCTTTCTATTTTTAAAATCATGAATGTCTGCCACACTTGTGAGGTTTACCCTGATACCCAGTGACCACTTCTAAATCCTCCCTGCTATTTGTGTATATTGCACAGTGACTGCTCTGATTTTTGCATTACAAAAGCACAGCAGTGACTGGTTTGTATGATCTTCATAATTTCCTCATTTTAAGGCTGTAATTTGGTCAGGTATTTAAGCACATGGCTACCTTTGGCTGTTTTGATTAACATCGATGAGGTGTTTTCTTTTTTTTTCTTTTCCTTTTTCTTTTTTTTTTTTTTAAAAAAAATCAGGTGCCTCTTTGAAAATCCACATACAAGGCTGTAAAGAATTTGGCAAAACCATCATTTCACCAAATCTTATTGTTCAGTGAAATATTCTTTGAATGTTATCTTAAAGAAAAAAAAACATTGTAGGTAATGTGGGTTCTGGCTTGCCAGATTGGTGAAAATATAAGTCTCTTTTATTGTCTGCACTGTAACGTATTCAGTAGTGTGTATTACTAATAGAATAAATGAAAAATGTATTTCTTTAACACTGTCATCTCTCTTTCTGACATGCATCTTGAGATGATTTGCAAATGCTCAGTTGTATAAGTGGCTTAGAGGGAAATCAGTTAGCCTCTAATGTTATGCTGATGCATGGCCAGTTGCTTGGACCCATTAATGAACTAATCTCGGATACTCTGGTAGATGTTATTCTTGCTCTTACCTGCTACATATTACATTTCAAGTAAAATCAACATTAAAAAGGGAGAATTTAAATTGATTAAAAGTGCTTATCCAACTTTTCTTGTATGCACTTTGAGAGAAATGAAAATTGTGAGAGTTTCCAAAACAAAACCTCTCTGCGTCTTTTTTTCGTGCT
Source organism: Struthio camelus (assembly GCF_040807025.1). Lineage (NCBI taxonomy): Eukaryota > Metazoa > Chordata > Aves > Struthioniformes > Struthionidae > Struthio > Struthio camelus. Next base: position 13,143,560 of record NC_090951.1, read on the forward strand.
AAGGTGAGGTTATTAAAATCTATTCCTTGCTTTTGGCTTACCACTGAAGCTAAATGGCATCTTTTATAAACAGAGCAATCCCTTAAAACAATATACCAGGACACTTGTATTAAGCACCAAGTAATTTTTCTTTATTTCCCTTTCTATCATCACTGATTATGAAAATACTTCTGTGTAAGTACAGATTCTCTCTCCTTTATAATCAGCTACCTCCTGCCCTATTCCTTAATTAATGACATAATTCAATGTTCTGGACATCACAGTCACTTCCAGCGTAGTGAAATATGATCAGAGCTGCCTGGAATGTGTGTGACGAACCCCCAAGTGAAGGTCATGCCTCTCTTGGGCTTTTCTATTCATAGACAAAAATATGTGCTCTCAGTCTAGATGATTTTCTTTTTAGATTTTAAAAAAGAACAGTTGAAAACCCAGAGAGAGAGAGAGAGAGAATGAGCAAGTATAAAACTCTGTAGGAACAAAAAGCATTCTGGTAATCCTCTGTCTTAAATCACCTCCAAACTCGGCGTCTGAATGCGCAGACTGATGGGTTCTTCCTACCTGAGCATGCAGTTGGCAAGTGAGAGGATCACATCAACGTGTGCCACCCCTGTCCCTTGGGTTTTACGAAGGATCTCAAAGTCAGGCCAGGACTCGGAAGTTTCAGAGTGTTGTATTTTGCAGCGTAAACCACATGTCAGGAGTTTTGTCTGTTTTTACTTTTGAGGTTTTTCAGCTTGTCTGTTTGAATGTTGAGGGCAGAAGAGAAAGTGTCATGCTTTATCCACCTGTGTTGACAACCAACTAGTAGCTGAAGGGTGGGCACTTATCTAGCATTTCAACAGAGCTTATTTAAGTCCTGTATATTTTTCAGTCTGTTTTTTCTTCTAGATTAATATAGAGATTTTCACAGTGGAGGTCCACAATTGTTTAAGAGGCTCTCCTGAAAATCTGGAGAGGTTTGTTGTTCTGCGACTCTCCAAATTACAATCCGTTATTTAGTGCCATTTTTGTGTTGTTGTTATCTAGCACCAATTATATAAACTCATACATTTCCTCAGTGAAAAACAATTTTCACTACATTGTATTACATGGCAAAGTTTGTGAGATTTTTGCATTAGAAGTGCCACGGTACTTTGCATGCTATCTTAACTTATTTTCCACAGGACATACAAGAAATACAGTCCATATATTTAAACTGCTTCTGGTCCTTGATTAAGGTGAATCTTTCCGCTTGCATCCTGTGTAAGAGATTTGTTTTAATGTCCATTCACAAGTCTATCCAACATGATACAGATTTTACTCCAATTTAGTATCCTTCTCTAATTTTATTCTTTACTTTCAACTTCTCAGATAAATGCAACAAGCAGAGATGTGTTCTCAGATAGTCTTAAAATGTTGTAATTAGACTTGAGAAATTACTTGGAAAATAGCTGTCTAATACTAGTCAAAAGGTTCTGGTTCTTTTTTTCCTTTCTCAGTTTTATTGTGCTGGCTTTTCCATCTAAATATCCCATATTTAACATTAACTGCAGGCAGTACAGAGAGACAAAAAGATTTCTTTAAAGTGAACAAAAAGCTTGTGAAATCTCTTCTCACACTAAGAAACTATATTTTGCCATGACTCTGGTGGGAGGAGAGGAGAATTATATTTCTGAGGAGGAAAAGACCTAGTCCCTTTAGGACAAATATATTATCTTCCTACTGAAAAAAGTTTTCAAGATTAGCAGTATTTCACAGTTTTCTTTGATTATTTCCATTTTTGTATAAAATGGGGATAATTTATCTGCTTCAGGTCTCTGGACAGGGCTAGTTAAGCACTGCTTGTATCAATATGTAATTTGGATATAGTGGTGGTGGTGTTGTGTTTGATTTCTATTTCTTTTGGGTTCCTTGATGAGTACTAAGTAGCTAGGGAATGGTTCTTATAAAATTACACCTTGAAAATAGTGCAGGTGCAATGGAAATATTAATGAACATCATTGTTATGACACAAGAATTAGAGCATGTTTAAATATTATACATACTGTATGAACTGTTGGCACAAAATTAGAAACGTGAGATTTTTTTTCTACCAGATACAGTTCAACTTTAAGTTCTCCTCAGACTTCTAAAAGTGAGTTTACTTAGGTCAGCTTCGGAGGTCTTTAAAATCTCTGCATTTCAGACTAAAGGCAGCCACAGAGACTGCACGGAAATCGCTTTGGTGAACTCCAAAGCGTTCTGATGTGTGAATTTCTATAAATAGGTTAATCCAATCTAATTTGCACTGCATTTCACTTGCACGCTGGTAAAATAAAATTTACAGTTGCTTTTGGGCAGCACTCAGATTTACATTTGGCATCTTAATGAACTACTTTTTGCTGTTTTGACCAGTTTTTATGCAAATAATAATAGAAATGCACTGTATTTGTCTGATTTCTGAAATAAAAAGGCAAAATTTATAGTGTTATAAAATGGTGGATAGGGAAAGATTTAAAGGGCCTTGAGCCCAGGGCTATTTTCAGATCTTTCTTTGGAATCTGTGGGATTTGCAGAATGTTTTATGCTAAGAGCTTTTCGAATTACTTGTTTAGTAATACTGTTTTTTTTCCCACATCTTTGAAACCGTCCTTATCCTAACAGGGTAGATATAATCCCAAGTTTGAATGGTCATATGTGTCCTTCTACAAAGTAATAGAATATTCAGTAACGATTGGAACAATCAATGTGCTGGTAAGTAAATATTTTTGCATTCTGGCTCCTTCCTAGAAATTTATTTCTTAGCTATGTTAATGGATGCTTTTGTTTTTTAAAATGAATATGGTATATATGAGGTTTGGAAATCTCCTGTGTAGAAAAGTCTATATTTTAGCAGGAAAAGAAACATTGCTTAAAGGATAGCTTTGTTAAAATGAATGAAAGTAAGACTAGTGAACATTTAACTTACTTTTAAAATTATTTTTTCCTTTTAGTTTTGGAAAACTAGTTTCCTCAAAGTTTTGGAATGTCCTTCAATTTTTGAAAATTGAAAAATCTAATAAGATTTTCAGTCAGCTTATCCTTCCATCCACAGACAAAAATCTAAGCAAAAATGTCATCTCAGTTGACTGACCACTTCTTGGATCAGATTGAAATATATAAATTGCTTAGTTAGACCACTAAATTACAAGAGAGCGTGGTTAAGTAAAGACATAACATCGTAGTAGTAGATGGGCAAAAAAAAATAAGGACGAAAATGCAAAATAAATAATTTTTGGTTCTTAAAATTTTTTAAATGAATTTTATGGTCGTCTTCTGTAAGTAAACAAAAAATTGTTCATCAAGGATCTATTCCAAAGTGCGTTAACTTCAGGTGATAGAACCGTCCTTACGTTCAGTGTCAGAGCACGGACAACCTTATGCTGGTGACTGTTGTGCATCCAAGCTATAAGGCCAAATTCTTGACAAAGCGGAACAGACTCTGTCAGGATTGCGTAGTTTTAATGTTGTCTCTGGACCTAGCTCTAGGCCTATTGTTTCTCAAGTTTTTTTATCAGATATTCTATTCTGCTCAAGAATTTTGAGATTTGCACAGTCAATAGCTAAAAGGCTTTCTAAGAGGCTCAGTTCTGATTTTACTCAGGTGATTACCCAACTTTTAATAGGATGTATTGAGCAGTCTTACGGAATTGTCTTTAGAACCTTTTGAGGAGTCTGTAATTCAGCTTTCTTTGCTAGTGCTTCACTTGAAGTAACATGGGGAGAAGAGTCTTTGTAATACAAGACTTAATTGCTGAAATTTCCTTACACAGTAATGTACAGTGGCAAGGTGGTTGTCCAGGCTCAAAATATCTACCTGTAATGTGCGATATTTTGGGATATCTTTTTAAATTTTACTTCCCTTTTCCTCTGTGAACTACATGACCTATCAGGTGAAGCTTATCAGTAGGAAGTTCCATCAGAGGACTGACTTACGCACCTTTGCTTTTTTGGGGGTTAAACTTTACACTATACCCAAACTGGGTAGCAGGTGTGTGCTGTGGCATATACTGAGTTTCTGCACCTCGTCAGTAGCTCCAATGAGAACTTGGTTTTTGAGCTCCATGGCTCTAGCCATGAACAAGGGCTCAGGAAGATGAGGTGATCTTGGGTTTTATTGCCATATAGGTACTTACTTCCCCCAGAAACTTGTACGAGCTCTGAATTTGGTAGGTTAATTATAGCTGTAGTTACTGTGCAGGGATAAATACTCTTGCAGATCTGTTACATATCTGCTAATTATTGGCATAGGTACCTTCTGTATTGTTTTCACAAATTGTTTAACAAGCTAGATCAGAAAAGGGGAGGAGTAGCAAGTAAATGTGTCTAGATCAGCTGCTGTACCTAAAGAGCTCAGTTATAGGAAGGTGAGTTGCGTTCTGCAGAAGGCGTTATCGTGTGGATATGAGCTCACCTACGGCCTTGCCTTTGGAGAATTGGCTCATTCTGTCGTTGGGGCTAAGGCCTACGTCAGGACAGAGCTGATGGTTTCATAATGAGTCTGTTTATATCCCCCATGACATATACATAATAATGGCTGTGCCTCAGAGCAACACATCTTAAATCAATGGATCTGCTTGGTGATGCCACCCACTGCGGGAGCTGTGTGACACTGGCCAGTGGGTTCAGCAGTGGCTGCTGCAGAGGGCTGCTTGCGGCAAGGAAGTTTGCTCTTGAATTTTTGAGACCTGTTGCTCTGGTGCGTCTTCCCAGATTTAGCTCTAATCTGATTAATATCTGACGTTTCTTTGTCTATCTGACATCATCCTGGCATCCTAAAAGAGTATATTTGCCATGGGAAGAATAAGAACCTCTCTCTATCTCTCTCTCTCTCTCTCTCTCTCTCTCTCTCTCTCTCTCTCTCTCTCTCTCTCTCTCCCCCTCTCTCTCTCTCCCCCCCTCTCTCTCTCTCCCCCCCTCTCTCATTTTCTCTCTCTCTCTGTTTTAACCAAAAAAGTACAGAGTGCCTGATTTGTGTTGAAGTATTAACTTTTCTTTCTTTTTGATATACTTCTCAGCTGTGGCATATGGGTGTGATACACTGAGGTTGATGGCGGTTTATTCTGCTACTTACATGCAAGATAACCACAGGCACTGACATGAGAGCAAAGCAGTTTTGGCTCTTGTTTACATTCTTTTTATTGAGTATGTTTGTCTGCTTGAGTATGTCTGCTTGTTTTCAGATTAGTTTTAGCTATTTACTGTTTTTCCTAAAATGATATTTTGATGCTCTTTTTCCCTCTGCTGTTGCTCCTGATGGTTTGGTATTTATTGGAACGCAGGAATCATGGTGAGGATATTGATCTGTGTTGGTCTCTTCTTTCTTTCACATGGTCATTTAGATTGAGCCATCTGCTTGCCTAATAGTGGGAATGCTGAAGACAGACATTTTCTTTTCAGCTCACATATTACTTGTACTTTCAGATAAAGGTTATTCACTTGCAAATATGAGCATTGAACTATGATTCTGTAGCATTATGTATAAATTCAAGAAAAATAAATTATATTCCTCCAAAATATTTTCTTTGATGTTGGCTCTTTGTCACTGCTCCATTATTGATTCAAACTGTGGCATAAAGTGCATCTTTTTTACAATTACTGCTGCAAGTGGGAGAGAGAAAAAGGATCATCTTTATTCTACTAATTTTCTCACAGTTAATATCAGAAAAAATGCTTTTGATAAACGCCCTTCGTCCGAGGATTGCAAATATTTTGCAAGATGGTTTTGTAGCATTGTTGCTATGTTGTTGCTATGTGGTGTTGATTGGGAGGAGAGAGAGCAGAATATAATTCCTGGGAAGTTGCCCCATGCTGAGGACTGCACAGCGAGTCCATACAAGAACACAAATACGACCTACATAATCTCACTGCCACTTCCCCCGTACTTTAGCTATCAGAACACATTGCAGTGTATTTTACAACAGCAAAGTTTGTGCATTCAGAATAAATCCTCAAATCTTCACAGGCTGAAACAGAAAGAATAAAATACCCATGTTTCACACCCACTCTCACCGAATGGTTCAATGGGAAAATAATTAAGGTTTGTAGGTAATGGCTTTGGTTAGTAGATGAAGCGGTGAACGTGGTTTGGCATGATCTCTGTTATGCTCCCAGTTTTTATCTTTCGCTGCTGTGGAAGGGCACTGTCATCACCTTGGCTTGACAGAGGGAGGGAGGTCAGTGGCGACCTCCCCAGCTCGTCTGCCCCGGCCTCGGGCGTGGGCTGTCCTGGTGAGGGCTCCCGCAGCGCCTGGCGGGTGGGCGTGAAGTCTGGCATCTGCAAAGCAGAGGGGAGTGTGCCGGGCAGGGGCCCCGTGCAGGCGCGCTGCTGACGCCCTTCTCCACGAGCCTGGGACGCTGTTGGCTCCGGTGCTCCTCCAGGCGCTGGCCGTGGGAGGCTCTGCTGGCCTCCTGAGCATCCCTGTGACTGAGCTTTGGACACTAACTTAGCCCCTAGCCGTACTCTGGAGGAGCCAGTCTTTCTCCTTTGACTGTAGAGGAAGACTGTAGGCTGCTGAATTAGGTGCTTGGGCTTTGACTGGCATGAATATCGCTAGGGCTGTTGATTGAAATCCTTCAGGAGTTTCACCGCTTAGCAACATGGGTGAATCTGGTTCACCTTTTATATTCTACTAAGACGTATCTTTCTAATCTGCTTACTCTCTCCTGCCCCCAGAAGAATCTGAAAGTAGCTTCTAGCTCTGCACTTAGGACTTCTTGGCATACACTTCGGTTCACTTAATTTTTGTTCTTTATAACTTTTTAGCTCTCTAGTGTAATGTCTCTCAAACTCTAGATTCCCTTCTGATTTCTCCAGGGGAAAAGGGTAGAAAAAGATGTCTGAGACTCCACTACTGCAAATACTGCTTGTAGTTACTTCTACAAGTAATCCCTTTGAAATCAATAGGGAATATTCCCAGTAGTAAAGTTAAATAGTCCAAATGTCTTTCAGAATAAAGCCTACAGCTGAGAAAGACTGCAAAATGTCATATGACTTCATTACTAAGGGCATCACCAAAAAAAAAAGAAGAAACCCTTTATCTTAAATAACCACTAATGAGCACATAATCCTGAATGCACTATGTCATTTTATAACCTATGCAATATTCTAATTGTTCTTTTTATACTGTATCTATGTTTTTCTTAAACACATCAGCAGAAATATTCCAGTTTTGAAATAATGTGGCTTATTTTGAAATAAAGCCACTTACACATGAGAAAAGTAAAATTGATCCTTGATACAGTCAACACAGTATTTTCTACCCATACATATTATTCTCTGTGGCTGTTTTTGTTTCCTCTCCATGGATATTATTTTATTCAGTTATACTTAGGTCAATTCCTTCCTGACTCCTTTACTAACCATTCTAGATGGGTGCAGCTGTGCTATCTAATAGCATTTTTGGGGAATGAAATAAGTGACAGAAGCATTTTTGCAAACAAAAAAAATATATATATATACATACACATATATTTTTACCAAGTAATGAAGTAAACGAGTATACTTTGAAAAGGAGCTCTGAGTCAGCAGCCAGGGTAAGGTATGATTGGCTAGGTCATATTCCATATGGAAGTATGAATGCACAGCTCTTAAAAAAAAAAAAAAAAAAAAACAAAAAAACAAAAAAACTGCAGTACAAACTCTTCCCATATATCTGAAGTTAGGTTTTTTGGCCCACTTGTTCAAGACAACAAGGCATATAGTGTTTATATTTAATGTACTTTCTTATTTCGGTAATATACATTTTCAGTAGCCACAACTTTTGGTCAGAATTGTTCTCTTGAGCATTTAGGAAGTTTTACATGCTTCTGGAGAGAAAAGAATTGGCCTAAAGTATTCATTAATTTATATGAAATCTCATAGTTTGAAAATTCAGAAATCTCTTTCCAAATGCTCAAAGGCTGAATCAATTAAACATCCACATACAGAGAATGAAGCCTGAAGCATATGGCTGAACGTACCTTTTTGCCCAGAAAATGTGGCTGTGACATGCTGATTTCTAACTGATGAAATTCTTTTCTGCAACAATTTGTAGTTTGTGTTTAAGAGGCCACATACTTATTTTCATTATACGGCTCTGAAGAAAACCAGAGAATTTGTAAAAGTTAAAGGAAGAGAGTTCTTCTCTATTTTTAAATAGATGTTTCTATAACGCATAGTCGACAGCCTATAGAAATATAATATTACGAAACTGAGGTGGCAGATCTGTATGAATACCATTAAATACAATTTTATAATGAAAATTTTGTCTTATGAAGGTGAAACTTTTAGATCATATTAGAATTCTAAATTTTTTATGCATAGCAATCAAATGACCTCTCCATATTGCCACATAAAGTATAGATTTAAAGTTAAATGATCCAGTCAGTCATTTAGCATTTTCTTAGGGTCATTTTTTGCCAGTAACTACAGATGTTTACATATGCTTTATTCGTGCTTCTGTATTCACACTGTTTGCATTTTAAGAATTGAAGAAAAACTGACACTTTTAAAAACTGTTTCTAATAGCCTTTGTTTATTGTTAATACGTAGTGTTCCAGGCTCTTGCTCTAATGATTTTTTTCACACTGCATTGATAATTAAATTCATTCATTTTCCTGGCTGCACAATTCTTTTAAATAAAAAGTTATGGGTAATAATACCTATTATGTTGAACGTACAGAGGAGAAAAGGGCAGATCTGTAGCTTTTAGTTCAAGGAGAGCCAATGGATTATGCAGCCCACAGGTTTAAAATAGCATCAGAGATCTTGAGTCCTTTTAATCTACACATAGCGATGACAGACCTTTAAGTGCAGTTTTGTTTTTCTGATGTTATAATGAATGTAATTTTTCTAGGAAAACAATAGCTACAGATACGTGATACGTGATCCTTTTCAGGATACTTATTGCTAGTAATTTTAGCAATGGCACTAAAAGCGTGGGCTCTCTTAGCTGAGTGGAGGCTGTTTGCATATTGCTACCTCATAGCATATATGGTAGCAGTAATCTCCTCCCCTCCACGCAAAAGGAAAAAAAAAGAAAAGCCCCTTAAAATGATCTGATGTCAGTAAGTAGGGGAAAGTATTATGAACATGTGAAACTTTGGTAGTATAAGGTGCATGTGATCAAAAAACCCACTCTGTTGTGATCTTATTTGTGTAGAACAAATTACTCTGCAATTTTTATGTTTCATAAGAGTCTTATATTTGCAATTTTTAAGTTAAACAAAAGGGATTTAATACTTAACTACTAATAGATAAGACGCTCTTATCCTCGCATTTATTTGTCATGTTTGCAGAACTCAAGTACGAAAACATTATATCCGTTTGGCTAAATATATGGTTTAATTGTATTTTGAAAAAAGATCAGTGTAAGTGAATGAGAATTTATACTCTTTTAAAATATATAGTCTCATTTTGTAAAATTTGTTTCATAAGCTAGAATATCATCAATTTCTAGAATAATTCATAGAAAAATAGTAATCTTGAAATAGTGGTGCTCGAATGGAAAGTGAGAGAGATCTCGAGCCGTTTGTAGGTGTTACTTTTCAACAATTCAAGTCAGGCTCATGAATTTTTTTGGACTAAGTTTGACAGAAGTCTCATGATTCTTGACTACCCCTAATTACATCAGGTTTAAATGGTTGAGCATCTGTTCCTCAGAAATAGCTCTCTTTCCAAATACTTTAAGGTACAACTTTCTTCTGAATTTCTCCTCCTTTTTTCTGTCTCTTTATATTTTACATTTTACTTTTATTTCTTTTCTTGATAAATTCTCAGTGTAAATGAGTTCCCATTCTAAGGTTTTGGTTGATAGACTTATTGGAGAAGAGTATTGAGGACGACTAGATGGAAGCTCAGGGAGATCACTTCTCTTATTTCTCTCTAGTTGTACTTAAAAAAAAAAAAAAACAAAACACTAACAATTGGGAAAAGCATCAAGGATAGACCCCTAGGTGAAGTGTAGTTTCATCATTAAAAGGCTTCTAAGGTCTTCCTTTCCTCCTGCCTTCTTGCAGAAGTGTTGAAGGTATTGATGACAATGCAAGTCCAAAACCTTCAGCTTGCTTCCCACTTTCCTCACTGGTTAAGGGCTGATGAATAACTTTCTCCCAGCATGATGTTCCATCAGCTCTAGATGTTGAATGTTGATGATGAGAATGTGCTCATGATGAATGCTGCTGCCCAACCATCTCTTATTTTACTTCGAGTGGATCCTGGAAAAGGTGAATAAAGAGAGAGAATACAGTGTCCTATTTAGAGAGTAAAGATTAAAAGTTTCCATTCTTCCAGGAGTTGAAAGTGTTTTGCCTTTGGAATTTTCTCATTTAAAATGTCTGCTACTTGTGTTGTCTTTCATAGTTCGCACCGAGCATCTCATAACTTCTTTCAAAAGTACCTGTAATTAACATGGATGTTTCAGCCTCAGATACGCTTATTTCTCAAACTTGTTCAGAACAAGTAAGTGAATTAAAGGAGATCTGAGCAATAATCACTGATCCACAAGTTGAACACCATATGTCCTGTACCAGTGTCAAGTGCCAACACTGATGTATTTGAAAAGGCAAAGACTGAGGTGCCACATCAGACACTCCTCCTGTGCTAAGGAGGAGGATTCCTATAAGTGTTCTCCCAAATGACAAAAGTCCATCACAAAGGGAGTCATAAGGGAGCACAGATAATCTTTTTAACTCATCTACTCATACATTCTAGCATTATGATCTCCTGTCTCAATTATTTCTGCTAGATATGCCTGACTGTTTCTTTCAGAGAGAAAGACAAGGGTGTTACATTCAGCTCCTGCTTCCACTCATGTTGGTGTAGATAATGAACTCCCAGTTGTTGAATCTTTGAGTTCATCAGAAGTTGTTAGTCAAATCCTCCAGGAGTACTGAAAGCCTTCCACGTGGAAGTCTGGAATCAAAGTAGATTTGAATCAGCATCAGCAAGTTGGATGTGTGGTTCCTATTTGGGCCCACTTCTAATGAAAAGCTTATGAATTAAGAAGAGTCAGCCCAAAAGGCAACGAGAGGGTAAGAGGAACTGATCTCAAACACTGGAAGAATCAGAAACAGAAAAGTTGAAACTCATTTTTAATAAATTTATTGCAGTGGCACTCATTCTTCTGTAGTCTGATGTCGAACAAATCTGTTCTTGGTGGCAAGAATTCTCCAAATGATACATTACAAATGGGTGAAGAGAATGTCTGCTGGAAACTCTATGGGGAATTTGATTTCTTGGGTGATTCTAACAGGTAATTTGTCCCCTTTATAAGAGACTGTCTTATTGCAATGAGATCACAGCCCCACCACAATACAGCATGGATAGAAGAGAAAATCTTGACACAGGAGATGAAAGCCTCTCCTATCACCTGCAATTTTCCTGATTGATGGAGCTTGGGGTTGCTGTGTTTTCTTCCCTCCTGCACAATTAAACGCTTTTTAGAGCCTGGCTTTGGCTGCTATCGGCCGGAAAGGCTCTGGGGCCTCCAACCTCTGTACAGTAAGCCCAGCTGGCTCCCTACTTGTAAGCCTGTGTGAACTGTTACTATAGACGCAATTCTGCAGCCTTAACAGTCCTCTCAGCCTGTGGGAGATGCCCTGCCTTACAGGGTGATTTCCATTCAGAAATAGTAAGTTTCTTTAGGAAAAAGAAATCTATTCTCTTTTTGCAGGGCTTGTAAAATCTAAAGTACCAGGACTCTACATCACGCTACTGCAAATATTCTTTAAAAATCCTCTGTAAGTTTGCTATGCAAAAATGTATTGTGATTTAAAGAAAAAAAGGAACATGTTGGAGCATCCTTTGTGGGTTTAACAAATCTCAGTACCTTTTTCAGGCTGAAACGTGATTTTACGTTGCAATACACTTGTGAAAACCCAATTTCAGTATTCAGTGTTATGTCTGTCCTAATAACTACAGTTATTTCCCTAGCTTCCTCAACAAAAAGGAATAAGAAACAAGGAGAAATTATCCAGTTGGTGGTAAAATCCCAATTTAGACACACTTAGAAGAACAGAATTACTTACAAGTCTTTTTTCTTTGAGCTTTTTTTTTGCAGATTAGCTTAGTTTTGTATTCTTGCAGCAGAAGCATGGAGAGCAAACTCTGTACTGCATTCTTTCTGCATTAATAAATAACCATTCTGCATGTTTTTAGGTTCTAATCAGTTTTGCTACTCGAGTAAGGGAAATCTGTTTGTATCATATCCTATTTATGGCTACTTTATGCAACGATGACTGCAGGTGAGAGATCTATACCAAATCCTATCTTTTCTGAGTATTTCTAGTAGTGGGTCTGTGTTCCAGTGAGCTGATGTTTCAGTGTATCTCTGGCTTCACAGTTTCTCAACTTTTCTTTGTGAGCAATGAATGTCAGTAAAAAGGGCAAAACCATCCCCCAGCAAATTAACCTACTTAAATCTGGAAGATATATGGGAACACTATACTTCCTAATATCTAAAGTCTTTTGCTAAAGTTAAAGGAATAATATATTAATTTGCTTTATGTTAGTGTAATGCACTATTTTGAACAACGATGCATCAAATTCCTCGCATTTAGTATCTGGCTAATAGGCTGTTAAAATGATTATTACACCAAAATTTATTACTAATTAGCAGTTCAGTGATTAAAATCACATGGTTTATACTCAAAGTTTACGCTTATTTTTTTAAGTTGTTGCTTGTTTCAGCCTTAGAAATACCATATGATTAGCAGAAGGATGAATGCTCTTTGTTTAAGAAGCAGCTTATTGTTGATAATGTGGAAAGATCTTATCCTTTACCTTTATAATTCTAATAAATAAAATTTATGAATACGATTGTTAGCTGGATTTGCTGAATGAATATATTTCACTTAAATTCATACTGTTCCAAAAATACGACTTCAGCTATTTCAGAGATGTTCAGAAATAAATTTCCTTGCCCAGTTTTGCAAGATTTTTATAAAATTAGGTCAAAGGAATTTGCGACTGAAAACAGTATTTTGTCATAGTATCTACAACACTTGCCTAGCAAATTTATAAATCTAGCGTTCATTTGAGTAGAGTTCCAAATCGTAATGAATGGTTTAGACAGCATCATCATCAATTTCCTGCAGGTGCAGCTGGGGAGATCAGTCACTTCAATCAAAAGCCTCTGTCAAGTTTCACAGCGCTCTCATTTTTTACATGCGGGTTTTGCTGAAATTAACAAAAAAAGAGACAATTCTCTAAATGTCTTTACATCTCTTCGACCTTTGGGTGGTGCTTTTGAGCAGTGCTGCACTGCTGTTTCTGTTCTGAGAATTTAACAGCGTTCATATTTTTACACTTTATGCTAACACAATATTTCTTTCGTGATATTATGGAGTTAAAATTGCACTGTGTGTTTTAACACACATTACAACAACCTCTTAAGGCAAAAAAGTAAATTCATGCAAATGAGTTATGGGAAGTGAAAAGATTTGTGCTTCTTCATTCATTGCAGAAATAGTTATGGGGAAATAGGCATTTTCCTTTTGCGGGCTCGCTATGCTTACCGTATCTCATGCAATTTGTCCATTGATAATAGTTAACATTTGAATACTAATCTCAAAAGGTGTTACATAAGGGTATAAAGAAAGAGAATATAGTTGATACAGCCTGCTTTAAGTTATTTACTTTGTTACACTTGTGTCTTTAATATATTGCTGACATAGGTAATTCTTGTTGCTTTGTTAGCATCTGAAAATTAGAATAAATGAAAAACTTTGTACTATTAAGTTAGTGGTACATTTCCCTCTTTTATAGCACTTCATTTTCCACTGGCTTTCTGGGGCCTTCCTATAAAACGCTGCAATTAAAATCCAGTAACATTCAATAAAAATATAATGCCAATCCCTTTGAAGAATTCCCAATGTACTGAAACAGACGTGAAGTGAGAGCTAGCGAAATCATTGTCCCGCGCGAAGCCAAGACGCCGGGGCTTCTCCTGTCCTCCCCGCGGAGGCAGAGGCTCTGCTGGCTCCCACTGCGTGGGACTTGCAGACTGACAAGTCTCTGTCTCCGTGACCGAAGGAGCCACTTGTTGCCAACAAAATCTTTTTGTAATCCAGCCGCACGAACCCAAATCCTGCGGGGCTCCTGCTGTTTCCTGGGGGCTGACATCGTTTGAGCTCTATTAAATTAGAGAGGTACTCGGTAGCTCCTGAGCTAAGCCTGTGTTTTGCTAACGTTTTCTGACTTTTTGCAGTTCTTTTTTTCCACTTTGGAGTGCTTGTGTGCTTTCTGTTTTAATGTTAGTGCAGTCAGGGCTTATGTATAACGTTTTGATAGAATTTTTAAATGACTTAGGCTGCAACAATTTTGGTTGTCTTGAATTAAATGGAAAGAGATGTCAATTTTTTTCTATTTTAAACTTCATAAAAAATCCCTATGAATTGCAGATGACTGATTTTTTTTTTCCTGTTTAAAACTTTTGTTTTTTGATGTGTACTTACAGAGCTATAATCAAATGATCGTGTTTTAATGACCGGTTACGGCACCGTTCCAGCTAGTGTTGGAGTAGAATTTCTTTCTGTGTAAAGTTGAAGCCCCAACTATTTGTAGGTCCAGTGATGGTACCGTGCAAGAAAGAGCAATTAAAGCAGCAAGGCTGGTGTGATTTCAGCTTATATTTGAAACTACGCGTGTGCCACTACGCAGTTTCTCTTGGATAGAAAGGAAAGCCTTAAAAAGGTGAAAAACACTGAGGTCCTGTATGGTTAACTTTCAGAGGACTCAGTTTTTGACATCTGTTTCTGCAATTAGGCGCTGGTGGTGGTTTAGTATGAGGCTGCAGTGAGAGCTGAGGAGGCAGGACCCCCTGTCTGCCGGCTGCTTCAGCTCCAAGAAAGGTTTGCAGGATTGGGCCCGTTTTTGCATTCAGTAACTCTGTAATCTCAGCCCCATTCAGCAAGACAGCAGTTCTTTGTTTTGTGGCCTTGAATTCAGTTTTATGTTAAATGATCTTGCCTCTCTGTATGGTTTGTGTCATTCAGTAACAATCCTTTGAAATCCATCTTAAATGCTTTGTTTTACTTCGTTACTGCTCTTCAAGTTTAATTTAAGAATAATGTCAGATTCCGTCATCCTCCCTATTACAACATGAGCCTTTCCTGCCTTTTTTATTTTTAAAGGATAAAGCATCTGCTTGTTGTAATTCTTAATGTAAAAATATAAAAAATATAATAATATTAAAAGTACTTTGAAGAAAAATTTAGTAGCCATAAATCAATTAAACTAATGCATAAAAAATAATCAGGAGTACATGTGCCCAGACATTCCAAGCATTTATTTTGGTTCAGAATGTATGCTGATACTTGTCTCAGAATGTGTGTTGATATATCAGCATATTTTTCCTTTTTCCTGTGCAGAATAGAGGTTTTTGTGCTGCCTCAATTTAACTGAGAGGAAGAGAGGTTGGTTGGTTTGTTTGTTTGTTTTTAATTTTTTTTCTCTTTTGAACCATTTTAAAGAAAAAATATAGATGTAGTTTTTTAAAAGGAAACCATATTGCCAAAATAACATATGTATCTCTATATAGGCATTCCGAGTGCTTGCGTTAACTCCGTCCTTTGAGAAAAAGGAGCGTGCTACCTCTTTAAAAGCGCAATAGCGTCCAGGTATGCTGGGATATTAGCAAAAGTGTTGACCAAGCAGAATGTGACTAGACAAATGTCTTCTCATTGTGCGAAGCATGAAGGCCATGATAGATGATTTCAAACAACAAAGCGCAGCCACTGAGACAAAATTAGTGTTGTTTTAATTACCAGTGACTGTAATGTTATCTATCCATAACTGTCTTGAAATAGACTGTCAACGGAAAGAAGAGAAAGCAACTTGAGCTGATACTTCCACGTAGTATTTCTTATCTTTCTTAAGTCACAACAGTGTGCCTTTTAAAAAAGTGTTTAAGGCTTTCCTTGAAACATTTACTTAAAGCTTAAAAAAAAAAAAAAAAAGAAGTTCCACGCTTGGAGAGAAGTGTCTTTTTATCTATCTTTCTAAGAAAAGCAGCAAGCAGTTCCTATTAAATGCTATTTGGAAGTCAGGGTAATGGGTAGAAAATGGAACTTGGCCTGACATTCTTCAAGTAAAGTTTACACTCTGTGAGCTGTGTTTTTTGTCAGTCACAAATAGCGTTATGACACTAATAGTAAGGAAGATTCTTTATTCCTGAAATATCCTTGAGCTGAGACGGGGTGTTCTTCATATATTAGTAAGTGTATATATTGTGAGGATGAAGTATTTCTTAGTTTCTGGGCTTGCAAGAGATGAAAGATAGACCAGCTTTGGAAAATGGTCTATATGGCACATGCTACAAATGAGCAGGGAAAGCAATCGAGCTAATAGATTACAGTAATTATCCAATCTTTGGCTAGTTTGTATTGGCAAACTATAAATACAGTACACATTAGAACAAGGTGCTTACAGAATGTACATGAAAGGTCAATGTAATTTGCAAGTCGCTAGTCATTAGAATATGCTAAAAACCATTGCTTCAGGGCTCAGATTTTAATGATGAATACATTGATTATTAAGTAGCAGAGGAAAAATGTAGCAGAGCTACTGTAGTGTAATGATAGGTCGCTTTATTTTGGGAAGGAAATCAGCTAAGCTTCAGAATGCATGCATTGAGAAATATAATTGCAGTGAGGAAAATTCCTCAGAGGAGCTTGGCACATATTAAAAGCAAAAACTTGAGACATGTTTGTGATAAGATTACTAATAAATCTCTGGTAAGTCTTAGACTCCTGACAATAACACAGCAACAGAGCACTTCATCTTCTCCATGCTTTAGAATTTAAGATCGGTCACAAACAATCTAAATTACGACTGATACTAGGCAGATGCAGTGCTGCGCTGTGTTGCTCATCATAAATCTCCTGTTCCTTATATGCAAATTAAACTCCATTTTAAAAGATAATTTTTCACATGGTGATCTCCTTTATTTGTGAAATGCTAGTGATCCTTAATGTTAGGAGAGCCATCTCCGGAGGGCCGAGGCAGAGGGCTTGTTGTTTGGAATAGTTTGGACATCAGGGCATGGGACATTTCAAATAACTTATTAAGTTAGACACAGCACTAACGCTGTTTGTAGTTTAGCTGTGGCCTTGTTTTCTTCAGCAGCTGCCTGAGCAACTTATCTTTGACTTTAAAGTTCTGTCCTGTTTATATCAAATCTTCAAGGTTCTTTAACTCTTACAGCAATAGATCAGAATATAACCAAGCTGTGTAGACAAAAATGTTTGTCTTAATCAGCAAATGAAAAAACCCTCCAGCTCTGTTTTGAAGGGAGATTTAAAACTGAACAGCAAGTTTATCTCCCTTCAGGATTTTGTAAATAGTGTGTGTGTATTGCACGCTCTCACACGCTGTGTCTCTGTCATTCACTCAAATATACACACACATGCACGTGCGCGCGCGTGCGCACACATGCACGCAGGTACGTGCACTGAGTTATATGAATAGGATATAAAGACTGTAAATTTAAATAATTGCTATACAGGTGCTATCAAAATAGGCCATTGTCTTATGGGAAATAGGCCTAAAACAAAAGAAAGTTTGTCTGCATACAAAGAGAAGGGGGAAAAAGAGTGTTAATAAGTGTTTTTAATAATTTTAAAAGGCAATTCATATAATCAGTTTTCATGAAAAGACATTTAAAATGCTTCTGTGAATCTCAGCTGGGGTACTGTAAAGGGAAATAAATGTATAATAGGAAAGTAAAAGCTTCAGATTTTTTCCTAGTGAATTTGTTCGTATTAAAACTGATCTCACTCTTGGCATGTTTGATAAGTCTTCCTCAAAAATAACTCACGCAAAATTGAAACAAGCTATACGTACAGTCTGAGACACCAGGAGAGAATGGATAGGATTGGAAGCACTTAGCAGGACATTAATCAGATAGGCTAGATTCTCTTTGGTGTAACTTATTCTTGCTCCTTTGACACCACTGGTTTACATCACTTTAAATTCTGATCTGCTAGGACGGCTTTGTCTGTGAATAACAGCGGATGTGGGTGTCAACATTCTGAGCATACTATATATATATATTTTTTTATAAACCAAAAGAAAGGCTATCTTTAAGTTACATTTTTAGAACTCGCGGTATATGATAGCTGCAGGTTAGGAAACTTTTTAAAGAATCAGAAATGGGGAAGTGTTTGTTTTACAGTTTAAAAAAAACAAAAAACAAAAAAACCACGCCGAAATGAATTCGGATAATTCCTCACTAGCAAATGTAAGATCAAGATCCTAGTGTAAGTCTTTGTGTTTTTTGGATTGTGATATATCCGTAGATGCTCTGCACACTGCAATATCCTTGATTACTCTTCCAGTTTTTCTTTTGAAACTTGTTGGCAAATCGCTATTTCAGAAACAGTGCATTGTGTTGTAAAATGATAAGATTATCTGCGCTTAAGATTGCTTTTGGAAGCAAATGCAGGTTGTTGCTCTCACTGAGTTGAGTTTGTTTTTGAGCATCCAGTTGAGATGGGTACAGCCACACAAAATTTCCCATTCGAAAGAAAATGAGTAGTGGTTTTGGTTCCCTTGTCCCTTATCTGCCTATGGAAATAGATACTGTTGTACATAGTGCTATGTACTACAATGATGTGAATTCATCAGAACATGCATTAATGGGTAGCATTATGCAAGAGTAAGGATATAAATACATTTTACAATTCTTAGCTTGCTATCATAAGAGTAATTCATGAATGAATGTAAATTTATAACAGGTGCTTATCAAATGTGAAAATACTTGCAAATTGGAAACAAACTTTGGGGCTATAAACATTTTTCAATGACAGTTCATACAAAAATATGTTGGATAGTAAGAAATAATGTTCTCTTAGTTTCTTCATGAAGTAGGTTGAGATATTATTGTATGTGGAGAATTAAAACATTTGTGAGTCAGATCACGTATAAAACAAAACCTGTTTGCTTATTATTAGGGAGCATATAATGATGTTAAATATTATTATGTGTTTATAAAACAAGAAGGAAGCAGTATCTAGCATAATGGAAAGTACAATAAGAGTTAAACTTGTTGATTTGACTGCTTTGTTCTGTATGCGTATGATATACTAGCTATCAGTCTTCTGTGCTATGTGTTTTTAAAATATGGTTGGTAAAAGGTATTGAAGCATGTTAATGTCTTGCTATGTCTTAAAAATAAGTTCTTTGACATCTGAAAGTAAGCTCTGAGTGCAACTGTGACTTGTGCATGTGTCCTGATTTGGAATATTTTACTCCACTAGAGTAGAACCCTATAAAATCTTTTGGGTTTGACTGTAAGATGCACTTGTACAGACAGTAATTGGCCTGTTACAGAGATATTAATTAACATGTTAGAAATGTTTTCTTTATTAATGAGAAATTCACACATACTATTTAAATTAATTTGTATAGTTTAAAATTAATTTATTGTGGCCTTCGATGACCTCAAATCTACTAAGACAAAGCTGGAGTATTGTACTAACTGTTAAACCATTCATTAAACATTTTATGCAAATACTGTTTGTTTATAAACAAATTAACTGCAAGGATTTTCAAAACAGGTGCTGTGTTGTGAATGCGTACTAAATGATGTGGTACTGAAAGAATTAATTAGACCTTCAGATGTAATTAGTTGCAATAATTTGCGTGATTAGCGGCTTGGTTAAGAAGTAAGACACACACATTGTAATGCATGGGAGAGTCACTGCAGTAGCTTTGTCTTTCATATGGTGAAGATGAGATTTCCTCATGTTTAGGAAATGTTTCAAAAAATTGCTGACATAGCTGGAGTTAATTGCCAAGTATCCTGTAGGGGGTAACTTCCCCCCCCCACCCAGCTTGTTACAATGCATATACATTGGAAGCAATACCATTTTTTGCACCTCAGTGGATTTTTAAAACAGAAGGCTGTTAACCCTAGATCTTCAAGTCTCCAGAGGAAGAGCTGATACTTAACATGGTCAGGGTTAAAAGATCTAACGTTTCAAGATCAGTTATAAATATTCAAGTAATTCCCCCCCCCCCCCTTGCAATCATAGGTCTGATTTTTCTCCTCACATATCCACAATGCAGTGGATGTGCTTGAAGGATGCTTTTGAAACTGGCACTAGTCAAAATTGATTAAAAAAAGTTATGATTACTGATACTTAATTTATAATGAGCGCATTCGCAGTTATGATAAATGCACAATACCTTTGTGACTTGCTAGAAAGCTTTTTCATCTTGATAATGCCTTGATTCCCAGTGACAATATTACAGCATGGGTTTGAAATGAGTTTACATTGAGAATTTCTTGATTTTTGTTTTACCTACTTGAAAAGGTGGATTGACAGTAAGCCACAACAGATTCACTTGATACGGTCACTGATGGAAGTCTGTCTTGCATTGCTATTTTAAAGGAAAAGACTAAAGATTTTGTGCCTTGAGGCATCAAGAATACACCAGTATGAAAGTAATGCATGCTTTGGCAGAATTTATTATCGTGATAATATCTTTTTAATATCATTAGAAGCACACTTGGGGGGACTTGCAAATGTATTTTGAAAGAACAGGTATATTCTCTGCAAATCACCTTGTCAGAAAGAACAAACGTTTCTAGAAAAAGTCAAAGAGCAGCACAGAAGATAAAGGAAGAAGGAAAATTCAGTGTAACAGTTATCAGTAAATAAGTGTACTAAGTCAGTAGCATAGATGCTGTAAGGTGGTGAGAAGCCTCTCAGAATAACACACTTAAGGGTGGTGAGTGTTGGAGGTATTCCAGAGGTGTGCTATTCTCAGAGCATTTGAATTGAAGAATTCTTTCTTTATAGAGAACCTTATTTCATCAGATTCAGCTACAGCAGTTTGTAAGACTAGCCTGGGGGAGCCTTATTTTGTCTCATGTTGATTTGGCCAGGATGGAAATGGTTGCACTGACACTTGTCTGTCTGCTACAAATGTTGTACGAGAATTTAGGGCAGTGTGAGGACAGGGATAAGAATAAGGTTAGAGAAACTAGGTTTTCAAAAAAACATTCCAATTATTAAATATTGCGTAAGTATATTGAGTCTGAGGCATGACTTAGAGGAGATCATCTTGTTTAAAAACTAAACCTTGCTGAAATTCCCAAATTGTCTATGTGCTTATAAGTTCTTGCCTTGTGACTTCTAGGAATTGTTGTGTAGCTCCAAATCTGCTTGCAAGACCCAGCAGGAGGTCTGTGGTTAAATGGCGAATAAAATTATATTGTCTTTGGATAAGTGACTGGGAAATATTACTGGTCACACAAGCTGGTGAGAGTAAAAAGCATGTTTTTTTTTTTTTATTGCAAAGTCAATGTGAAATGCAATTCATTTAGGACTGAGGCAGAACATAAGCGCAGTACTTCTTTCTACAGCAGAATGACTATTTGTAATCTTAACTTTTTTTTAAAAAAGAAGGTATAGAAGGGAAACGGAACAAAATAAATATTAAAAATGACAAAAGAACAACAAAAAGCATCATTAACGGCTGCACAGCTGGTGTGTGTCTACTGTCGTGGGGATTACCCTTAATTACTATAGATGAAGTTTGCTATCATTGGTTCTTGGGGTGCTTCACAATTGGTTTATTTTCAAATGAGTAGTTCTTCTTTCTATATATGTTTTAATAGAATATACAGCTGTTAAAGTTTCAAGGAAAGAAATCATTGTCTTAGGCCTGAAGAGACTGAAGATCAGTTGACAGAGCTAACGGGGGATCCACTTGAATGAATGTTTTTCCTTTCTGTAGTCTGTTTAATTCAGTTCTTACATTTTAAGTGTGATGTTTGCAAAGTAGTCTTTAAAATGGGCTCTTTTGTATTGTGTTTGAATTTGAACAAAATTAACATTTGTATGTCATCAGTAGCTGCAACACATAGCTCAAGGCAATGAAGGATAGCAAGTCAAAGAATATGGGAAATTTGATTAAAATGAATAAGCTGTGGAAGGTCTTAAGGGTGGACATAGCTTACTCATTGATTTATTTGTATTCTTTCTTGCGGCAAAAGAAGCTAATTCCATGGGATGTTTAGAAAACAGGTTTTAAATCGGAAAATAAAAAGGTGTTTATGTCAATAAAATTAGGTTTTAGACTGTATAATCTGGAGACTTTTCTACTTAAATTTCTTTGTCCCACTTCACAAAGGGAGCCACAATCCTGAGTAGATAAATGTTCTTTGAGAGAATGTCTTTTTAATGAATTTTCATTCTAGTTATTATGCTGCAAGATCAGTAGGTTACTCATAACTTTTTGCTTTTTTTTATTCACTAGGGCATCAGTAGTGGGGTAGAGCCCAAACTGCCAAGCTGGCACTTGGCCACTGCGCCTGCCTTACCAAGCATACTACCATGTAGTGCTGCCCTTTGACTTCCATGGATAGTATTTTTTGTCCTGCTGCTTTCAGTGAAGTGGTTTCGTATTTGCTAAGCATCTGAGAGTCACCAGCTGCTCATGTGATAGCTGTTTCTGCATTATATAATGTTGCGTCAGCACAGTTTTCTAGTTGGCGAGACTTAAGCGTTCACTTCTTCGCAATGTTTTGTTTCGGGGACTGGCGCTCTCATTTGTCTCCATGTTCTGAATGTTGGAGATACACTAGATGCTTGCTTTCGTAATTCTGGGTGTCTCCGATGGATTGGCACAGGTATCACCAGTATTTCACCTGCTTCCTCATCAACACTGTCTGTCTTCAGTGCATCACTGCTGGAAATGTGAAACATTCTGCCTGCTAGTCTTTCACCTGTGTCGTCAGTGCTAAAGGGTAGTTTTTTCAAAAAAAACCTTTTAAATGAAAACCATTTGAAGTGGACATCTGACACAGAGGTCCTATATCGCTGGTACTAGTGAAAATCCAGTCCACAGCTAGTCCAGTCAAGGAGGCTTTCTAATTCATTTACCTACCTCACTCATCTTTGAACGTAAAAATTAGGTTAACTGATTAGATTATAGTGCCTTATTGGCAAAAATTTGGAACGGGATCCTTAATGTCAACAAAATACAGACGACCTCTGTTGAAGCTCTTACTTGGTGATGACGTTTCCTCTCCAAGGATGAGGTCAAGTGCACTCCCTCTATTATTTCTTAGAGAAGAAATTCAGTATTTGAGTTTTCTTAGGTTGTGAGTATTTTTAGTATTTTCGTAGGCATAAGGAACTTCTTTCAGTTTAGAGTTCTCTGTCAGGACTGTGAATATTACATCATGCACTGAACACTCCCACTGAGCCGTTTGGAAGGCAAGAACCTTATTGTTCTTAGATCAGTCTTGTTGGATAGATGAATGTGGATGGTATATTATAGCCATCTGCAAGCAGAAGAAGTTGAATCAGAAAACTGAAATGACTTGACTGGTTTTGTGCATTCAGATCACTGAGGACGTCATGCTATTGTCTGCCCATACAGTAAATGTCGACTCTTATCTAGACAAAATATATATTTTTGCAACTATAAACTGATTCAGGATGGGATGATTTCCTAATCAGATTACATGATTCTGTGGTGGTTTCTTTTGTATTTGTTAAAAATTCTGCGGATCTTGGAAGAAAAAAAGCCATATTCTCATACTAAAGGTTGTGCAACTCTTGTAATTTGTCTCCTTTAACCTGGCATTCAGGTTTCAGGAGCTGAATGGCTTAATCTTAATTTCTCTTTCAATTGGGCTGCCAAAATAGACACAGTAGACACAATTTTAGTATGAGTAACCATTCTGTATGACCAAGGAATTACATTTTTGAAATTCAAGATACTTTTTCTTGAAACAGATTGGCATTTCAGTGTAACAACAGCTGACTGAAAATCCGTAAACACTTTCCAGATCCATTTTCACTCTTGGAAAACTGGCTGTGAGCTCCATTATAGGTTGTCATTCTAAGAACAACCCTTGCAACCTGGACTTCTCTTTGTACCCCTAAATGACTGCCATGAAAAGAGAAAATTACTAAATCTGAAACATATTTCTTCCAAAAGAAAATAGTACCTCCATTAGAGTTTATTTTCCATGTTCGTCCGCTGTTGGCTATATCAGAAACAGCAGACACGGGTTTGGGATGTCAGTATTTCAGTGAGTGACGTCAATGTAAATCTATCAAATCAACATGTCATGTTACCCTTCTATATAGATATTGTGTATACAAATGGAGGCCCTCCCTTTCGGGTAATACAGTTTGTAATGAAACTGAGATGGTTCATGACCTAATTCTATGTATTACACTCAGATTTGTAATTCTGATTACAATTAAACTAACTTGCAGTGAAGTTTTCTGCTTAAAATGCTCCCTTAGCCATAGGAAGGTTCCACTGTACCCAGGATTTGCTGTGCTATCGCTTACTGCCTTTGACAAGCTGGTCTATGTGGCGGTCCTCGAAATGCGGGTTTGACTCCTGTGCATCATGGGCTTACTGTGCATTTATTGCCCTAGTAGAATCTCCCATAAGCACAAGATTTCGCACTCACAAGCCGTTTGTAAACAATCCTGTGATTCTTGAACACACAAGAAAAGCTGTAATCCCTTTTTTCCGAATGCCTCCATAACCCTGGCCCTCAGCGCTCTGACTGGCGTGCCTCGGCTGAGCGAACCTGCTTTTTTAAATGCCCCGGTGATGCTGAGGGCGCCAGCTCCACCAAGAGCAAAGTCAGCTGCTATCAGCAGCAGGCTACCAGCAGTTGGCTGGTACTTGAAATTCATTTTTGCTTTTAGTGAGAGGCAGTACTGACACGCTTCAAGTATAGCCGCTGCTCAGAGTACGCGGTCTCCCCGCTGCTATACGCTCGCACGGCTGGGAGGCCGAGGGATGCGCTGCTGGCCTAACCGGGGAGAGCGAGGGCCCTTCTTGCCTGCCTGAATGGCAGCTTAGAGCTGGTCTAAGTTAGGTTAAACCTCGGAGTAACAGGAAATGAAGGGGTAAAAAGTCTGCAGTATTCCTGTGAAAGGCAACCTCCTCCGGCCAGCTGGAGCCTGGGGGGCAGCCGGGGAAAGGATGACATCCGTGCGTGCCCGCTTCGCAGCCTCCCTTCACCGCCTGCAGCCCATCGCGACTGGAGGCCGGTTGCACGGTGAGATGGGCTCTTGCTTGGACCCGTGTTGCTTGTTTTCCTTTTTCATGTGTAGTTTCAGGTATCTTTTCACTGCTGCTCGGTGTTGACTGTGTCCGTGGCAGGACAGATGGATGTTTTTGGCTTAAGATTGACAGGAGCTGCGGGCAGGTGCTCGTAGCTGTGCGCACAGTGGCGGGCAAGGGAAAGCGGCCTGTGGCCCGGCAGCCTGGTGGCGAGGAGGGGCGGCGGCGAGGCCCTGGCTGCCCGCCTGCAGCGGGGCTTCCCCTGCGTGTGCCCAGTCAAGGTTGTGTTAGATCCTCGTTTTTAAACTTCTGTGGTACCCTAAATGAAATACTTTATCTCGAAAAACGACATGAGGACCAGAGACGTTGGGTGTAGCGTCCTCTTCATAACGTCGGGCGCTCGGAGGTGCTGCGGCTTGTTGGCTTGTAGTCACTGAGGAGTTCGTCTCGCTTCTCGTGCCGTTCTGTTGTTCAGCTTTGCTGGGAAACAAAAACACAGTGAAATATTTTTCTTTGGCTGTTTTGTAACTTTTTTTTAGCCTAAATTTGAAATTGGTTTGTTTGCTTTCATCCTTTTGTTTAAATATGCCAAATGGAAGTGATTTTGTGAGTAACTTAAGTTGGAATAAAGCTGCCTTCCTTTTGACAAACGAACTGCTTGCAAAGTACGTGTTCCCCCGCTCTTGTTCCTAACGCTCTCCCTTAAAAGGTGCAAAAAATATGGGTTAAAATTACAAATATTGGGTTGGAAATTCTTGATCAGTGACTGAATAGGATGCTGGGGGGAGGGGGGGGAGTCTGTGCAAGAGATTAACACGGGCTGTAACGCCACTGGAGTCGTCCAGGGTTCACATGCAGATCTACCAAAACTTTGTGTTTTAAATTCATCTGTGGTCAATAAGACTGTTTAAGTGCAGCCCCGTCAGTGGTGAGCTGTAAAACCAATATACAGCAGACAAAATTATATTCAATTAAAGGAAAAACAATGAGGAGTATCCGTATTCTTCAGGGAGAATTTAGGACCAAATCCTGGAATTTAGCCAATCCACTGTTGAACAATGTTTATCGTGAAAAATATATTCTCAACATTTAGATATTTATGATAATGATACCGATGATTAAAAGAACCATGGAAATGTTTAATGAGCGCAAGTCATCGCTTCCACAATTTTACGTCTCCTTGCAAGGTTGGCGCTCTCAGCAGCAGTAATGACATTGTGGTTGTTAACGTCCTGGGGTTTTAGTTCACCTCAAATAAGGTAAGAATTATCCCTTGATTTTGGAGGGGGGAAAAAAAGCTCTTCTGCAACATGAAGATGTCCTTTTCATGTCCTCCATGCGAATAAGTCTTGATCAGTTTGAACAGAGTGAGGAGGAGTGCAAGTATTATGTCTTTAGCTTTTTTTTATTCATGTGAGTGTTGTATGTTTTGAGCTAATGCATGGAAGAATATTTAAAAAAGAACCTATTGCTTGACAAAGTAATTGCAGGCTTTTCCTACATGTACCAAATCAAACTTTTGTTAGATTTTTGTTTTTAAACTTATGTATTACCAGAAATGAAATACTTTATTTCTAAAAGTGGACATAAATTCAGGTTTAGCATTAACCCCTTTTTAATTCCATTGACTTCTTTGGGGTTGTGAGAAATCTGAGTCAACAGAGAATTTTGTGTGCTGCAGTCACAGCATCCCATTTTCCTGTTTAGGTTTTATAGTTCAAACCCTGCCAAAGGATCGGAACACCTATGTTCTAATAGCGTTATGCTCAAAATCAAAGTATATATGTTCCACTTACAGACGTTTTACATTCAAATGATTTTTTTATTACTATAAATATTTTGTATCTTAGAAATAAAGTGTTTGCTATCATGGAGATCATAATTTCTGTGCGCTGAATTCACTTCAGATGATAGAGAAATTATAGGCTACAATATGTGATCAAACAGCAATACGGAAAGCTTAAATAGAATGCGCCCTAAGGACAAAGGTTGGTGAGGACTATAGGGGATAGAATAAATGGAAGTTTTAGTAAAGCTATCTGATTCCAACAGATAAATTATGCTCTGCCTTTTTTGTATCTCTTTGGGACTGTACTACATAAATTATGACCAAATATAATTTAGGCTTTCAGCCTATATTTCTGAACATCCATCTTGTACATTTTAAGTACAAAATTACCATTTTGCAGAAGTATAAAATTGAGACAAATTTTTTTCATCTGTGCATTTAACTTCTGCATACTTTATAGCAGCTAAAGGGTTAGAGAGGACCTCATTACTATCCAGAGGGTGATGTTAGCCAGATGATTGTATAACTGTGTTAAGATCTACATAAACGTGAATAAAGTTTGGGGGACAGAAGAGTGTAGAATTAATGTAGTTCAGACTAGGGATATACTCTAGCTTTAAATCATAAGTAACATGCTCTTCTGAATAAAAAGCAATTTTTGTAAATCCAAATTCTTTATTTGTTGTCAATTACTTTTTGAAAGTCACACATAGAATTCCTTTTTAAAATGCAGTAACAGTCAAGTCATGTGAACTTTGGCATATGTGAAGCCCACAGAGTACAGGCCTTCAGCGCATTCATATGAGTTCACAATTTGCACTTGAACGTCGGTGTGTGCGGATATAAATAAGGCAATAGATCCCAAGAGCCCTATTTTCTGTCACTCAACCACTGCACATGTAGCTTGGATCTCTGGGTAGAATCAGCTAGAACTGTATACTTCATTTCTTCTATTATCGCATGCGATGTTATAATACTAGCTGGAATCCTAAAATTAGGAATTTCCACAAGGTGCCTCCTTGTGGGGGTGTGACATGTCTTCCACAGGGGATGAAATGGGGAAAGAGGATGAAACTCCTCCTAAGAAGGCGAACTCGCGTGATATTTATTTTTTTGATAAGTAAGCACAATTTAAAACAGACCCAAGATAGCTTTAAATAACATGCCAATAGCTTACGATGGTATCGCTAGCTGAGTTTTTCCATTCATAATAATGGCGAACAATCCTTCTAGACTTGATGCAACTTTTTCTGTATTAACAATAAGAAATATCTAACACTTGTGCAGATGCAGGCAATGACTACACCTGCAACATACAGAAGCTTAATAGTAAGTCCTGGTTAGTACATGTAGCATGCTGAATTTATTTATCTCTATTTCTGCGTTCATTTGGTGATCATGGCTCTGAGAATTCAATGCAAACTTTCATGATATGTGAAAACGTGAACAGAGAAAACGTCCATTGTAGAAGTACAATGAATAATAGTGCTATACCAGAAAATTCCCTCTCACAATACAATGGGGCAATTTTTTCTCTGTTACAGATTTCCTATCCATTAACTTGGCAATGCTAACATGTACAGTGTTTTGCCATTACAATGTTTACCTTTTTCCTTAATTGATATTCCATTTAAAGCCACTAGCATTCACTATACTGCTGGCTTTCTCTGCTTTTTTGCAATAAGCAGAGAGAGAAGACTGGAACTCAAGCAGTAATGCTAATTGCTTATAAAGATTTTAATGGCAATCACTTTAACTGATGGCAGAGATTAGTCTAGTATCTAAGACACCATCAAAGGCAGCACCAATAACTTGTCACCTTACCTCCTGTGAGGAAAAAAAGATATTTCTGTTCTCTACATAAAAGTGGTGGAATTTTTAAGTTTGAAAAGTGTGAGAATGTTGCAGTATCAATTATAACTTTTTGCTGTTTTGCATTAGAAAAAGGTAAAATAATAAGAGTGAGATTCCCCCCCCCCACCATCTTTTAACCTTTTCCAACACCACATAAGGTAGAAAACCAGCTATTTTATTAGATTTTTAAAAATATGTTCTCTGTCCACTAAAAAGCATAAGGACTTGCAAAAGGAATTTTTATCATTTTGATGGGATCACTGTAATGCTGCTGTTGCACTATTCCAAGTTTCTAGGACAGGTCTGAAGATGACTTTGAACTGTGCATTACTTCTTCAGCGGTTACATTCACTTTTGTGACTCTTCACTTCCTGAAGTGTTCTCTTGTCAGAGACCCAATTCCTTAAGAATATTATGGCTGACCTTACGCTATGATCTTAGTTTTTCAAGAGATAATCTTTTCCTGCAATAGTCAAGATCCTTCCCAAAATAATGCAGCATCTACAGACTTTATTGATTTTTGCAAATGATGACTGGGAAGATGATCTTCTGTCTGAGGTCGGACTGCTCCAATGTGCAGTAGAAGATGAAATGAGTACTATTATATTTTACAAGCCCCTCTTGTCAGTAATTAAAACGTGTATTTTACTTTTTAGGTCATGAGCTTTTAAAATCGTAATATGAATGCAAGAGAAAGTCTGAGTTAGCTAACCACAGGGTTAAATTTTATTTGAGTCGTTACTAAGTGATTTCATGTCCAGAGAGCCTTCAACTCAGGATGTGTAACATTTATCTGCCTAAAATTAAAAGGAAATGAAAGAGATTTATTAGTGCTTGTTTCTTGAAGATGGGCCTCCGCATTTGGATTGGTTGAATGATTGAGGATAAAAGGCTTTCATAACGATGTTGCATTGTACAAATGAGCTATAACCAGAAGTGCTGTCCTAAATGCTGCTGACTTAAGGATAAAAGTACTAAGGAGAGACGATAGCCTCTCCACAGTAAAGATTATAACCAGAACCCTCTTACAAAACCCTAATTTAACTGGTATAATTTAGGCTAGGAAAAGTGTTTATATGTGAAAAATGACTAGGTTTACCCTGAAGTTTAAGGAAAGAAAAAAAAAAAAAGTCAAATGAATTTTGAGGTATAAGCAGTCTAGCTGACCATCAGTAAAACTGGTGGTACGAGGCCTACCCAGTGATGGTGTAGACATTGAAGTGAGTGCATTCAGGGAGAGGAGAGTCCTTTGTAGAGACTATAGGAAAAATACAAGAGAAGGGAGGAAAAAAACAACGTATTTTCCAGATTCTACTGTTCTTAGCTGAATTAGCTGTTTAACTGTAATGCTTAAAATCTTTAAAAGGTACCAAAAGCAACAGAAAAAAAAGGAAAGTGATTCTACTGTGTACCATAAACCTTTCATTACAAAAAAAAAACCCCAAAACAACAATAAAAAAACCCTAGTCTACTATGATCTTCTGCTACAGTCCTGTGCTTTGTTCTTGATCCGTCAAGGGTTGGAAAAGGTGCTGCTGGCAGGTCTTAATGCAGATTAACTTCTGGGGGCAGGCAGTGTTGTGAACAGCACGTTGTATTGTTGTACTGTGCTGCTGGCTGATGACCTACAAAAAATTGTTGCATGAAGTGTGTAAATTGGAGGATCCAGGTGCTAGCTAATTTCAGGAGCCAGGAAAGACAGAAAAGGGGGTTAAGACTTCTCTTTCAATCCTTATGCTGAGTGCAGAAGCACAGAATTAGGGCCAATTTATGATGTTATTACCACTAATTTTCTTGCTTTTAAGTCTTTTGATCTTTTTAAAGAATGTATTAATATGTTGTCATTCATATAGGGAATATATTCTGAGATACATAAAGAGGTTTCAGTAAACAGCTCATGAACGTATGTGTTATTTGCATTTATTTAACATTGAGATGTGGGTTCCGTAATGAGTATTTTAGTGTGGATTACTTGTGAGTTTCTGTCTGGTATTCACAATCTGATAATGGAGCTGTATGATTGGTCACCCATTTCATATTTGCTTTCTGAGTGGGTGCCTACAGCATTTATAAATACATATAAGCCTGACCTGCTTCCTGAGGATTGGTTTTTTCTCAGTGGGCGACATCATAAGGAAAATACAGGAAAAGAATAAGGAATATTAGGAACTCCTGAAACATCCTATTCTAATTTTATCTCGAAACATTGTAATTTTCTGCTAGTGGCTAATTTAAATATATGATATGATAAATATATATGATTATGATTCCAGCAGTGACCTCCAAGGAAGTGCAGATGCAAGGATTCAAAGTCAAAGCATGCAGAAGAATAGCAAAGTTGTATCCTGAATGCTGATTTCACCTTTTTTTGGTGGTTAAAATGGTGGCATCTTTATGTTTGAACAGGTTTTTAAAAAATACAATTATAAACTTAAACTGAAATAATATATAAGTTCTTAAATTACTTTAAAAAGGTAAATGGGGCTTATTAGGTCTTGATTTTTATTCATAAAATAAGTAAAACATCTGTAGACTAACATATACCAGCGTATATGCAATAACTCTTCTGTGAAGCTGGCCTGAGCTATAGACAGTGTCTATACCTCTGAGTTTGTATTTTGGATTGGCACTGCTGCTCAACAGCACTGTCTGTTTGCTAAAGCTACTAATCAAAAGGCTTTTCTTTTTGAAAATATCAATAGTCATGCAACATAACTATCAAAGATACTCAAAAAAAGAAAGGGTCACATGAATTACATGTTTTCCTCATTATTGTTTAAATATTAGTGATATTCTCAGAATATATTACCTATACTTTCTGCCACATGATATAGTGCTACAATCACATGCATTGTGATCAGAATAATTTTACTGTAGGATTTACAGTGTTATTTGACAGAAAGTAAGCAAATTATACATTTGAAGAAGAAGTGTTCTGTGATAAAGAGGGCTGGATTACATATCAGGAAAGAGTTACTATGCAAGTCTCAAAGAGAAAATAGTCTGCCATGAGTTATACCCTCATACAATTTAGAAAGTAGTAGGGCATTCAAAAAAATGCACATGCTTTACTCCTGCTCCCTCTTAATGGTTGGCATGCAAGTGCTGCTCAACTGATGAGCAAGATCATTTTCGAGTATCTGAAACCCAATTCCTTGTGACACTGGAAGTTTCTGGGGTTGCTTCCTCATCGCTTGAGGAGGTCTGAGAACACAGGATGTTAAGTTGCTAGTTGATAGGCCTAGGATTTTATTGCTCTGGCCTTAAGATGAGGCTGATCTAGTCACTGGAGTGATGTTTGCTTTTCAAAGAAGGTTACAGCATGTATCTGATATAGAGAGCACTTCCTAGCATTTACATTAGTGGCACATATAGGATCTCAGGTGTTTTGTGTAGCTCTAAGAGGGTGCAGAGTGCATGGCACTGACTTGGAAAACTTGCCATATTCAGTAGAATGACTTCAGTAAGTACATGAGCTTATGTATGAACTTTTACTTTGCCTGGCTTTTGCTAGTGGAACAGGGGAAAGTCTGTCTGGGAAAACACTGATAACAAGCACTGAAACAAAACTAGAGAACTACTTATACAAGTGGCACCTCTGCAAATGTTCAGGGGCATAGTTGGATCTGCTGAGAATCTTATCGGTTTACTCATCTGTATGTGCTTATCCTTTAAGTAAAGCTGAGAACTTAAATAGGGATGGTATTGAATCATACATCATAGAATTGTTTTAGGTCTTTTCAGTCACAGCACTAAAAAAAACCTAGGAACTAAAATGGGGGAACTCAAATTGGAGCCTAATAAAATACCACCCCTTGTTTGTTCCTTATACAGAACAATGACCCTGCGTAAGCCATTGCTTTCTTACTTTTCTAAGGGTTGCTCTGTTGCCTCGATTCCTTCCCTGATTATCTTGAAGCCTGTCAAGTTGGAAAGCTCTCCCCTCCCTTGCTCTTTCTACCTAATAGACATGAAACAGTCCAGTCAATAATATTTTACTTGTCTTCCCACTGCGTGTCTCTTCCTCTGATCAGTTTAGGCGGGTTTGACTGCAAAAAGTCAGAAGGGAGGTTAAGATCTGAAAGTTCAGCCAAATGTTATCAGCCACAGAGATGTTGCTAAGGGAAAGGCCTTACAGCCCCTAAGACTGGAGCCAATAATAGCTGCGTATAACTGATAACATCAACAGCTGTCAAAGATCCAGGCATTTGTGGTTCGTCTGTAAACTCAAACACCTGTATTCAGTCAAGCTTTGATTGTTATCCCCTCTTTTCCTGTCATTTTGATTCGTTCCTTGAAGGTGCTGCCAGGATATTCTAAGCTGCTAGTTGATTTATAAAGTGAAAGAGCCCTTCGAAAGTTTGGCACAGTTTGAAAAATCGACTGAGGCTCTCGTTCATAGGGCGACAAGTTACTTTGACATTGATATTGACAGTATTCTTTTAATTAAGTTTTAGACAATGTAAGTACGGGTTCAGATCCTTGAAAGCATGGGTTAAAAGTACATTAACAGCTTCAACATGTGTCACTTAAAAGAACGTTATGTACTTTAAGATGGTTTCTTTTGTGATGAATTAGATCAAAGTGACTAATAAACATTATCCTTGAAAGCTCTTCAGAACACAGTATATACATGTTTGAGATATTTAAAAGATAGAGTTTCAAGGATCAAACTGTAAACTAAGCTAAAATATCTTAAATGGACAGCTGATACTCTTGTCTCACTACAATAAATTAATATGCAGCTCAGAAAAAGGAGAGTTCTTTATATTATTTTTAATGGGAAGTTCATGACAAGTATGCATGGGTCTACCTTACCCGCTGTGTGGAGAACTGTGCAAAAACTTGTGTACTACAGGCTTGCACAATGTGCAGCGTTTAATGTCTGGACTATGTTGGTAGGATCAGATATGTAAATTATTATTATTTTGGATGAATGTAAACTACTGTAGTCCTGTGGACTTCCTCTAGCCTGTGCTCTGCAGTGAATTTGAAGTTGCTGAGAAGCATAGCTTAGGCAAGTCTAATGGAGCTTAGTATTTTGGTTATGCTCTTGTTGGGTTTTGTGTTTTGTTTTTTTGGTGGTTTTTTTTTTTAACCTGAAAATTTTTTTGTCTTAATTATTTTCAGCATTATTCCAAAGACCAAATATATATTACAGTGACAGGCAAAAGAACAGCACTTTAAAATAATTGATTAATTATTCTTCTAGACTATACAGCGTACTGCAGGAAGAATATTTCCAACCAGTGTCAGGTGCCTTTGGAACTGAAAACATTTTCGTTTTAAAGAAATTACAGTGATGAAAATTAAAATAAATGTATAAAAATCATAAATGTTATAAAAATATGATGCTAGGGCTTGTGAGGGCTATTTTGATCTCACATGCAATCAGCCTTTTTGTCTTCTACCAGCAATTTTATAAAGCCAATCTTTTACAAACAAAGTCAAGGGCATGTACTGAACTGGAAGGTGCCATTGAGTAGAGAGCTGAGGAGCTTCTCTGAGCTAACAGTGATCCTAACTGTGAAAGGGTGCAACTGTAAATTGCAAGCTGTTTTATTTCAATTAGTTCTAAACAATAAGTTTAACAATTAGTTCTAAACAATAAGTTTTCAATTAGTTCTAAACAATAGCAAAAAGGATAACATAAAAATCTAGTTTTTAGTCAACTTTTTGCTGAGGTTAATTATTGTTCCTTGATTGAAATCTGACAGTTTTACTCCTAAAGTCATAGGAACGCAGAGGAAGACACAGGCAGAAATGCTGGGAACCTGAAAGTCAGCGAGCCTGGTGATGACTGTGGGCTCAGAATTTAAGCTTGGCTTTTTGTTCTGGTTAAAAAACATAATTTATATAGTTAAAAAATTCTTATATGCTGAAATTTAATGGTGTGCAAAAGCAGTGTTATGTATAGGTGAATGCGTCTCTGATTCTCCTGAAGGATTCTGCAGTTGGGTAGATATAAATTCTGCAGTTCTTGTGTGAAAGTGTGCTGAAGCAAGCAAGATGGGGAGTGAAAAGAAAGGGGTAAAACAACTAGAACTTTTAGTAAATCCAGGCTTGGTATATGTCACCATTCTAACTTGGAAAGTAAACAGAGTGAGAGTGACATTAATGCCTTTAATGATGTGTAGTGGTAGGCCCATCTCTCCTGTAGCAATGAGCAAGCCTGCTAAAGTGGAGTTGCTGCGCCGCTGCTGTTCCCCTCGGGGGCCCAGTGGGCTGCCTTTGGGGCAGGCCCACCTTGCTGATCTCTGGACCTTGGCGCTGCCCCGGTAGCAATGAGTCAGTCTTCTGCCATTTCTGGCAGGAGCAAGAAGTTGGAATATGGGAGGATAGCTTGAGAAGAATATGTTATTACTGTCTACTTTCTTTCTTTGTTATTTTAAGACTTCCCTTTTTAAGAAAATAATATGCATTTTACGTCCTTCAAAGAAGTTTATAGAAAACCTTCCTGCAACTGGTACTTTGAGAAATGAGTTATTTCAGAAGAAAACGTATCAGAAAGTTTGAAGTGTTGCCTTAAACTGTACTACTTTTGTAATATAAAGGCAGTAAAAAGAATGTAAAGAATAATTCCAGTATATTTTAGCAGATGTGCTCCATGTGTTTACATTTATCTTTATGTAAAGTGAAAGCCCAGATTGGAAGCTTACACACTGTCACTGACTCCTGTTGTACTGTGGCCCTCTATCAAGTTACCATCCATATGGAAGGTACTCGTCAAGGTGAATGTAGAAATATTTAGTCCTCCTTTGAAGCCATTTTACTGTGAATGTCATTTTTCAAGCTCTGAAAGCTCAATCCTCAACCCTTTATTCACTCAAGCCTTCTATGTTATGTTGTGAAAAAATGGAGAGTTTGAAAGAGAGTGATGAATCTTACAACAAAACGAGGAAGGAAATGTACGTATGTTGTGAGAAATTACCTTAGTCCATCAGCCTGGTGAATGAAATAGGGATAATTAGAGAAAGAGATAAAATAGCTCTGTTGCAAAGTATGCGTAAAGGTAAGAGCTTAGTGCAAAAAACAAGACAATGACGACTTCATTCAGTTGCCTAAATGTAAGTGCCTAGTGCTGTTTGAGACTCTCCCGCATGTTTAAGGCGCCTATACCTGTGTGGCAGGTATGGTATAGGACCTCGGTGAGACCTGTTTCCTTTTAGAACAGCAGTAGGAGGCCCTGTGGGACAGCAGGATGTCTCAAATGACAGCTTATGCTTAAGGTAAGGAAATGAATTGAGCCCCTGGCTCCCCCCCATCTTTATTTTTTAAATAAATGAGAGTTTAAACTTTTCAAAGTAAATTGCTTTTGGAAGAAATCTTAACCATGACAGATCTCTGCTCTAAGGGTAAATTTTCAATATTATTCATTGGCATAAACATTAGAGAACTACAGAATTATCAGGTCTATTTGGCTATATATTAATTCTTTACTGCCGTCCCACCGAGGTCAAGGCCCCAATCCTACTAGCTCTTTTGTGAGACAGTATTCTTATATTTGTTCATTGAAGCAATGGGCTTTGCGTACAGGCACAGAGATTGTACAGTCGTTCTTAAGATAAGGAAGTTGTAATGTCCCGTTTTCCACCTGTGGGAGCTGAGGCAGGGATCTGAAGCATTTCAGTGGCCAAAAGTGGTGTTTTTGGTGGGGCCAAGGTTAAATTTCATAATTTGCTGTCTCTCTGCCCCGTATCCCTTCCTCTAAAATTGTGATCTATTTGGAGAGGTGTTTTCTGTCTTTCTAACAATATATGGACTGAAGTGTAGTATTTTCAAATGTGCATAGTATTAACTCCTCATGGGGCACATATGAAATTCCAGGTAAGTGGGAATCATGTGCCTGGCAAAGGGATAAAAGTTTTCTCTTCTGCCTTAAAATAGAATTATTGTGCTACCTAATTTGTTGTTTTCCCCATTTCTTGCAAAGAAAAAGAAAATTGCGTGACAAAGGTTAATATAACAATCTTCTCTTATTACAATGATTTATGTAGGCTGAGCTTTAACAGCAGAATGTCATCCAGCTCTCCTTTAATTTGCAGACATCTGGATTTTTCTTTGTTGGGCTCACAGTGGTAGATGACAAAGCTGTGCTCTTGAGAAATAGGAGAGAACACTGTCAGTCATAGCTTGTTACACCACAAACACTGAACTCTTAACTGTTATCTCTGGCAAGTCAGTGGACTTCAAAAATAGACTCTGTTTTTATC
Source organism: Struthio camelus (assembly GCF_040807025.1). Lineage (NCBI taxonomy): Eukaryota > Metazoa > Chordata > Aves > Struthioniformes > Struthionidae > Struthio > Struthio camelus. Next base: position 13,180,446 of record NC_090951.1, read on the forward strand.
CAAATGATCCTCACTAATGAAATACATGGGGAGGAATATTATATTCATCTTAAAATTGTTCTGATCCTATAATATGTCAAATGACTGCAGATAGTGGTTAAAACAACCTAAATGTGAGTTCCCTTGCAATTTTAATTCGGAGATGTCAATGCTACAATTTGCAATGATTATGGTTTAAAGCAGCCAGTTTTGTTTCTTCCTGTAATGTAAGATATAATTTATGTTTTAGAAATGTTTGAAATGTGGAGGGCAGGGTAGTCTGATTAAAGTAAAATGCATTTTGACATGTTTGAATCAATTGTAATGAGAGTTTTTCATTTTCTTGGTGTTTTAACCCAGAATGATCTTGGTGCAGTGCAAAGGTACGGCTTGTAAAAGCAGCATTTCATTATACTGGGTATCACTGCTCCCTGTGTAGATCAGGCACCTCTGACATGAAATGCAGATTTCAAACATTACACTTCAATGGAAAATGATCACTTAGCAAAAGAAATATTCTTATCTGAGAAGCAAAATGAGAATTTTGGCCTGCATTAAATAATTATGAGCTGGAAGTTAACCACAGAATGAATGCTTATGGTATCCACAAAATGTGCCTCAGCCTTTTTAGCACTTTCAATCACGAATCATAGCTCCTGTAGCATCCCCAGGATTTGCTTGCTTCTCCTCTATCTCACTGATGACATTTGGTAAGATCTTAGTTTGTAAGCCGGAAAAAACACATTACTGAAAGGGATCATGTTGGTTCTTGAAGCCGGAGAAGAATGTCCTACTGGCCGTATACGTAATCCTAGTAACTGGCCAAGCATGGAGGGCAGGAATTAGGTTATATGCACTGGAATGTTCTGCCAGGTGGAAGAGACCATTGAAGGAAATTATTTGTCCTCGTTCTTTTTCCTGGATAGTGCAGACAAGTAAGTCTTACTTTGCAATTCTTTGTTTTTTTGGTATAGTCTGTGGTTACATGTTAAATTCCTCTGCTGGCACAGTGTAATAAAGATTTGAAGCAGAAGAACTTTCAGCAGCTCCAACGGCACGCTTTTCTTGAATATGACTTACAGTGGAATCCACTTATATTTTGTTTGCGTGTGAATACAGTCAGGTCTTAGGCTTTCTCATCCAGCACAGTAGGGAGGGTCCATGTCGTTTTGGATTCATGGTTCAGTTTTCCTCTAGAATAGGATAGTAATAAGTATGCCAAAACCTTTTCAGCAAAATGATTTCCCGTGACATCTCAAAGACTTTTAATAGAAGGGAAGAAACTTTGATTCAAAATTCACATGATACAGCTTAAGACCATCCTTAACTTGGAAAGGGGTGCTGAATGCCAGAGTCTGTTCCTTATTTGTGCCTGCCGTCGCTTCTCTTTCTCAGCTGATTAGCCCTGGAACGCCAATGGCTCGCGGGGATCTGCGTTTCCTTTGTAACGGGAATTTTTCTTTGGCTAAATGCAGTTGCTGCTGCACAGTGAGTAGGATCTCCTGACCCCTTTCACTCCAGATCATTGCTGTAAGGTGATAGATCTAATTTTTTTTTCCCCAGTGGCTAGAAGAGCTGTTGCCTTGGCTTTATTCTCATAATGCTGCTGTTTTTTTTCTCAGATCTGAAGAGCAGCTATAGGCTTCAGATAAGCTGATAAGCTAAGAGAGCTTAACTCACTCTTTTTTCTTACCTACTGGACAGTGTTGCTTGGAATAGTGGTTCTAGTTTTTGTTGGAATTGATTAGTTGGATAAATATGACTGTAGGAAGCTTCTCTGCTCAGATTAAAATGCTGCCTTGAAACTCTTGAAGGAGAGGCTGCCATTCACTTGAAAATAACAATAATGAAGCTCATCAGAGGCAGGCAGAAGAGGATTTTTGTTATACTTCTTGTTTTGATGTTATCAGTTTGTGAGAGAGCATCTAAACTGCACACCTAGTAAAGGTAGTTAGCAGACACATATTTTATAGTATAACTGAAATGGTAAATTGGAGTGTAAAAAAAGAGCACATGCTGTTCTTTTGTTTGAAATAAAATCATTGTTCCAGGACACACGTTTCATATGTAGTTAATCTGTGCAGTTGGCTACTGTTTGTTATTTAACGCTTAGTGTGTGATTTGTAAGCGTATGGCTGTATTAATCAAATAAGCATTATTTTACTTCCATACAGAACTTACTCTTTTCATCTATAAGCTATTAAAAAAATTAGAGAATGGTAAATTTGCCTGATTTTGCAAAAGAAGATAGGTAACTTAAAACCAAAATTATCTTGCAAATATGCAATATCCAAAAGTGATGCATGAAATCAAAATTATTTTGGAAGGAAAAACCCAAGAAAATAGCTGTACTAGAGGTTTATCCTCTGTAGCATGCAGAATGTAATGGATTTTGATATGCACATATGATCAAAAAAGCACTATGCATCTGCTCTGATTTTTTTCAAGTGGATCCCAGGGACAGGTTACCTGGAAACATGTATTTCCAAAGTAAGCATGTTTCACGATCCTTCTGAATCCAGCAGGTACATTGGCTGACTCTTAGGTAACATAGCTGGAAAACATCATCTTCCGGTTATGTTATTGTCAAACAATGCTTATTTTACTTGCCGGCCATTGCTGTTTTGTACAGAAAATTTGAGGAACTTTTTTTCGCATCAGAAAGTGAAGAAGTAAGTCTTTAACCGTCTGTAAAATTAAATTTGTTAATTATGCAAATGCTAGGATTCTGTAGAAACAAGAATTAAACAGAAAAGATGCATCTGGTTCTATTCAGCATAAGAATTTGCACAAATAAACTTGGGTGAAGTGTTTTAGCTTTTTTCTTTCTCATTATTAAGTATATAGTTAGGTTGCTTTGCTTATCAGTTCACTGAATGGAAGTTCTACTGACTGACAATAGCCCCATTTCAGGAAAAAAAGAAAGCCAAACTATTTCTCTTCAGAGAATATTGGAACAAAATAAAAAATAGGTATGTTTCTGAAATAAAACCTAACTAACCTCATTCTCCTTCCAACCCCGATCCCATGTTATCATAGTCAAATAAGGCCCTTTGCTGCCTAATGTCATGTTGCAGCGTTAGTGTGATTCCTTTAGTAATTAATAGAATTTAAGCTCCAGCATAGTCAGTTTTGATTAAGCAAACATTAAATTAATTCAATCTGTAAACACTTAACTCTGTTAGAACTATTGAGGGGAGAAAGCATTTGGATGGACGGCAGAACGCATCTTCATTGGATTGCTAGCCACCTCAAAGTAGTTAACAGTCAGATCAATACAGCTCCTAGAGCTATAATAAAATGGCTTCGACAAGCTCATCTGTGGCTGAGAACACAGTATACACATTGATTTCCTGGCCTGATATAACCCATTTACCTATTCAGCTAGTCCGTTAAGGAAGGTGTAAGGCTACAAAGGCCCAAGGGAGCAATGATGCCTGTAAGTAGGTTAGCAAATACTTGGAAATGTCTTAATTTGTTTTACAGTTACTACTTCAGGGAGATACATTTTTTAAAAAGAAAAGGCTTATATGTAATTTCTTGTTCTTTTGTAATGATTTGAATTTGGGAAAGACATAGTGCTTGGTGCTCAATTTCAGTCTTGACAGGATAGGCCTATATTAACTAGGGATTTTTGAAAATTTGTGATCCCCAAAAATCTGACTGATCACCCTGTCAGGTCTGAAATGTACGCATTATAAAAATATGCCAAGCCTATGCTTAACTACTGTCTGTCATCCTCTGCTTTTTCATTCACTTGGATTGTTTCTTTGGATCTGATAAAGCAAAAGTGATAGAAAGGGAATTTATATACAGAGAGACATGGATCAACATTAGGTTTTTTCCAAACCAATTTCTTAAACTACTTTTATTTATTTACTGTGGCTTTCTGAGGTCCACGTTGCAGAACTGGGACCTGGAAAAGTGATTCTGGTCCATCTGTGCTGTCAGTGTTGTTCCTGCTTGTGCCAGGAAATGTCATGGTGCAGCAGAGGAGGGGAAGTGCCCACCACTGGATACTGACTGCTGAATACTGCCCTGGGATATTCCAGCTGAAGCTGGTTCCTTGTGGAAACAGTCTGTTAAGTGGCTTAGAGAAATGTCTAATTCTTAACTAAATTCTACTTAAATATTGTTTTAAGTAGCTAATATTTCTGGTAGTGTATCTTACTCCTTTTCAAATGTTGTGCCCCATGAAATGTGGGAATTAGTAGCAAAGACTGACTTTATAATATTGTGTCCCAAAATTAATGTCTAGCTATGTGAAAAAGCTGCATTTTAACTAAGCTCAAATGTTTACAGATTTCATTGCTCTTGAACTCTGTTTTTGTCTTAATTCTTTTAGTGGCATGTCTTATTCCCTCTGTGCCACTGTACCGAGCAGGTGGATACTCAAACCACTCATGAGGAAAGATGTATTGAAAAAGACAGTGGTGAAACTGCTGATAGGCAGTTATTAGATTCAGATAAACTGTAATCTTAAGTCATCTTATGAGCATGCTAATTACACAATGACATTACCTACATAGAGTGCCTTTGCTTTGTTAACATGTTATGCGAGGTCCTTTATTAACACTGCAAGAAAAGACTTCCTCTCATTAGATGGTTATGCAAAACTGTAATTATACTTGCCTGTGAAAAATGGTGAAGTTATGAAAGGCTTGCTTCTTGAGGGCTTTACTTTTTTTTCCCCCTTGCAGATTATAATCACTCTTTCTGTGTAGCGAGGGTGACACAATTTAAAGTAAAAAAATTTGTTTCCAACTAGGTTTTAGAATTCAGTAATCTCTTTATCTTTCTGCTAAGATAATAGTTATCTGTGTTATTGTAGCATTAAAATAAAAAGCATTCTGTGATAACTCAGTGTACGTAATTTTGAATGGAAATTTGGGTGCTGTCACAGAGGAACAAATTAGCAGTAAATGACTCAAATTATAATTGCTTTTAAAATAAACAGAAAATATTTTGGATGTAATAATTGCTAGTCATTTCAGCTAATGTATTTTTATAGAAATGCACCTCTTTTTTCCTGATGCACCTTTGCATTTTCAGGTTTGTAATTGTGATATAGCACCTTTGTGAAAATTCTGCAACTGGTTACACAAGCAATATTCCCAACATCTGTAACAGTAATGCCATAGCTGCATCTAAAAAGCAGGATATAACTGACTATACCCTTAAATAAACAAAGGAGGGTTTACGTCTCACTTTTTACCTATAACATTGTGACCTCACATATTCAGCTGTATCCTTTAAAGGCTCATCTGGAGGGGAGTTCTCATTTCTTCTGTGACTCGGAGATTCCTATAGGACTGGCTGCCCAGGTGCTTTCCAGGAAGCAGGTGGTCAGAGCAAGTTGCCCAGTTTTGCAGGAGTGGACATACACGCGTTGGGTTATTGTGGCAGTGAAATGTCGGGATGGAGTTAAAGCTCCAGGCTAGGAAATAGAAATAATTTTTTCTATGTAGGAGATTAATTATGAGTAGGAAGGGAGGACTACCAGTTGAACATGGTGAACAAAATGAAGAATGCTGTATTTCACAGTTCATTCTGTATGATTTTTAAATCCTTGAAATTTTACCTTTTATGAAATCTGTCTATTTTTCAAATTAAATATAAAATAGAAGTCATCATAGAAACACAAACAAAAATTAAGAGCAGCAACGATTGGGAAGAGAAGCCTGTGAAGCTCCTCTTCAAAGCTTTGTTTTTTTATATATACAAATAAAAAGTTTACCTGGACATACTACGGGATAATTTAATGCTCTGTGTGTGTATTTCAGATGGAAGTGGTAGCAGTCAGGGAGAGAAGTACTCCTTTTCAACTCCTCTAGTATGTAAGTATTTTAATAGCTCTTTTTTGTGTCCATAAATTTTGAACCTGGTGTGTTAATATTCCAATTCCTTAAAATCTGACTATCTTAAATTTTGCATCTAAGTATACATTTAAGAGGCTTATATTTATGCTACCAAATTTCAGAATTCAGTTGCAGCATTTTGGCTGAACAGTGCAGTTTTATCTCTATTAATGGTGTAAACCAGAAGCACCACTTTTATTTTATTGTGAGAAGAAATGATGTTAGCTAGAGTTCAAAGGCGGTGCTCTCGGAAATATGCAATGTGCTCCTAAAGACAACAAGCTGCACAGTGAAGGTGTTTTGAGGAAGACAGAGGAGTCCTTTGTCGGCTATGGTAATTGAAATAGTTTTGTGCACATCTTTTATGACATTGGTTTCAGGTTGACAGGTGACAACATACTGTAAGTCACTCTTGAGGATTTGAGGCATGTGCAAGGATTATGGACAACGTACATATCATTTCAGGATACAAAACAGGCTTAGTGGGCAGCAAGCAGCTGATGCTCCTTTGTGATTATCCTAAAATGTAGGGGAAGCAAAATGAAATATAGCAGAGGAATATATAGTATATGATATGTTACAGGGAAAGCAGTGAAGTGTGAAATGACAGCAAGAGAAGCCAGAGGAGAACAGGCAACTGATGAAGAGTTACTGGAATGGAGAAAATATTTCTGGATTGGAGGCTAGGAGCAGACTAGAAAACTGTTACGCTGCTCAATGCAAGCAGAAGTGAGCATTCCAGGAAAATTTAATTTTTTTTAGAGCGATCAGAATATTGATGCTGTGAAATTTGAAAGCATGAATTGGATGACTTGGTTATGGAAGACATTTGCCCATCATTAATGGTGAATGAAAGCAGATTCAAGAACGTGATTAATAGCAAACTCTTCAATGACAAAGCAGAGGAGTTATGGAAGAACCGCTAGGATCATCTGCTGGCAGCCTGGCTGGTGAGCCTTGAAACAAAGAAGAGCAAGTGTTGCCTCGATGAACCATGCGGCTGTTTAATCGTAGAGCCCACGGAACCATTAACTCAGGTTTCCTTCTCCTTTTGCGCTGTCACAATAACATTTAGTTTACTAGGTTACAACATCAGGTGGGATCGTGTTTTTCACAACATATGGATTAACATACTCCATTGTCAGTGGCAATAGACCACAATTTATTTCAAGTGAGTTCAAAGACTGTGTGAGACAAAATGGGATGTGACACAGAACACTGATACTGTTGTGGCCTCAAGCAAAGGCAGAAGTTGTACACCAAACCAGTGCATTGCTAAAGGCAACCAGAACAGCGCCAGCACAAAAACTAATAGACTGGAAATAAAAAATAAGAGTAACCCTAGTGGCTTACAAGAGTGCATCTCACTCTGTGCCAAGGGTGAGTATAACTCAGCTACAGCTTCGAGGACTGGAAGGGAAGTCCTCACTGAGGATTGGGAAAAACCTGAGTGAAGAAGAAATCTCTCAGAAATCAGACAAAGATGAAAGAGACACACGAACCCAGGAACATGGATCTTGTCTTGTCTTTCAGTACTTGGCTCTGATCATGACTGCTGTGCCTCTTTAAAGTTTTAGGGGACAGTGCATTGCTTATTAAAAAAAATGTTGTATATTAGGGATAAAAAGAATTAAAAAAAAGTACCACAAAGTTAGAGGTTTGGATATGTTAATTTGTTAAAAGTGTGTGCGTGTGTTTTTATCCTGGAGCATCAAGTTAAAACTTCAAGGAAAATTAAATAAAATGGTTGAAATTGGGACACTCGTGCCTTCCTTTTGTGCCTTATCTTGTAATCTAATTTTCTGATGAAAAACTCCATTGTTATCCAGCCTGGGAGTTTCAGAATAGAATAGCAGCATAATGTATGATAACAAGTAGCTAAATATGTATGTGTTTGCTTTCCAATGGAATTGCCACGTAATAGGAGATCTCAGGAGTTTGCTACCTGTCATGAAGTTTAGAAAATCCTTGGACAATAGTGCTGTTTGAAATAGCAGGTCTCTGCATCATTTTGAGAGGCAGAGGATTTACTAGATTGTGCTTCATGTGGAGGGATTAAATCCTGGTGGACTGCACATGGCCTGCTCAAGCAGAGCCAAGGTCCATACGTTGATACTACGTTTTCTGTTTGGTTGACCGTAACCTGGAAGTTACCCTGACTTAGTTTCACTTAAATGCTTTGCAGATCTTCATAGACCTTTTTGGATGATCTACTTTCTCGAGCTGAGCTTGTGATTTTCATGTGGTTTAGAGCATCTCTGTGAACATTTAGCTCAGTGTTTCGTCAGTCACCGGCTTAGATTGCAAATATAAGTGATTTAACTTTTGCTTAAAGAGTACCCATCACATGAGCCAAGACATTCTTTTAATAAGTGAGACTAATAAATAAAGAAAACAGAATGGAGTCAGAGGGTCCAGAGCCCTGCTGTCAGCCTGACTCAACTCTAGCAATTACCTAAGTAATGCAGCAATAAACAAAAAGAAATCAAATGGATTTTTCACTTCAGAGTTAAAAAAAAAAAAAAAAGAAAAAGAAAAAAGTTCTATTTCTTTCAGCCTTGACTTCTCAGGCCACAGCCACACACAGAGCTGGAGCAGCAATTGCACCTCACACTTCATAGAGCAAAGAATACATGCTGTCTGGGAAATAAAACATCCTACTTTAAAATAAATAAGAAAAAAAAGCAGTCTGAAGATTAATAACATGGAAAATACATTTCTTTTCCTTTCCTCCTCCTTTCTTTTCCTTTCCTCCTCCTTTCTTTTCCTTTCCTCCTCCTTTCTTTTCCTTTCCTCCTCCTTTCTTTTCCTTTCCTCCTCCTTTCTTTTCCTTTCCTCCTCCTTTCTTTTCCTTTCCTCCTCCCTTCGAAAGAACCCTACAACATAGCAAATAAAAAGCAATGACTGTGCAGTGAAAATGATATAATAAATAATTTTACAAGCAATGAAAGCAGAATTCAAAAGCCTGAAACAGAAGAGTGAACTTGTGTGTGCATGGCTGTAATATGTGGACAGAGATGGTATGCTGGAAAAGTTGCCTGTGTGAAGATTTATTCATCAAGAACGTACTCGTTTTAAATGGAATCTTTTGGGGTTAGATTGTAACTGTACACTATGTTTGAATAGGATTTGGTGTGTAGCTCTAGAAAGTTGAATTTTGACTATCAGACTCGGTTCTTCAGCTGGCTTCTTTTTACTGTGGGGAGAAAGTTGTTTTCACCCCACATTACATACCATCTTATTTTTCACGCTATTGGTCTGGCCTTTCAGCCTGTTGGAGAAGGGAAGACTCTTGCTCTTGTCTGCTTTCTGCGGTCGCTTTGGTGAATATCTGGTTAGCTGTAGTCTCTGTTGTCCTCCCACTGCCAACATCTTGAAGCTGAATATGACTAAGCAGCAGAGTAAAGAGAGAGACCTTATTCTCCTGTGCGACAATTAGCCCTCTAAAGCAGACATGCTTTAGAGAAGTTAAAGTAGAAAAGCTTTTTTATTCTTGCAATTCATGTACGCTCTTACAAGCAGGGCAGAAGACTGCCATTTTTCCTGTTTTTCCTGGGTCATAGTTATGTATATGATAACGCATTACAGTATAACAGAGGCAAGTTTTGTGACTGACAGTCTGTAATTTAACATACCAGGAGGCATTAAACAAATGGAACGTATATTCTTATACCATATCCTTCTCAGTGTTGGATTTTTTTACATTTTACCAAATACATGGCCATAAATTTTGTTCAAAAAGCTTTGAAGTATACCTGAGTTCTCCTTGTCTCTTTTTCCCTTCTGCCATTCCTTGGAGGAAGGACTGTTCTATCCAGTAATGTTTTTATTACTGTGTTTAACCATCGAAATGGAGAAATATCCAGCTGACAGCAGCAGGTAGCATGGATATGGAAAACTATTTTCCTTGTGTCTCTGTTTTCCAAACACTGCCAACAGGAACAGGGAGCTTAATGAACTGGTGATGTTACAGGGTGAATAGGAGGACCTTTCTGTTATCTTTTTGGTTGTCGAGAAACACTTGATCACAATGGAATATAATAACTGGAACTGAAATTTGGCAGAACGGCAGAACAGTCCTAATGACAAGATTTAGAATGAATATTTCAATTTTGGTGCCAGAATATAGTAACTAGTGGATGGAATCACTCATAAAGCATTCAGCAGCCTCATTAGAGGGGTCATATTGTCTGCAGGCAGAAGGAGGCTTGGAAGATGGATCTTCCTATGTCCTGTTCAAAGCATGAAGTCCAACATCTGGTCCTAATTTAGAACCTTGTCCATTTTGTAGAACTGGGGTCTTCGCCAATTATTTGCAAGTTTTCAGTTCAGCTTCTAATGGGTAATGGTGCACTTCATAGATGTCATAGTAATTTAGGTGTGTAGTAGAGGTTTGCCACAAAGTCTAGAGTAATTGAGCCAGTTTCTTAAATGTGTGCTTGCTTTTAGATATATGAATAGTAAAATGAACTGAAATGGGACTACTTCAGTTTTACAATAAACACTGTTTCTTCTTAATTTGTGTTGAAATAGTAATCTTGAAAGTTACATAGTAAAGGAAATGAAATTACTTTTAATGATTTCATTTTACTGGGATGACCAAATAGAACATGCATCTTTTGTGGTGAAAAAGCAAAGAACGGATACATAAAACATATGGTCTATCTCTCTATACGGCATATAGTCTATCCATATAAATAGAAGATGTATAGATTATTTATTTGAAAACTTAATGTGCTATGTCCTGAGGAATAAAATTTAATAACCATCTTTTCCTGTCAGTGTCATGATTCTCTATAGAGAATTCACTGCAGATGTGTTTGAACAATTCCTTTCCTTGCTAACCTCACCACATAGTCATGGATCACTCTAATAAAACTAACAATAGAAGTTGAACATGTATGAATTCCTGTTCTTCCTTTTTGCAGTGTAAGCATAGTGTAAGCAGAACCCATTGTTATCTGGAGAGTATAAAAAAAAAGGAAAAAACAAAACAAAAAAGCCCTAGTATTAAAATATTTAAATACAACTATTCCAGCAATTTTTATTAAACTATTTTCTAGGTAATACTAAAGCGAGAGAAGTTTTCTTGCAAAAGCATAGAGATATCATACTGAGCTTTGCTGCAATGTTCTGGGGCTGCCTGAAAACTCTGCACTGCTATTAGAATAGAAAACACGTAATGTATTATTTGGTTTGAAACCATAAAGATGATTTTTGTTTGTCATGCTATGCTCTGCGTGGTCTCAAGGTACTTTGCTGTTTAACTCAAATTTCAGATCCTTATGGCATGTGGTAGAAATGTTACAGTTGTTTTTTTCTTATCTACATAAACAACATAACTTTGTCAGAAAATTGAAAATGTGCACTTTGTCCCATCAGCTAAAATGGGCTGTCAGATAGTGCTTTCTTTTCTCCATTGCATCAGATGAATGATGTAAATGGTTTTTGGCTTTGGAGTTTTTTGCAAGGCACTAGAGTAAATGATCAGAGTAGTAACATTTTTAACCTTATCTATCATACTGAAACATTTTTTCTGCCTCCAATAAAACATGTCAGAGTCGATTAAGGACATTCTTCAATGAGGTATAATTCACAGATTTTAGTAGCGAATCCAAGAGCACTGAAGTATTAAAGAGGCTGTGAATACTTAATTACGGATATGTTGCCATCCTACCTTTTACTGAATTCCCTTAACACTTTGGTGCTCTGTATCTGAAAATGCTCTTTTCCTCTGATGGTGAAGTAAAAGGAAAAGCCAGGTACAATGGCAGAGCATATGTCACATTGTATCTAGTGACAGTGCGGTGAAAGATACTGCTGTTCTAGTACATTCAGCCGTGCTTATCTGGTACATGAGTGCACATTACTTTCCATGGGCTTGGATCACTTTGGACAGTATCATTAAATGCCACGTCATTACCTGTTATGGAGTAGTGCTTTTGCTTGGAGTGCCTCCTGGGATGCATGCAACAGTAGGAAGAGTGATGGGTAAAGATGGAACCAGCATTAAATTTTCAATGGAAACACTATTGACTTTGACTTTTCAGAAGCCGTATCTGTTAGATGGTGTTTGTCACAGGACCGGCAAAGCTGTGGATGTTCGTCAGCTGGAAGTTGCAGTCAGTTGAACGATATGGACAGGTGAAGGCTCCAGAGGGATCAGCTGGGCTAGCGTTGAGCTGGAGGGGGTAAATTGAAGGTTTATTTATCCAATTCACTGTCAAGGTCAGCTTGCTGGAGAGCTGTCCTATGTGTGCTTACAAAATGCCAAAATCCTGGCAAATTGTCTGAAAGAGCCTCCAAATCACTGACCTTTGTACAGCTCACATCAACATGCCAATGTCTTTTAACGGTATCCTTAGAGTGCGTTAAATAGTTTGTAGAATCAAGCTTTTAATGTCAGCAGAAGTAACTTTTTTATTTTCAGCAATAAGGAAAAAACAAAAGCTACCGAAAATGATGATAGAAATGAACAAAATAAGAGAAGCTGGTTCTTATGAAGTATGACTTTTAATGTCTATGGCTTCTTTAGAGCATACTTCAGAGCACGTTTTAGAGAGGCTGTTGTTTCCTTTCCTCTCCAGTTAAAACATATAAAAAATTCAGAATTTCTTCTTTCTTTCAGATATATGGTATTAAATGTATTTGACCTAACCTCATGGAATTAAGTTTATGCTTTCAGCCTTCCACAAGTTTGCCCTTTAACCTTCTTTTATTCCATCAGGCGAGTTACTCAAGATTTCAAGCTAAATAGAGCTAAGTTTATTCTTTGCATTAGTTGTGAGAGAGTTTCAAAATGCCTAATTTTATGTTTTGCAAGGTTATTTTGTTTCTACTTTGGCTATTTTACGTCTCTATTGGAAACAGATCAAGTTTTTGTTACCTATAACTAAGTATACCTATAAGAAGGTTATACCTATGTCTTGGATAACTACACAGTCTTTTAAAAGTGAACTTTTTGTATAAGGGAATCCTTTTACATAAGGAATGTTACAATTGGTGTAATACTAGCCCCTAGAATTTACATCAGGAAAAAAAAGGCAATGCACCTTTCTGTACTGTGATGCATGTGTCCTGCTGTTCAAAAGCCATTTACAATATCTACATTAAAGCAAAGTCCAATTAAAAAATATATATTGTAGGTTTAAACCTGAACTGATCTACCAAAGGGGGAATGTCACATTTTACTATCTGACTGAAAAGGATTTTTTGCTTATTCTCATTTTGAAGGTCTTGCTTCCATTTCAACATACAACAATCATGGTTATAGTTAATGAAACACTGATATGTGTTATACTTCTGTTTGTTTTACGTTTTAATGCTCTGCAGTATGCTTGTGTTTTGTTTTTCTGTTTGTGTATGTGATACCCAAATAAGTGTCTCTCTGTATTTATTTCTGCAGTTTTATTCTATATAGCTCTGTATGTAGAGCACTGTACAGCTCTTACAGCCTGGGCTAAAATGGTGAAATTATTGGCTAGGAATGGATAAAATGGAAAATCAATTCCAGCTCTATCTGGAGAAACTGCATGTGAAACTCTTCTACCGTGTAAAACTAATTGTTAATTCTTCAACTTGTTTCTCCACCCAAAGTAGGTTTTCCACTTGTATCCAAATCTATTTAAATGTTTCAATAACACCTGGTTATTTAGGATTATATTTTTATATGCATTTATTTAAGATCGCTTTCAATGTTTGATACCAATATTATTTAAAGAACAAAGAAAAATCATGCTGGAGCCCTTAAAGTCTCTTAACTGTAGCACAAATGTAAATTTTGGTATATGTACTAATTTTGAATAGATGTAATTCCTATTAATTTTATGGCTTTTGTGTAAATCATTATTTAAGTACTTTTTAGACCATAGAGATTTTATACGATGGCTGCTAAGGGCTGCTTTTGAGCCATAATATACTATCACGTGAATCTTTTGTAGCTCACAGATCACTGATTTGACAGAACTTTATTATTATTTAATATTTATGTTACAATATTGCCCAGAGTCCCTAGACTGAGACAATGCCCTGTTACAATGGGTATTGTACCAACATGGATGTAGACATGATCAATGTGTCAAAGAGCTCAGAGCTCTGGTAGCTGTGAGGACTAGAGGTCACTTTGAAATGAAGTTAAAGTCTGCATAAACTTTGCAGAAAAGTTTTGCAAGATGCCAGCTTTAAGGCAGGAAAAGATCAAATGAAAGAGGGAGAGGAGAGATGAGGATTCCACCTGTATAACGACATAGAGCCTGCCTTTATTGTTAGTAAGTACACATTTAGACAGAAAGAAAGCAAGACTGAATTATGATACAGTGCCTCAAGGCACACATTGTATTTCAAATTCAGACATTAGCCTGTGTTTTATATGCTTTATATTCTACTTTAATTGAAATCGCTGCATTTTCAGATGAAGATTTAGCAGCTAAAAGAAGGCAAAGATGTTGCCCAAGCAATATGTTTGCATTGCATAACTACGTCTCTGCAATTCTAGCAGCCATATTTTGCAGTATAAGGGTTAATATGTGTGATTTACCTTCTCTTCTGCAAAATGAGAAAGTTTATATTTTGAGTCTATATATTCTGTCATGGAAATGTTGATCATTAAAATTAAAATGTTATTGTACAGAGTCTTGGTCTGAAGAATAAGAGCATATTTTCTATTTAAACTTAGCCTTTTCAGATGGCATTGATTAGTAGGAAACAAATGCAAGGTGATTAGAGATACAGGACTGCTGTTTTTTCCTTCCCTTCAAGATTCTTCTTCCTTCTTTCCTCTTAGTCTGATCTTTAAATGCTGAGCTGGGAGCATTCCCTTTGTATTTGTATATTGAAACTAGAAGGAATTGGTAAAAAGTCCTTGGTGTCCCAATATTCCTCTAGCAGAGTCGAAAAGTCTCCTTTTCAACAAGAAACATACTGCCTCTCACTAATGTATTGAATGCTTATGAGAGGATTTCTTCTGTTGTTCAAAATACGTTGTGTAATATTTCTTTAGATTTATACTAACTATAAGTAATGGGTGTTCAGGATCCAAGTTCCTTTGGCATATAAGATACATAGTTTTTTACAGTAACTCTTACTACATAATATTTTAGTGGCAACAAAAAAATGTTTAAGGAATCTTGAACTTGCAATAATAATCTCTTTTATGGGAGTCTTTGTTAAACAGAGAGGGACGAAATTGCTTTGTAGTATACCCTAGATGTTGTAAGGGAGCTATAGGAGTCCTGAGGATAACTTAGTTTTCTCCTTTCTGCTTCAACTAACCCATTGACTTCCACTCGTAATGCTCACGTGTTTACCTGCTCTTCCTCTTGTTCCTGCAGACAGTCTGATCCTTATGAGATCAGACTGCAGGTACCAACGGGGTTTCTAAGGGCAGTATTTTGCCTCTGGCAGTCTGATCACTTTCATTTGCTGGTGCTGGGCTACCATGGGATCAGGGTGTTTCTGTAGGAAAAGCTACAGATTGAGGGTTGCTGATAGAAGACTTAGTCCTGCTCAACTATGTTGTGGCTGCCCATTGCACTCAAAAGGCTGATTCAACAGCATGTCAGTCATATGTTGCGTTTACGTGCATGATCTGTGTGCTGGCCCATGAAGCAGAGAAGTATAGAAACTGCTGTGCCTGCCTGATGATAGCTATGGATTCCGCATCCCAAGGATCTCATAGTAACTCAAAACATCCAAGTCTTAAGACGACTATCCCTCCAAGACTTATTTTTTTCTCCTAGTTTAAGGTCCAGCCTAGAAGAGTTTAGCTACACTTGGACTGTTTTCCCTGTCAGCGTGGATAGAGCAAGGTCCCTTTGACACAGCGGCCACTCCTCTTGTTGTGCTTACTTCCTGTGACTTTCTTCAAGCGTGATCCTGCCCTCAGTGAGGTCAGAGCTCTCTTTAAACATCGATGTTTAAAATAGAGATGCATTGTTTGTCGTTTGAGAAAACTTTCCTTTTGTAATGGTGCCTTTATGGACTACTAATTGTAGAGGAAGAAGACAGTGTATAATACTTAAAGTAAGAAATTCTGTCCACAGTGCAGCAACCAGTAACATTTTGTGACCTATTGCACCAGTAGTTTCTTCTTTGAATGCTGACCATGATTTTGAGCACCTTGATGTACAATGGTGATTGAGAGTACCCCTTGCTCCTTTTGCTTGAAAGTCTGCAGAGGTTTCAATAACGTATGATGTAAGCACAATAGCTTTTAGAACATAAGAGGCAGCAGTAATAGGGGCCATCATGAACATGCTGAGGTATCTGTCCTCATAATGTGCTATAAAATTAATCTGTACTTGAGCAGTAGTTGCTGAGGGAGGCTGCTGCTTTGCAGATCAAGTCGATACAGTGTTCTGTCTGCATGTGGACCTCTGCTGTTCATTTTCTGAGGTTAAAAAAACCAGACGTTGTAGACTATATGACAGAATTTTAATAATCCATTAACAATAAAAATAAGAGAGAGGAACCCAGCTGAAAAGAGACCTTAGGATGAATCATGAGTACCTTTGATGAAAGGTCTAAATTTGATATTACATCTTATTACTTGCTAAACCAGCTGGGGTTTTCTTTGCAGCTTCCACATCACTGAATGTACTCTCGCCATTGTTTAATAAGCAATTTTACTTCAAGACAAATCTGCCAAATGTAGAGATATTAGACAATTAGTGTTTAAGAATGTAGCAAATGGGAGAGATTTACTGGGCTGATTATGGTACATGAAGGTTTTAAGCTCTTGGGCTAAACAACGAACAATGGATACTTTGCCTCTTTTATACACACAATAAGTAGATGTATTTGCATATGAGGATTTGGAAATGAGGTTGCTTTCCTTCATGTACATGAAGCCCGATGGATGCATCTGTTTCTTTGCTACTGGAGAAATAACTCCTAGATCACTAGTTAAAATACGATCAATGTTAGTAAGACCAAAAGAAGTAATTAAACTGTGAACAGAGCACTTAGCTTTTTTGATAGAATTTTACTGGATGGATGTCTTTATTTAAAAAAAACGTTCTGTGGTTAGTCCTAGTTTTCACCTAGGCTGAAATAATAACTTTCTATTTTATCAGGAAGACCCTAGATCTATTTATAGTATTGGGGGGGGGACTGAAAGGGAGAGAAATCCAGACCTGCAGATGAAGAATCAGGATATGTATCCATCTATTTCCAAATGCAGGAAAAGTCAAATGACAGATACCTATATGCTTTGAAAGAGTGCATGTATTTTATGACAGAGAGAGTCTCAGAAGAGATTATGTGAACATTATAACTTTATGCCTAACTGTGGTGCTGTCAAGACAAAGCATAATGTTTTCCTATCTAAAAGTTAACTACACTGTATTTATTGTTTTGCACAAGAACACTAAAGAAATCTTATCTGTCAACATACAAGAGCAATGAAGGAACAACTTAAATTTACAGGAATAAATTAAATGTCAACTTTATTTCACCAAAACAGGCTGCTCTTTTCTGTTAGTAGAGGTTATAACTGCTGTTTTGAAATACTTACTGTTGAAAACTGATTGACAAGTCTGTGTGTAAAAAAAAAAAAAAAAAAAAAAAAAAAAAAGTGTGCAAATCCAATAGTTTTTCTGTATACTGGATTTCCATATTTATTGCAAGCATGCAGGTAAGTTTGAAGGTTGGTACTTAAGTTCATTGTAGTCGTACTGTATTGGCTCAAATCTTTCCTCCTGCACTTGCTCTCATTTCAAATTTTACGGCTCCCTCTATTCTCATATTGGCTATGTTGCTGTAACTATAGTATAGCCAAGTGTGTTATTTTATGCTAGTAAATCACTGAGGTCCAGTAAAAATGTAAAAAAAACCCCTAATAGATAAAGAAGATGTATATTTCTGGCTTAGATTATATGATATATTTCTCCAAAGTATTTTGAAGACCTCTTCAAATTCTGTGTATGCTTATAAATTGCCTGGTATTAAAATAATTCTTTTAAGTATTAAGAAAAAGCTAGTGAAATATAGTGTACATATTATTCTAGAAACCTTCTTCAGCCATATTTTTGTATTTGTTTGCTAGTCTTTAAGATTGGAAATTTCTTGGAGCAAGACTATATGTACCTCTGTGCTAGGCTTAGAGACGTATAGTTCTTAGGAAAGGTTCCGAAAGACATAACAGATAAGCGAAATGTTATTTCACAAGGTCTGCTTCGTTGTGTGGGATATTTCTCCTAGATGGGTACATATAAAAGTGTTTATCTAATGTATCCACACTGTGTATAGTGAAAGAAAAGGGAGTAACAGGCCTTTATCAAAACTATTCAAATGGAAGGGTATGAGGTAGCATAAACCAAAGGAAAAGTTTATTTGTGGCAAAATTATGGATAAGTCTCAGGCCTTTCATCTCTAACAAACGCGCGTTTGCCTGCATTGTGCTCATAAATGAGTGCTCTGACTGCCTGGAATATGGACTCTTTAGAATCAAACAACTCAAAGTGAATGAAAAATGAGAGGGCTAGAAATTATGCTGCTCAAGCAGGCAGTATTTATCCTTGTGGTCAGAGCTATATGAGAAAAGCTCTCAAACTGCAATTTTCAATATATCTGTTTTGGGTAAAGATAAAAGAATTACTAATTGAGTTTACAGTATGTAAGACTCTGGGCTATGTAAGGATAGGTTATCATTACCTCTGTATTGTCAGTAGTAAATCTAACTGCTTCTGTGGTCTAGAAAGTCTCATCTCATAAAATGATGGTCCAATATTTTTTGAGCCAAGATATTCTATCTCCAGCATATGTCAAAAATAGCGACATAAGACAGAAACTCTCATAATACTACCCATGAACCGAAAGGAATGTGTCTTGTTAACAACTTAGGAAAGATCCAATTCTCAATGTAACTGCCTTCTAGCAGCTACATGGAAGAGAGGATAAAAATTACAAAATGTAACCATAATGTATTTTCCTGATGAAGCAATAGTTTATAATGATAGTCTCTATAAAGTTAATTTTTACTTGTACGGAGTAGAGTCTAATGGTTTTCAATTATACTAATTTCAGCCATGGGTTTAGCTCATGTGGATTTTGCAGCCCCTGACTTTTGCTTTTATGTTTTTTCCCAAAAAGCTTGGCCTCCTTTTTGCCTTATGCCCTCCCATTCTCTGCTAACAGGGGCATCACACAGCACAGGGATGTCTTGACCCCCTTCCACTTGCATCAAAGCTGAATCTTTCAGTGAGGAACTAGTTGCTCCCTCTTGGGTAGTTTGAAAATAGGGTCCCATGGTCCATCTGGGGTTGTCAGGGACCATACGCTCCAGCGAGAATGTCCAAAGTAGGTCACTGCAATCCTTTCACCTTTCTCTGGCAAAGGTCAATGTCTCCATCTTGCAAAAATTTTTCTAAGGCACTCTGTCCATGGGAAAGGAATTAGGCACCTTAAAAATGGATCAGCTGACCAAAGTAATTGGTGTTGAGGCCTCATACCTACACTGAATACATTCTGGGGTTTTTGCTGTAGTCTGTGTTTAGTATGGTCATTGGGAGCACAAGTCCGCACCGTACAAGTGTTTGAGGATGACTGAAGAACTAATCATGGTTTGGACATTTTATTCACATTTAAAGTTGGATCGCATCTGGTGCACATCTGGAGCAGATCTTCTGGTTTTGTTTTCTCTAAAGGAATCTGGTCTCTGGGCATCAAAACTGTTTTGTGAACCAAGCCAGCTGCAAGAGTGGATTACCAGGGGAGTAGGTTCAAAGCTGTACCACTGTTCTGGACTGGAAACGCTAATGGGGACACAGCCTGCGACTCCTGCAAAGATGTGCCTGAGCAGAGGTTGAGCAATTAGTTATTACATCATTTGCCCATCTGTGCCTCTCTGGCACCACTGGCAAATATTCATGTATGTGATTTCTTTCTGTTAGTTTTTGTTTGCTCATATTATGAGAAACATTTTTATAACAATATACTAAACGTTATTTTTAGAAATTATAACAAACATTATTTATAGGAAGCAAGACATGGCAAGGAGGATTGTGTTTGTTTTTGCATTAGGCACTGGGAGTGGGTCTTAAAAGCAGTGCTTCTCATGGTTGTTTTTAGACCAATTGAGAGAAAACTGAGCTTATGGCTATTCCTGGCTGTAAACATTTCTGAATGTGAATATTTTTGAGAAATCTGGCAGGTGGTGCAGAATTGATTAGGAAAGCCTTTGCAGGTAGGCTAGACTTCTCCCAGTAACACATTGGAGAGCAAATCTTACGCCAGAGAGGACCTCTGTAGTCCCGTGCCTTTTTCTGCTTTCTTCGTTCTTTTTTTTCCTCTTTCCTTCCCCCCTGCAGCAGCCAGTGGAGAGGTGATTTTTGCAGACTGTGGCTGTAATATCTTTATTTAAGCAGGGAGTTAGCCCGAGCTAGGCCAATAAGCAACCAGACACTTGCTTTCAGAGTGTGGATTGTATTAAAGACAGCTGAACATCTTTGGAGCTTGACCCATTAGACAGGGTGACAACTACATGGGAGCATGTTGACTCCTCAGCAGCGATGGTGCTTTAAATCAGTGTAACCTGGTAGTCACTTATGGGTTCAGTTCTCCCTTTTAGAAAGCCTATGTTGAGAGGTATGAAAGTAAAAGAAAGAACAGAGAAGGAAAGGCAGACCTTTCAGCTGTATGTGAAAACAGACAGACAGACAGACACACACACCCAGACACACACCCGATGTAGGGAGGCTGTCAATTTCTGAAAAAAGGAGGTCTGGTTAAGATCTCCAGTCGGGGGTGCCTGCACGTCTTAAGTTCAGCTTTTATCTTTGTGTGTAACAAAAGCTTTCCAATAGCATAAACAACATCTACTACATCATTTCAGAAATCCAGTTGCTGTTTAATCCCATTTTATTTCATGTTTCCTTAGATGTATGATTTTTGCCTCATAAAAAATGTTAATAAAGTCTATCATTATAATTCTCTTTGATGGCACATTTAAGGGTATGTCCTCACGGAATGTCTCTTGGAGAGATGATCCCCTGAAACGAATATGTCTGGAATGGACAGTGCTGTCTGCCCTCATTAGCCAGCAGACTTGGGAGCATTTGCAAAGGCCCCAGATTGCAGTAAAACCTTATTTCCTTCCAAGACAGGCAGTGGATTACGTGACTGGGGTGTCACCTTGGTTGTGTCCTGAAGCCTTCAATCTGCAGCATGGGGACAAGCCTTGAGCAGGCATGGTGTCAAGCAGATGGTGTAGAAGTTTGTCATGTGTGCCATGCTCTATTACTCTCTTGATGAAATGGCCACTTGTCCAGTAAGAGCATGAGTTGTACCTCTAATTTACTTTGCCTAAACTGTTCAAGATATCTTATGTGGTGCAAAACTGGGCTGGATTTGAGCTGCAGGTGAAAGGCTTCACATCTGTCTTTTAAGTAACTGTAACCTTCAGTTCCTGGTTGGCTAAAACACAAAATGGGTTCACTGACCTTTTTGACATCCATAAGAGCATGGTAACTAAATCATTCAAGATTATGTTTATTCGTATGCATTATATACATTTTAATATAGACAAGAGAAAATGGTTCTTATCATTAGAATAATCTTGGATATAATGTTTTCAAAGTGTTGCCATAATAAAAAGTTCATTGCATGCTGGAACTCTCTTGCATACCATAAGTCTAAGGAAATGATGGAAAAAGAGCAGCAGATACAGAATTATGAAAGAAATAAATAATTAAAAAGATATATACATAGATAACGTTGTTTCCTGGCAAAAAGGGGACTGGAATACAATACTTTTTAATTTTCTTTTACCCCTATCCTTTCTTCAGTTTAGCCAAGCTTCTTATTTATTATTTGGGGGGGGGGGATGATATTCTTTTGGGCTGCAGATTCATCTACTGTTCATAATGCAGGATAACTTTGTCACTTTTATTTTGCAGAAAGATCTTTTTATCATAATACAGCTTGTGCTATGTTTCCTGGAAATATTTATACTTCCTCTGTATGTTTAAAATGTATAAAGCATTGATCGTCTTTCTGATAAGTGGCATTTTTTGAATAGACATATTTATTTTCTGCTTGTATCGTTTCTCTGAACGATGTGGGTATTGCAATTCAAAAGCCAGTGCTATTTTCTTAAAGATGATCTAACTGCTAATGCAGATCAATGTGTATCAATATAACCTTTAAGGCAAACTCTATATATTTGGCTTTGAACTTTAAGGTATCCTTTTTCCTGGGCGAAAGAACAAGCTAAGCTACTGAAATGTTATTAATACATTTTTCAGTATTTTTTGGCTAAAACTTATACTCGAACTATAAAGATGAAATGCTCTGATCGTTTTAAATATTTATCTTGTGGTTTGAAAGGACAAAAAAGTTAGCAAAGATTTTTTTTTTTTCCTTTTTTTTAGTAGTTGAAGGCAATTATATCTCTATTGACCCTCTGCTTTCACCCCCTCCTTCAATGTCAGGTACTTGCTTATTATTATCAACATGACATCTCCTTTCTTTGAAAGGTTGTCCGTCACACTTTGAATCACCTCTCTCCATGGTTACATTTTCTAATCAGTTCACATGATTGAGCCTACATCAAGTGATGCTTTACTTAATTCCTTTCCGTTTGTATGGCGTGATTCTTGGAGGGACTCTCGTCAAAATTTTGGAGGGCCCTGTCAGTTTGAAAAGAACATGACCTTTAAATTGTATCAGTATGTTTGCTGGTGCATAAGGGAAAGGAAAAGGTTCATAGTGATGGAAAACCACTCTAAAAATGAAAAGTAATTCACTCTGAGGCAACATGCATGGGAAGTTAATTTGTTTATATTTAACTGATTAAAAAAGTGAGAATAAGGAGGACTTGTTCTTTGAGCAATAAGGGATCCAAACACTGTGTCCTTACATTTAGTTTACAAAATATCCATTGATCTTGCTTTTAAGTGTCTGTAATAATAGGTAAAAGTAAAAACATTCAATTGCAATAGAATAGATAAAAGATGCATCTGCCTCTTTGTAATCATCAAACTTGTGACTTAGTTGCACTTTCTTTACTGTGTCTGTGGGCATGCCATTATTGCTTTGTAACTATGAGAGTTTTTTTAAGGTCTGTCACTGAGTACAGTAGCACAGTTAGATTTTATGTAGGTACAAATAGGCATGCGTTTATGTGCATGAAAGAGGGTGAAGTTAACACAGAAGAAACGTTTTTGCATTGTAAATGACGATGGTCTCAATGTGAGGAAAATCCATCTGGAAATCCCTAACATAGATAGGAGGGGCAATATAATATAGATGCACGCCAGTGGAGCTGCGTAATGCTGGGAACTTTAATAAGTTTCACAACCTTTATAAGTGTAGAAACTGTGGATGGTCAAATACCCTGCAGCAAGTGAATCAGTGATACTGATTCTCCTCATCTCCTTTCCATCATGGTTTGAAGTATGTTACTCTGAAGTAGCTTTTACGCATGTTAAAATATTGAGTTCCACTGAAACTGTTGAAGTCTAGTTTGTCATGGGTTTATGTCTTATGGTTGCTTGGTGCCGATGTCTAGAAGGTTTTACTCTATCTTTTTACATTTTTGGAGCATTTTTAATGAGTTCCCCCCATAGATTCTTTGGTATCTAGTAGGGTATGAGGCCATCCTGAGGACTTCCTAAGGTCAGCAATAGCATTCCTCTTCTCTGTCTGGGAGCATGTGCTCAAAAAACGTGTAGGAACTTGACTATCTTTGCACATTTTACCTTTCTGTCAGCTTGGTTGAAACTGGACAGTTGATTCAAAAGTTACTACGTGGAAAGGCACACAGAGTGTGAGCAGGTGAAATTGCTGTTGTGAAAGTGCTTGTACTGCCTCCTTTTCATGCAAAGGGACCTGTCACTCTTTCCTTCAAATTTGGTAATATTCTCTGGGAAGCATAAGAAGGATCTAGGCTCACCTGCCATAGACCCTTTTTTCTGATCCTGGGTAGCAGTCTTGCTCCAGGCAATCAGCCTGTTCAACTCACTAACTCCAGCCAATCTAGCAAAATCTAAGTTGATACAGGTCTTCTATTGTTCTGGGGGTGGCTAAAAAGAGATAGACAGGTTAATCTATAGTCTGATTTTGTGCTTGTGTAATGCCGAGTGATGGCCAAATTCTGATCTTCCTTTAGTCTCTGATTTTCAACTTAATGAATAGGGAAAGCACCCTGAAAGTTACAACACTTCCTACTTTCCACTGTCAGCAAAAAAAAAAAAAAAAAAAAAGCTTGAGGTCAGTCAGTTGCAGGCTCAAATGCACATAGACACCATCTCTTTAATACTGAATGAGCTGTCTTGTTCTGGATGGCTATGCTGGAACACTCATATCTGAATTTTGCCATCTCTTGAGTTTAATTATTTGGTTTGTTTCACTCTGCTAATTAAAATAGCAAAACCATGTTTGTTGGCATATAAAATTCAGGATCTTGATTGAGTTCAGAAATGTGGGTTTTCCAGCATTAAGGTGTGCCAGCTCTTGTGTTTGAGTTGTATAATTTGTGGTATGCAAATTGCAAATACGTTTGACAGTAAGGGTTTGTACATGCCTGATTCAGCATTAGATTCTCCTATGTCAAATACAGTATCACACAATATGTGGGTCTGAGGCACTGAGGAGATCAAGGCATGTACATGATGTACAGGCACGCACATTATATGCATTTTATACAAGGATTTTGTGTAGAACTTTCTTAGCAGTTTGTGGTAATTCATATTTCACAATTCATTCATCCATTTAACCTGTTAATGCAATTTTAAATTTTTACTGTTTGCTCAGATAAAAGTGTTTTCTCTGTGTTTCAGAGTATACAGGAAGATAGCAGCACGAAAAATACTGGTAACAAATTTCTACGACAGTAGCAATATTCAGTAGCCTATAACATGCCTTTCACTTACACAAAAGAAAGGTCATGCGTTTTCGTCTGTGACATATTGTTGTTGGCTGAGACATGAACTTAACTAGTATGTGTTCTATATGCCACTATATTCTACAATTGCTTTCTTCTGGGCCATAACCTCGAGGTGTTAGTAGCCATAACTTGATGGAGCTCCAGTCTCATGATATCTGGGACACAGGATATTTTGCATGCCTTACCAGAAAATCCCACTTTGAAAGTGTATTTGGCTTTTTATTGCATTTAAACCTCTGAAATCTGCAGGTGCTTTTAAGCTTAATTAAAGAGAGTAAGTAATTGGAAAATACATTGTCTGTTTGAAAACACAAATTAAATATAAGAAACAAGTCCTTGACTTTTGATTTGGGATAACAGTTTGCTATCCTGACCTACCAGAGGTGTACCAGAAATGCCGACATAGATTCCCTCACGCTTTGAAAGAGCAAGCATAGTAACAAGTTCTCTGCAGTCTCAAAATACGGATATTCCTTTTTTTCCTTTACACTCCTGTTTTTTCCCTCAAAAAGTTAAAATTGGAATCTGTGTCTCACTTCAGGTTCTTGTGTGATGGCCTCAGTGAATCTTTTTTCTTTTTTTGGCTCCTACTTTGGCTAATCTGCTCACCCCTTTCCCTTAAAAGCATAAAATTTCATTCATTACGTTTGCAATTTCCTAGAAGCTAAGGGACTCATATTGTAATGCTTTTATTGCTTTCCCTCTTCATGGCAACATATATGGATATGAAAAATATAATTTCATCTCTTGAACAGTCTCACACGCAGAGTAGTAGCCTGTGTTCCTACAGCCTTATCAACTGGGTCAGAATTTTTCCATATGGAACAAATGCAGCGCTGAGCCCACCAGGACCATCGTGGGGGCCACATCCTGGAGCTCCGATTTACTTTTCTTTCAGTCAAAGGCAGTTGTTCAAAAGCCTATATTAAATTCATTGAGAGCAGTGTCTGAGAAAGGTTGAAAGATTGGGATCATTCTGAACAGTATTGTACTGTACTGTTCAAGGATGCCGTGTCTTAAATATACTGGAAGTCATAAACACTGCATTATAATAAATTACAAAGCAGACTTTTGGAAGATTTGTTCTACCTTTCACGAAATGCTAATGTTTAGTTTGTTTTCATTTCATTGTATTGTCTTTCATTTTAAAATTACAGCTTTACTACAGTGAGCTAATTTCATAATACTGTATTAACTTAATATTACATAAATCACATTTGTCAGATTTGGGCATTGTTGTAGAAGTACAAAGCCCAAATTTACTACCAAAGCTCTCCAAACACATGTATTCATAATTTGCTACAATGAACCATATGCCACAATATAGTATTAGGGAATTACACATTCTAATGCCAGGCACAAATCCTGCTGCTCTTTCTGCAACTGTTCTAGGTGCAAATAGAAACAATATATTTCTAGCCTTTTTCTTCCCCAGTTGCAATTATGAGCAAAAAATGTTACTGTGTGGGAATGTTTTAGCCACCTGCACTACTTTTTGTCTGACTAATTTTTAGCTGCATGTTGCCTTTGCACGTTATTGCGAATGTACAGAGATTGCAGCAGTTGCTAGGTGTATTTTCTCTTCAGACTATTATAACTTTAGGCCTGGAAGGAAAAGGTAATAGAAACTGGCATACGGAATATTACCGGGTAAAGAGAGCTCCAGCTTTCCTTTCGTAGCGAGTCAGAAGGCTCCTAACTACCAGATTTAATTGCAGCCGCCTGCAGTTTTGCATGCGGCGCTCTCCTCTCGCAAGGTGCAAGGTGCTGCGGTGTAACCTAGCTTATCCGCTCCACTCGAACAAAGAGCAGAGACGCTCGCCCTTAAGGGAAGGGGAGAGCTTGTGCAATTGTGGAACATCTATAGGTTTTTTAAACACACACTGTCTAATCAGCCTCTGACAGATCCATTGTAAATCAAAGGTCTGGTAAGTGGGGATGCCAGAAATGTTTGATCTCATTCCAAGCCTTGAAACAACTTGCTTATTTTTTCTGCAGTTTGGCTCCTCAGTAAAATAAAACATTGAGAGATGAATGTTCTGACAGGTCATTGTGTGTCAAACTGTCACTCTGTAATGGTTACATATTTCAGCTGGATCGAGGTAGTGGTGGCTGGGGGAGGTCTGAGAGGAAGGGAGAAAGAGGGAGAGAGAAAGAGACAAAGAATAACAAGATTGCTGCTCCTTCTTATGGCTGATCTTCATTTAAACCAAACACTTGTCATGTTCAGGGGAAGTTTTATAAATTTTTAATGATATTGGGTACAACTGGTGCTTTGAAATTTGCTGTACTTTAATTTTTTCTTCGTTAGCAAAGGTTCGCTAATGCATTGAAGTGCTAAGAGCGTGTCCTAGGGATGCCATGATAATTGTGTTGTTAATAATATTGTGGCACTAGTAATGTTCTCCTGGTAATCAAGCCATGAGATTTTTTTTTAATATATTCAGTTATTACACTGCATCTCGTACAAATCATGTCAATTACAATTGCCAGTCTATGACAGTTAAAATAATTGTATACGTTTTCTAGAATTTTCCATTGGCTTGGCTAATCAAGCTAAAAAAAAAAATCAACACATTATTTGCATTAATTTTGTTTCTAGTCTATTTCTACTCCTAAATCATTTGTCCATCTACTTCAAAAGGCGGAACAGTAAGTATTTTAATAATAAATATACAAACATAGTCACACTGTAACATAACGTAAGCATACTTCTGCAATAGTAGCACAGGAGACTGGCTAGGATTAATCTGCCTGCGTGTATAGATAGATATATTTGTTAAAATTATGCTCAAGTGCAGTGCGCGTGCCCTCCGAGAGATTTGTACAGCTAGGTATTCAGAGGTGTTTATTGGCACGTTTTTGGAGTGTGTGTGTGTATGTGCATATATGCACAGGTGAAGACACCAGCCTGTCCGTAGATGTCTGAAGATCCTGATTTTTTTATGCCTCCTTTACAGGTAATTGTATGTTGTTACATTTGAACATTTGTGTGTATTAAAAATCAAGCAAGCAGTCGCCAGCAGACAGGTAGTGCAAGTTCGGCGTCTGCGTGCGAGCCTGGTGCAGCACGGGCACCTCCTGCCTGGCGCTGTCGCTTTGTTCCTTTGCAAGCAAGAGCCAAGCAAGCCAGGAAGACGCGGTTCGGCGACCCGTCGCTGGTGCAGGGACTGTCCCGTCCTGCCTGTGCTTACCGGGTCTTCATGGGGAGGGGGAAACGCGAGCGTTTTGTTTGTCAGCGCTTCACTTTTTTTCTTTTTTTCCCCTTTCTTTCTTTCAGCAAATGCAACATAGAGCACTGACTCTGAACAACTGTGGAACTGTTGTTTCTTCCAAAAAAGGGTTTGGGGTTTTTCAGTGTGTACTTAAAATAGCCGCTAAATAAGCGCAACAGGGGTGCAGAGGAAACGGGGAGTCAGTGTATGGGTTGAAAAAATATACACGATACTAATATTATTTCTTTTCTCAGAGAGGTACAACATGTCAAAGCAGTGGTAAAGAAGAAATAGCAAAGAGGCGTATCGGTAGTACATGAGCAATAACCAAGTACAGCCCAGCGGTAGTATATGAGAAGGAATAACAAGTAAGGGATGTAGTAATTACATGAGGCAGAATAACGAGTAGGCACGGAAGCATTTGAGAAATAACAAGTCAGCTGGCAGTGGTATTTGAGGAATGACAAGTGAACATGACAGTATTATTTGAGGAATAATAAGTAAGCTTGGTGATATTATTTGGAGAATAACAAGTAACCAGTGGTGCTTTCTTGAGACACTTTCCCCTGCTGTTATCATGTGAAGAAGGTGCACAAAAGAATAAGTGGTCACAGGTTGCAAGGGTCAAGGAAACAAAATGTTTTTTTATGTAATAAGCTTCTACTAAACATGGCTTGAACAAATCATCCCTCAAAATGTAGAATTTATTCCTCAACTTTGCCTGGAGGTAAAAGTGGAAAGAACAGATTTTTTTTCCTCTGGCCCTGTGAGTCCTGACCATAGAGAATGAATGGCTTTAGAACTGTACCCAGACAGAAAAATCAATGCTTCATATCAGGAGGCTTCAGGGGTTAGACTCCCATGTTCATGTCAACAAGGCTATTGGTTTTCTTAATACTCCAAAGTTATCGTTTCCCTGCTGCAGGAACCCACCACTGTGACTTGTGTGGTCACAGCTTAACAAAAGCATTTTCCCTTGGCCAACCGCTATGGTGGCAAAAAAATTAATTGTTGGTGAGGTGCATGTTTTTCAAACAAGACCATTAGCAAGCATGCAAAAGTTAGCATTTGCTGACAGGGTTTTATCTATACAATTGTGCCGGTTTGTGCCGGTTTGTGTTTGCTATGAGGGTCGCTACAGTTTCACTGATATGATGATTCATGGTATGAGCAAAAACCATTACTGGGATAAAAATAATAAGTCTTGGAAAATCAGAATTAGAGAAGGTGGGCTCCCCCCCACCCTCGTCTGTATATTCCTGCTATTTGTGTCAAAGGCCTCGGCTGCCTGTGGCCGGATTCCCTTGGAGCTCAGTCATGTCACTGCTCTAATCTGGACGGGTGGGTTTGTTCTGCGGTCATCACTTCGGTGTTAATCACTTCTCCCTTGTCAAGAAAGTCTTACAGTTTGTCAATAGAATTATGTTACATGAGGTTAAAATCACGTTGCTTCAAATAATACTTTTTGTCATCATCAGGTATTAAATAGACTACCTGAAAACGAGACCCTGGTTGAATCTTTGTCAATTTAATTAGTGTAACAACTGTATTTGGTTTACTGGGCAGGAAAAAGCCAACCTCATGCACTATCAGAGAGAAAACTAGCGGCTGTATGGGTCTGGGATCAGCTTGATTCGCATGCAGAAATCTCAGAGCTTTCGATGTTGCAGCAGGTTAGAGGGACTTTTCACGATCTGGTTAATTTGATGGCGTCCCCCTCCTCCATGTGTCTCCCCCTACCCCGCCTTAAATATGTTACTGGTGCTTTCTTTTTTTCCCTGATGTTTTTTTCCCCGTGCTGTCTTTAGTGACACAGTGCTAACACTGAAAATGCTAGCGGCTACAGTGAGCATTGCTCACCCAGAGCAATCGGATGAAAAGGCAGTGCAGATGTAATTTGTTTTCAATGGCTGTTTCAAAAGAATAATTGTGGTGACATTGTGGGATCAATATTATAGATTTTTGTTTTCAAGTACACTGTATGTGTGGTGCTAAGGGGAGGCAGGAAATATAACACTGCAGCCTGAATACAATAAAAATGGATTGAGGTCTGTGGGCATTGTCGGCTGGCAGCCATCACGGGCCGGGAGCACCCTTGGCGGGATTACGGCGCCCGGCCTCTGGGCTGCTCTTTCGCGGCGCGCGCCTGCACGTTGGCTGCAGTTTTCCCCTTCAGCTCCTTGAGGGACCTGCTTACCCGACTCGTCTAAGCTCAGTGTTTAGTTAATGCTTCGGTTTCCGTCGCGCGCAAGCGGCGGTGTGAAGAGCCGCGGGGTGGAAGCTGGCTGCCGCGCTGCTAGCGCCAGAGGTGCCAGGGCCGAGCGCGGGGCGCGCGCTGGCGGGGGCCCTCGCTGCGCCCCGTCCCTCTAGGCCTCCGCGCTAGGTAAAACTTCGTTAAGGCACCTGAGAGAGAGAGCGAGCGAAAGGGCGCCTGCAGAGAGCAGCCTGCCGCCTCCCCGCAGTACGGCGGGTGTCGTTTCCACATACCGGCAGAAGTACGATGTGGTCATCAAGGACTTCCTGCTTTGAGGGTTTCGTGTATCAGGGTAGCTAGACCAGAAATGTAGTTCCCAGGGTGAAAATTATATTAACAAAGAATTAGTAATAAAGCTGAGTAAATGTAATGAGATGTGAAAGAGAGCGCGTAGCACTTTTTTTTTTTTCCCCCCTGTCTTTCATAATTAGGCCCTGAAAGAAATGGAAGTTCAGACAAAGCGCCGTCCTCGTTACCAATTTAAATATTCCAAATTAAATGGGGTGCTCTTGGACAGCCAGTTGCGTTTGTTCTTTTTCTTCAAGGGGTGAAGGCGCTTCCTTTGGTGCAGGTTGTGGTTTTAGAGAAAGGCTCTTGCAAAATGGTCGTTAGCCGCCTCTCCTTGAAGGGGAGCGCGCGTTTCCAGTGTGCTCCCGCCGGGTGCTGCCCTCGCTTTCCTTGCTGAAACGAGAGTTACCCAGGCTCGGCTGACGGTCCGTGCTACAAGGGTGGCCCAAAATCCTCCTTTGTTATTCTCACAAGCTATTTATCATATTTATTAAATCACATAGATTCCTACCATAAGTTGGAAAAACAGTATGTGCTTAATTTGGACCAATTAATTCCACAACAAATACGCTCTCTCTTGGCCTCTTTTATAAACCAGAACATCAAACAGCTGTTCTCTCATCCCGGCAGAGCTAGCACGGAACTTTTTTAGTCAGCTTTTACTAGTGAATATTGGATGAAAAAAGACACCAGACGCTTATGTGAATATATTTCAACCAATAAATCTTGTTAATTTATTGATGACTCAAAACATATAAAAGAAACTTTATTTCATGAAGTTTTTATTTCTACATTTTATAAATCCTTAGGTGGAACAGTCAGTAATCTCCAGTTCCTTTCTGTGTCCCAAAGTTTTGTTTCAGAGTGTAAAACCCCTTTCTGACACTGAGATAATAGTCGATTCTATTTGGAAAAACAAACTGAGGAAAGCAACATTGTGTTGTTAGGGCAGTTTTAAACCTCCTTAGAGATCATTGTGGGTCCAGAAACAAAAGCTAAGCTTGAACTTAGTCATGTGTGTTCAGTCTGCATAAACACATATCACAAATAACTATATTATTTATGCCCTGGCTGTTTTTTTCAGAGGTTAAGGAAGCTAGGTGACACTATATAAGTAAATAAATATATATGTATATATCTATAAAAATCCTAAACAAAAGACCAGAAGAAATGCACGCTTAGGAGGCACATATTTGGAAATGAGAAAAGACTAGGCGAGCCTTGAGCCCGTGATCTAACCTGGACATCTCTGTGATGTGCCTCTGGTGATACAGGGCTCCGTTCCTTGGTCTACTGCTGAAGCTTTGCCCTGAGCTCTCATAAAGCTGGTGGATTCCATCTCTGAATAGTTCTTCTATACCACTCTGATTCTCACCCCTTGTTCAGAGGAGATGAGGCATGTCAGGGGGCGCACTATGCCCATGCAAGCCCTTTTGCTGCACCAACATCTGGGAATTGTTGGCAACTAGCGTAATTTTGAGCTAAAATTTTGCCAGAAACTGTACCTGGCCTCGAGCTGATGCAGATGCAGTTCACATGGGTGGAGCTGTAGCTGTGAATTGCACGTGCAAGTGCTTTACGGACTTTCTCATAATTTTGCCAAGAAAAAGAAATACTATGCAAAGTATTTGCTTCTGTGAACTTGTAGTGAAATGTAAAGGTTTAGACAGAACTTGTAAGAACAAGTGTGAGTAGCCTTCCCCATGTTTGCTCTGAATTGCTTGGCTTTTGGTCTTTGTCTTTACAATCCCCGAGGGCAAAGGCTATTTGAAGCCAGCATCTGTGTTAGCGTGGACCGTCTCCAAGAAGTGGGGGATGCAAAAATCAGGTTCATGACCTCTGTCTTTGCTCCATGTTGGCTGACAGAACTAGGCCAGCAAAAGCTGTCTTGCCCATCACATCCCTTTCAAATGCGTACAAGGGCCGTTGGAGCTTTCTCTGTCTTAAGGCGTACTGACTGGGAGGCAGCATAGTTGGGCATTGCACTCACACACCTCACCCGTTTCACTGCTGTACCATGACGGCAGAGTGTAGCTTTACCATACGTACCACTGCCGGAAACGCAGAAACTGCCTCTGTGTGAGACTTTGATTATTAAGATGGTATAAAATTTGGCCAGTACGGTGCTCTGTCATTTACTTTAAACCCAGGAATGAGTTATTGGAGCTGGTGCATAGCTTGCTGGCTTGGGAAAGGCAGCAAAGCCTAGTAGTCAGGGATTACCTCCCCAGTGGGAAACCCAGAGGCGGCTGGGTGGAGCAGCACAGCACCTTTGTGCTGCATGGGCCCATTTCTGCCTGCTAAATCTTATACAGGCATGCTTAGAGAGGTCTTTGTAGTAACGCAGCTTTGCTCGTGGTCAGAGTTTATAGTTTGCTCTGCTTTTGCTCTCCCAGTCCCTTGCTGCTACTGCTCTGCTCCGTTGCTTTTGTCTCCTGCAAAAATACAGTACATGAGCTTGAGGCAAAGCTGGTGCACAGTGACTTAGGATCCACCATTTTGCCTTCATCTCCTTCTCACGCATAAAAGAATTTAGTATGGGAAAAGCATATGCGCCCTGGGTTCAGGCAGAGTCATTCCTACAGGCTTTTTCTGTGAGTTATATAGTTCAGTATTTGTACTGGTTTTGCATAGGGACAAGCAAACTTGGATCACAGGGACATGTATGGACCAAGTAAATGGCTTTGTGATTGGAATAAGGCATGTAATCGCTATCGACTGTCTAGTAACAAATTTAAGATTAATGCAAAATGTTAATATTTTATATTGCTTACTTTTTTGTCCTATTTTTTATTTCTGAACAGATGTATGAACAAATGAAAGTTGCATATTCACCATTAACTGGAAGTTTCTTGACTTTTGAGCCTGTGGTTGATTAACCTTAATACATATCCATATTAATTTTCTGGATTAAGTTTTCCTATTCTTTAAAGGGGAATGAATAAATGGTGTCTATCTTACTCATCTTAGAGCTATTCTCTTCTTCAAATTGGTGGTTCATTATTTTTCGTAATAAATAGATGAAGATTGCATATGCAAAATTTTTGCCAATATAAAGGCTTTTAAACTACAGAAAACTTAGTAAAGACAACATCAAGCTGTATGCGAACTGATCCATAAGTCAATATTATGTTTGTGAGATAATTCCAAATTTTATATTCTATAATGTGATGCATGGATCTATACTTTCAGTGAGAAATGCTGCTAAAATATTTGCATTCTTATTAAAATGTAGGGTCTGAACTCTGGTGTTCACGTGAACAAATTAAAGAGTGTACAGTGCATATTACCTGAATAAACAACTGCGGTTTTGGGAACTCAGATGGCTTGTGATTTTAACCAACACTTGATTTTTAAATTTCTTTAAGGTTTTTTTTTCCCCTGAAAATAGCATAGCAACTGAAATATTTAAGTTATTTACATGACCTTTTAGTTTGACTTGAAATATCCATTTTGACAGTCTTCAACTAATGCAGCATTCATTATTTGGTTGTAAATTGACACTTTTGTGCACTGAGTAGTTTTTGGTTTTGAAAATTTCTCTTATCTTTTCTATACAAGGCTGACAGAATAACCAGTTGCTAGTGCCCTAAAATGTGCTTTCTTATTTCTTCACTTTTATTATTTTTAATGTGATAAACTATTACCTGACTTATCAAATGAATTTAAAAACACTAAATAGTAACAATTTTTAGGAGACAGGCAAAATTTTGCATACAGTCAAAAATGTACGTGTCTGTGTTGAATATGCACGTAGGTGTTGATACCCTGCAATTAATGGAGTTATATACATCAATGCGTTTTCTGTGCATACAGAAATTGCTCTCAAATTATTGTTTTTAGAAGCTGGTCACAGGTGGGGAAAATAGGATAGCGAGGGAGAGCATTGGCTTTCTCCCATGTGTTTTGTCTAAACATGAAAATCCAATATCTGATGTTTACTTCATTAATGTAATCTGACTTGTAGCCTCAGAAATTCTGCCTGGAAAAAAGCTTTTCCTTTCAGCTTGCGGCTAACAGTGTGGAGCAAGAGCACCAGGTTAAAAGAACAGCAGGTGAAATAAATATAAGCATAGTAGGACACTTCAGCTGGTACCGAATTGCCTTCAGAAATGTCACCTGTTCTCATTATGTTTTCTGTAGTTTCTTGTCAGAAAAGCTATGCCGTGAGAAAAGAAAGGCATCGTTCTTGTGGCTTTTAACAGATTTTCCTCCTCTCTGATTAGGATAACTTTTCTGGATGTCACTCCATAGCAGATGGATTAAGCACTTGAAGCGAACGGTAACATAGGAGCGTAATGGCCAAAGCGAGGTAGTATTCTTCTCTTTTGAAGAAATTTGTAGAGGAATGCGTGAAGTTCAGGCAAAGATGCTGCATCAGCTAAGAGTAATGTAATCCCAGATGGGTAGTCAAACAGCTAGAAATGACCACCAACAGAATAAATGGAGAATTTGGAGCACTGACTAGATGTAAAAAAACCTGAATGTTTACCATAGCAGAAGATACACGTTCATAGTTGTTTTTCATGCCCAAGCCTTACTACTTGAGAGTCATTGCATTTTATGAAAAACTTTTATTAACGTTTCTGAATGACCTTACCCCCATTGTGTTTTTATCAGTCCCAAGAGCCATAACCTATTTAAAATATTTTTTATCCTTATAAACACAATAAAGCAAGCTGTCTTGCACATAGATTTGTAGATCTCATTAGAGATACTTCTTTAAAAGGTACTCCATCTCTTGGGTAGATAATGACAGTTGTAATCTTGGCATGCAAAGTTTTCAGACAGGAACGGTTTGGTAAAATAAATTGTTTAATCTTTCCAGCATTGGTTTGGAGGGGATGCACTTTTTAATTGCACTTAAACACAGCATTATGACTTGAATGAAAGACAAGGGTAGCTAAAAAAGGGATGCAGTGGCAATATTGGACAGATGGCATTCTAGGTGAAAAAATAGCCAAAATAGTTGTTTAAGATTTCAAGAGTTATCAAATTCATGCAAGAAAAATGGCAGTTTTAAAACTCGTTAAAGTTAACATTTGTCTGTATTGTAAATGAGGTATTTTCCCTAGGGTAGTTAACAGCTTTGGTGGTATAAGATGGGGGTAATTTTTCAGATGTGCTGTTTCCAGTGGGCCGGTGTCCTAAGGCTTTGCTTTAAATAGCCTTTTTATGCAGTAGGATAATGGGCAGTTTGTGCATTGCTAAATCAACCCTATTTTGTTAGGAATGTTACAGCCAGGGCACTTACAATTTGTCAGAGGAAATGCAGAACATCTCTACAGGAGTCTGTTTAAGAGGACATCATTTCTCGATAAGCTCTTGCTTAGGTCAACATGCAGCACTGCTCTTACACTATTCCCCTGTTGCTTCTGCCACACGGGAATGCTCTGATTTATTAGGATTGCACAAGTCATGTCCTCCGCCTGACTGAATCCACAATGTGGAAATTCCCCTCCACCCCCACCCCGTCGCAACCCCCTCTCTCCCCCGTTATCACAACAAAATGTAGAAGGTTCCTTTAAAGCCTTCATAAAGTATTTCTAAGAGGACCGTTTCAATGAAAGGAAATACCCGTATGTTGTGCAGCATTGTTATTGTATAGCTGCATGTTATAAATACATCGGGACTACTGTTCTGGGGAAAGACTGGTTTTTAAGAGCATTGACCGTAGCCATGTTCTATTAATAGGCTACTGCAAAATGCCGGTGATGGTGCGTAAAGTTAAAATGAGAAGATTGTAAACCAGGTAAATGTGATATAAAAATATCAGCTAACGGCATTATCGTTTTTAACCAGACTATAAAAAACCCAAGCATCAACAACAACCCCAGACTCAAAGGGAGTTGCAATGCTGGGTACAACAAATGTATGTCCTGTCAACTTTTTAATTACATTTCAAATTGTGGAGATATTCCTCCTATAAAACTAGCTTCAGGAATGATGATTCTTTAGTCAAATCTGTTTTAAAAACTGTGTCCAGCTCAGTGTTATGCTCGTTTCCCATTTGATAAAGGTGCTAATGCTCTGTCATTGAGACTGCTTTTACTAAGAAATTTTTGATTTATTTCAGCACAGTGATATTTTCAACTTAATGCAGCCAAGGAATTTTTAATGAAAAGAAAGTGATGAAAAGCCTTAGGAATTTTGTGTTTGAAGCTAATTGTAATAGGAGAAATGCAGAAAATATTTTGAAGGGGCTAAATCTATTCCTCTTTTTATTATCCTGTAGCACTGGAATTCAGTGCTCTGTGTTCATTTGAGTCCAGCATCTTTTACCTTCTCTGCACAGAGATATAACAGTAGCGTTTCCCTCAAAGGGCATCCTGGGTGCCTGTGAGTTGCCTTCCTTGGAAATGAAGTAACTGTGTTATTCTGATTCACAGGGGCTCATTCCTTATGCTTTCTTCTTCCCACTCTTTGAACTACTGTCTAGGACTGTTACTTCACTCCTGCCTTTGCAGCTATATATCTTCCTGCGACCTATCTATGAATGCTATGGGGTAAGCAGGATTTTTTTTTTTTTTAAACATATAAAGCAGTAGTTTGTGCTTATTTACCTGGATTTGTGTGAACTGTACAAAGATCTTTCCCTCTTTGCGGATCTGTGTATTCAGCTCTTCACCAAGTGGAATGATCAGATGAAGAAGAGATGTTCCTGGAGCTGGTGATGGGACAAAATAAAAAAGACAGAGTGGGAATCCCTAGAAGCAGGGGTTCTGTTCATGTCCGTTGTTAATGCTCCCTCTATCTGCAGAGAAACATTTCTTCAATGCCACTGTTGAATCTGAAAATCTCAGTGGCTTTAGTTAATGGGACAAGCAATCTGTAAGCAGGGTGCCTGAGCAGATAGCAAGGGTGCAAAGGACAGGGTTGAGGAGGAGAATATTGCTCCATGGGATCGGTACTGAGCGGGGATGTCAGACCAGGGACTGTGCTGTGCAGTGGTGAACGACACAAATACCCTCTGCAGCTCTGCAAAGTGGTGTGGCTGCACTTCAGTTTGATATGTAGGTAGGTAAATCAGTATGATTGGACTGAGCAGACTCGGTGGATGTGATATCATATGGGCATTGCCTTGATTTTCAGAAGTGCTAAATATTTGCAAAGTTCAGCTGCCTGAAGATTGCTTTGAGAAAACTCTGAGCCATTGTTTAGTCAGTGATGGAGATATAATTTTTAAGGCAAAAGACAAGGAACAAAGAAAGAGTTTTTAAGAATAGTGAAGAACTATAAGACATTTGTAAGAAACTATAAGAACTAAAGACAAAAAAGTCTCAAAACAGTGTTTAGACCCAGGCAAGTTATATTAACCGAAATGACAACACAACATGACAATTCATCTCCAGAGTAAAATTTGCTTTAATAAAGTTGCTGGTAGTATCTCATGGAAGTGTTAAGTGGATATTTAGGAAACTGGTATTATAATATGAATTTTGTCACGTTGTAGTCACTAATTGACATTGAGTTATTTTTGGCTTACTGTCCAGTATGCAATTATTCTGGTAGTCTCCATTAGTTTTCTTGAGCTTCACAAAGAGCACTATTTGCGCTACTCATTACTACTCATCTCCATCAGAAGAGAGAACAAGCACAAATATTTTCTTCCCCGAAAAGTCGGTTCTCAAAGCTGCAGTTAGGGAGGTATCAGTTTTATTTATGGTACTAACTCCTCCTGTAAAATCTTAGATTCCGTTAAAAGTATCTAGTATTTTTGCCTGTATTTTTGATGTGAAATCTTTCAAACTTGGTTGATTTTGTAGCATCCTTGGGGTAACTGGATTACTCCTAGATGATCGGGCTAAAAGGAAAGAGACTTACCTCATTTAATTAATGAAGTGTTAGCTCTGAAACCTAACGATGACGTTAAACTGACACTATAATTCTTATGTCATATCATGTCCTTTTCCCAAAACATCCAAGTACTTCAGTATCTGTGCCTTAATAATATATTCCAGTCTTTCAGGAACTGTGAAAGACCATCTATTCCTTGGCTTCAGCAGTGCTGTGAGACAAAAGCTATTATTGGAAGCATTTTGATGGTCCCTTTTTTAGATAACCACATAGAAGACATTGTTTTTCAGGACAACATAAGCTGAAAATAATATTGTTTTCAGCAAAGAATAGTAGAATATAGCTTTTATTTTATGCTTATCTCCTTTTGGGGATCTCTATTTAATGAAGTTTGGTAATCTTTCAGATTTACTATACCTTCATTACTGACTATATTGTTAGTAGCCCATAAAGAAATTTTTCTATGCCCAAAACATGTTGAATGTGAACAAGTAAATAGCAGAAAAGCAGGTACTTCTGAGAGGTGGCAGGAACTCTAGCAGCTCTAAATACAAATTGAAATCTGGGCTGTTGGAAGAGTCCAGGCAGCAATAAGAGGCGGCTTTCAGTCACTGAGCTCAACTGTGGTGCCTTTGTACTAAATGATCTCTATTCACAATTGCTGGACTATAGAAAGCAACTTTTGAAGATATGTTACAGTTTTACATCAAGAGAGATTAAGAAAGGCCCAGTCTGTCAAAAAGGGAGAGAGAACCCTGAAGAAGTGAGATTAATTTTCAACAAAAAACTTGACATAGTTGGACTAATTGTAAGTGAGTGACAAGATAATGGCAAGTGATAATCATTCTCATTTAATTCAAAAGAAACAGCCCATCTATGCTATTCAAAATAAGAAAAACAAAAAAGATACAAAATATTCAAAGATTAGACTTTACCAAGAAACTGACGCTCAGGTGAGAGGGATAGATGTGAAAAAGAGTTGAACTGAATTGCAACAGCAGTGGAGCAAAAACTAAAGAAAGAAATGGATAGACAGAAGGTGTCAGATCATTCCTGCTTTGGTTGTACGCTCCGCCAGGAGTAGCATGAACGTTTTTTTTAATTTTGTGGTTAGTTGCATGGTGTACAAAATATTCTCTTGAACGAGTAAGGATAATGAAAGTGAAGGGCTGATTATCAGCCCAGGAAGAGGAGGGAGTGTCACGCCTTCACTGCAGTCATCTCCAACCTTGTAGCCTCTGTGTTGCTGAGAGGCAAGTCTGAAAGCCACCAGTAGTGCCGGTGGCTTAACCCCGCTCCGCTGGGGAGCGGAGAAGTAGCGATGCGCTGTTAGGCCGCCTTTTTGCTCCTGACACCCCCCATATGCTAAGATGGTGGGTGGCAGTAGGAATGCTGGCACGCTAGCGGCAGCATTGCTTGTGCCAGGGGAGTCATCTGTTGGCTATTTAAGCCTCATTGCTACTTTCTTTTTACTTCCTGAGTAGCTCTGAGAGGCTAGATCTTCACAGAAAATCAAGCTCCTCGAGTATGTGCAAGTGCAGTCTATAGGAGGGGTCTGAAGCTCGAGCTTTGTGCTCTGTTTTGAATGCTGATTTTAATATATATTAAAAAAAATACCTCCTAAACTGCCCAAGACTTGAGTGCATTAGCTCTTCTCTTGGAAATACTATAGCTGCTGTGTCTTTGTTTGGCCTGTAGGCACGTACACACACTACACCAGAAAATTCAAATCAGAAAATCAAAGCAGAAACAAAAAAAATTCATATTTTCTCTGTTAATAACACTGCTTATTAAACAAAAGTTGGCATGGAATCCTGGTGTGAAATTGCCAAGAAAAGATTGTTAATTTGGCATAAGCTTTAAATTGTTTTATTCAGTATCATATGAAAATAAGAATTATTATAAGTATTTCTGTGATTTGTACTGCTAGTGAAAAGGAGGATTTACATCACAAGAAAGTAGGGTGTGCGCCATTGGGGGGGGATTCACGTTCGTCTGACAACTGCAGTACTTGGCAAACAGATACAGTAAACTTGGAGGCAAGCAGCAGAGAAAATATTCTGCAATGTTTTGCTGGAAGAAGCAAAATAGAACAGAATCAATCATCTTTTCAATAAGAGTTTAAGGTGGCTTGGGCCTGGCTCTGAGCTCTGCAGAGGACTTGTAGACTCTGCTGGTTGTAGAAGACTCTTCTAGCAGGATTGGTGCTGGGTTCCTTTTTATTAACTGAGACCTTCAACTCCTGGGGCTTATTAGTTTCTATGAAGTTAGAGAGGCTGCTGTAGAAGGGAGTGGTCCTCATTGTCTCTGAGCAAAGCGGTCAGCTCCTGGAGCATCACACTGTACTAGATGGTATTGTTAATTAGCCCAAGAAAGCTTCAAAACTGGGGAAGAAGACCCTTGAACAGCACAGTGACTATTTGACCTCTCTGCCCTAGTGTAATACTGTAAGGAGCCAGATGGTTTTGGTCTTACCCCCCCCCCCCCCCCCCCCCGGGCCTAGAAAGCTCCTAGAAAGCTGAGTTTGTGAATTCTTTGTGTCCATCCGTCTGTGTGTCTGTGTATGAATGGTGGGGAGTTCTGCTGGCAATAAGGCAGCAGTTCCTGCCTAGTTCAATTTCTGTGTGTATAAAGACAGGTCTTTACACCTAACTTTTACATTAGGGCTCAAATTGGAATAATATTATGGAATATGTGGAATAAAATCCTGGTTTCACTGAAGTCAGTTTGCTTTCTGCCATTGGTTTCATTTGGACCGGAATTTTAACTGAAGTAGCTGGAGCTGGGATGTTTTTTTGTGATGGATTCCTAGTGCTGAAATCTTTCTTCACACCTAGAGTGAAGCTACGGGTAGCACAGGAGTGCAGCAGAATTCAAGGGTGGCAAAAATACAGGCACTTTCATTATGACAAATACAGATGAACATAGCTTGGTAAGGTGGCCTAGCATATTAGCACCTCCATTCCTACCATGGCTCCTCTTTGCCAGAAGCTGCTGCCATTCTGGCAAGGGACAGTAGCAGAAGGGAAAATGTTGTTACGCCTCAATTATTTCTGTTCACAATCAAGCACGTTCATTAAAAAAACAAAAACAAAACTTCACCGCCAAGGAGCTAGGGCAGCTGCAGTGCAAACATATTTTCTTTTGCCACAAGTATGACAACCTCTGCTGGAGAAGCAAAGAGGACAAATTGGAATAATAATAGTCTCTCAAACCACTCCAAAAGGATTTATTAGGGGATGTCTCTCAGAGCCCAAAAGAGTAGTCGCTGTAAGAGCACAACAGAATAATTATGGTGATATAAGAATGGTATAATAGCAAATGGATCAGTTATCTTTTTCTAGTATGTATTTGAAATGGAAGGATTGGGAAGTCTTTTTTTGAAGTTCTTTTTGCAAAGAGAACTCAAGTGCTTGTACCAAAAGAGTTCTGCAGAGACCAAGAACTACTACATTTGGTTTGGAGTTTTGACTGATATTGAAAGTATTGCTTAAAAAAAAAAAGACTAAAACAAAGGCATGCCAATGGAAGAAGGTATCTTTGAAACTAACTGTGTATTAATGATCAGGATCCTTGTGGTACTTCCTTACTGGCTTATTTAATATCCAGCCTTGAAATACAAATTCAGCTATTTGAATTGAGTTTGGATAAAATTCCACTTGCATTTCCTCCCCTCTGCAGATTTGTGTGGATTTGTGTTTTTGTTGAAATTTGCTGTTCTCTTTATTTTGTCCATTATATTGTGCTATACAGTGAGAGAGCAGCCAGTTATCAGACACAGGGACTGAAGGGGAAGATGAAGATAGCCTTCTTGTTCCATAAGAAGTGGGAGGTGAAGGAGACAGGACGACTGATTCAGGAAGATAACGTGGTAGCTTACAACCTGGAGGATAAGAGAGATCCTTAAAGGTAAAAGAACTGACAAAATTTCACAGTCTACTCTAGTGGGAGATGAGACTCCAAGGGAGACATCATGCCATGCAAGAAACAAGCTTTCATTGATCACAACAGGTCGTGATGTTTCCATGATAGCACTATCTAGGAAACCATTGACAGTGGGGAGAAGAGAATACAGTAACTGCCAACTTTTTGTTTAAGAGGTACACATTAAAAACACATCTGAAATAAGGGATGTAAAGAGTCTAAATAATGTTATTAAACTTCTGGTAGATTTGAATCTCCAGGGACGTTTACATATGCTTTTCAATAAAACTTGAAAAACATTAGGTTTTGCATTTCCAGGCTTAATTCAGCACTCTGTTTTGTTCTGTTTAAAGAAATCTATGCAGAATTATGAAGTTACTCCCAAAATAGAAGACTGAGCTTTATAAACATTTTACATATTTGTGTTTAATTTGTTGAAAATAGTATAAAATCTGCTCACATTTGGCATCCCAAATGCAAATATTAGGAACCCAGTCCCCTGATTCAATATCATTTTTTTTACAGTATGGTTTAACAGTCTTCCAAGAGATATTGTGCACACTTTTATTTTAGAATAGGAAAAATAATATTAGATATCTCTTTGTACTATATGAAGATAAATTGAACTACTGTGTGTTAGTTTCTATGTGCATCCATCTGCATTCACTGTGGAAGAAAAAGAAGAGAGTCTAATTTTAATACCACTAACAATATTTGATTTGGAAATATATTCACTTTGCAGGACAAAAATTAAACTGGGAGCTCACAGTATGTAGAGGGCCTTTTTCTTTCTGAAATATAATCATTCCATGCTCTAATACATGAGGGTTAAATGCAGAGCTTTTAAGTTGGGACAATATGCAGTTCATGTGAAAGGTTTAATAGTACTATATACCCACCAAAAGCTTAAACGTGCCTGACTGATTTTATGGAAGACACTAAATTAGTCTTTCCTTTACCTTTGACAGGTGAGAGGCAGTTCTTGCATGACC
This sequence comes from Struthio camelus, assembly GCF_040807025.1. Taxonomy (NCBI): domain Eukaryota; kingdom Metazoa; phylum Chordata; class Aves; order Struthioniformes; family Struthionidae; genus Struthio; species Struthio camelus. Next base: position 13,223,636 of record NC_090951.1, read on the forward strand.
GGTGGCTATCACCATACATTCGCTACAGGTGAGGCTTTCAGTTTCAAAATGATGACTGGTAAGAAAAACAAGATGTCTTTCCTGGTTATAAATTTAACTCTTCTATGATTAGTCTGGGCCAATTAGGACACCCCTGGGGTTCAGACTATGGCTCAAGTACAAGCTTGAAAGCCTGATTAGCTGAGGTCTCTTGATACTTGTTCTTGGTAGTAAATGCTGGCACATATAGTATTGATTTTCATTTAGATATCTTAATGTTTCCAGACAATCCTAGCAGATGTGGGCTGAACTCAGATCTACGAGAGTGCTGGGCTGCAATCTGCAAGCATTTTTCTTGCCATTTTGTTTCATTTTTCCTAAACTTAACTGATTTGGAATCAGGAGATATAAATGAAAAATGCAGAGTTTGCCTATCAATCATGGCATGTACAAACATTGCTACTGCCCTTTTCTAACATCCTATTACCACTGGGTAGTTGGCTAGTCAAACAGGAATAAAAATTACACTGCAAACATCATAAGTTAGGCTTGATTTGTTGAGCAAGAAGCCTGACAATTCTGTAAGAGTTATATACCTCAGCCTCGCTGAAAATCAGCCTTGTTATGGCTCTGGTACGTCTATAAAGATTGTTCATTTCATATAAAACAGCTACCTGCACTGAAAGGCCTGAAAGGAAGAATGATGCTGGTTATAAATATAGAGGAAAATCTATTTGTCTGCCCCTTCGTGCTGTTAGCAAGTCACACGGTGCAGCCCTTATACTGTTCCTAGGCAGCAGGGGGAGTTTTCCATGGCCACCTTTTGCTTTCATCTTCTGGCCTGGACTGAAGCACATCATCTCTCTTTGTCATATGAGATAAAGCAATGAAGTGTGACCAGTGCCACTGCATTGCACTCTGCCCACCAGGAGCACGTTAATGATAATGAAAAACTATACTGCACCACATTTAAACTAAATGTGAGCGTAAGGCTGTCTGTCGGCAGACTGGTATAACAGTTAATGTCATAAAAGATAAATAGAAATTATTAGAATTGGCTTGGAAGGGATTTTTTATAGAGCAGGGTTGTATTCCTTTAAAGATACATTATCAGCCTGTTAAATCTAATTTCAGGCTACTGGGCAATTAAAATGATTAACATTCTTTACTCATACAGTTCGATTCATTAAAGTTTTAAACACCCTTTACACACTATTTATGTTGAAAATAGAGAAATAACATGTTAAAATGTCTTGGATTATTAATCATTCAAATTTGCTGTATAACTACTTTCCCAAAACCTTAGCACCACAGTGAATATTTACCGACCTCAGAGGCATTCCCAGAAAGATGAGCAAAATCAAATTCCACCCCTGCTATGTCCAACAGACCTTTGGAACCTCCCAGGCCCTTTATATTTGCAAGGAAAATCAGCTGCAAAATTCCAAAAAGATTGTTTTAAAAGTTATTCTGCCCAGAGGCTTTTATAAGTCTTAGTTGTCTTCACCTGGGGGCTTGCTCCCTTTTCCGTATTGAAAATAACAGCAGGGCACTGTTATTGAAGTTAACAGGAACTCTAAGTATTAAGTCTTGTGTACTGAAATGAAAATATACTCCGAGTCTGGCACTTAGTTTTCAAGCATGTCAGATGGAATTTAGTATTATCTACAGACAAACCAGTTTATTAGACGGATATAAGAAGAGATCTTCAGGCTAGTAAATGCTGCCATTAGTTAGAGGTGAAACACCCACCTCCCTTCTGTGTTGGCATTTGTAACAACCTCTGAAACACTGTGGGAAAATAATCACGAAGTCAGTATATGCAGTATGTGACAAGACAGTTATAAACCGTATATTAATGCTGGTCTTTCAAAAATATTAACTCTATAGGCTTTTTAATGGTTTGAAACACTTAATTTTTTATTCCTGCACTGCTGAAAAGGTCTGAGCCTTTTTGAAAGAAATGCTGTAAGTCACAATGGGCAGCTGGGTATAATCTAAACTGTGGTCCCATATTCTGGGATGCCAGATCATTGGGTTTACCTGTCCCCAGAAGCAATGGTAGAACCTGTGGTCCAACACTTTCCACCATGAAATACTTTATATTGAACCAGGTAAGAAAAATCAATATTCGCACGCCAGAAGTTCAAAGGGCATGTGGGGCTGCACATGTCACTGGAAGTCCTATTTTTCAGATGGGCTGTAGGCCAGATATGCTGAACGAGTGTGGTCATTACTCTTTCTGTGGCAGTATTAGTAAGAGTAAGAGCTAATTATGATCAGCCTCTTTGAAATCACCGAGGAGCTTAGCTAGTATATCAAAGATGTAAATGATATTAAACATGAAGAAGCAGCTACGTTTTCCTGGTTAGTAGCATGATCTTAGCCCCAATACTGTATTTAGTATGTTAGGGTCTTTCACTTTGAGAACACTGGGGACTATTCAGGCTCCTCTTTAGATGCATATTTTAGAAGCTGTGGTTTCTGAGGTAGATAGCAGAGAGATGGCTTCCTAACTCAGATGTTCTGGAATACATCTAATTTTCTTTACACACTTCCTAAGGAACCCTGCATGCTAATTTATTTACTTGAATGAGATGCCCAAATGCAGTTAGAGACAATTGCAATAATCATATTCAGTAAATAATATACTGACAACAAATGTGGACCTAGTTGAATGGCCTGTCTGTCTTCTGGTACGATTTGACAGTATGAGAGGGTCAACTAGCTGTGGAGGATCCACACAACTCTTCTGAGAGAGATCTTTTTTTACTTCTTTGATTTGCCCAGTTCCTGCTCTGTTCCATTACTCTTACTCTCAGTATAAGACTTCCTGACAAAACAAGTGGCTCACTATTCAGAATCAGACCGTGCTATTTTACAGTCTCGTGTACTGTATCTGATGCAGTTCTAACTCCAGACAATAAAGGAAACTGTCAGCCTCTATCAGGGAGGATGTTTCTAGTGCTGTTCCATCATTCATTTCAAGAGCAACATGAGCAGAGCCTTTCCCTTGAGAGACTGACAGCCGTTATCATCTCTGCAATCCTATAAGCTTTTGCTGACTTAGGGAACAGAAATCCCGGAGGTACTCCTGAAATCCATGTCAACGTGTGGTGCTCTCAGCCAATTCACCGAACTAGGTATGCAGGGGCGCTATGCAGTTGCAGGATGGGGCTGAAAATTAAGGGCTATTCAGATGATGAGTATAGAGATCATCCTACTTCCAAATAATTCATTTGCTTAACTTTTTCTTTCTCCAAATCCTGATGGAGGGAGGCAAGGTGGAGAAATACTCCCCTTAACTTGGACTGAGATCACTACTTGCCTTTACTGCTGTCAGCTGTGCGCCAAGTCTGTCTCTTATTCAGAGGTCAGTGACCTCAGCACACTCAGGAGCTATCTAGTGCCACTATGCTAGTCCTTCCTCCTGCCTCTCTTCTTTCAGACTTTTCTGAACTAAAAAGGACTTCCCTTTTCATCCTAGAACAGGGAATACTTCCGCTACACTGGTTTTGTTCACTCAAAATTTATCCCTCATTTTGATTTGTGACAGAGTTTTGGCCATCACGTTGACCTAGCTGTGTTTGGTCGCGTAGCATTTGTATCGATGTGGATGCTCAGGATACCTTTGCTTAATCCTAGCTCTCCTGGGGGGTGTTGGAATCATTTCCCTGCAAGGCTGCGGACGAGATTCTCTGAAAGGATCAGTCAGAAAAGAGTGCTAAGCCAAAAATGTAAACCTGGAATACCACAAAGCCTCACAGATATCAGTGAAATACAGAATACGGAATTTGATCCGGGTGTTTGCCCTTTCTATTCTGCTAATAATCAAAATCATAGTTATACAACATAAGGATGACTTTTATTGTTGGTATATCTGGGAAATGATTTTCTTATTCTGAGATTTTGGACTTCTTATGCTTCCCATTGATTTTGATTATTTACTGTTTGACAAGGGGAACGCAGGCAGCCCATGCTGTGCGAAAGATCAGAGGTGCCTTCATTCCTCAAGGCTATTGCCGCCTTTAATTCTTCAGTGTAGGAACAGTGAACTGATTGCATTTTCTACTGTTTGACGCTTTATTTCACATTTCTTCATCAAACTATTGTAACATACCCTCTTTCTGAAAGCAAGTTGCTCTGAGAATATAGCCTTTTTGTCTTGGCCATTATTATAAGCCTTTGGTGACTTCTAACAGCAACTTTCAGCCACTATCCTGATTAATCATCTTTCAGTTGAACTGGATAGTGTTGAGTATCTTGTTAATCCACTTTCTGTGCTTTTCTTTTCTTTTATTGGCATTAGATGTATTTCATATTTAATCATCACATGATGTAACTCGAGGGCAGATGGTCTTTGAGTATTTCTTCAGCCAGGGGTAGCCTTACAGGTTAAGGGGAGATTTTTTAACTGCAAACACTGCATGCCATATCTGCAAGCACAGAGTGCAGATCACGTATTTGCAAATACAAATAAACGAGTGTAAAATCAATTTGGACACGTAGTTATGTGTGCCTCTTTTTGAAAAGCAGCTCCTTGGACAGATATGTTTTACAATGGGAGGAAAGAAGCCAAGGGATATGAGTGTTTAGAATCTTACTACTTTCTAAGTGATACACTTTCTTTTAGAAAAATAGATAATTAAAGTATCTAAAATAGAACAAACAGAAGTTAGTTCTGTCAAACCTGACTTGAGGTCATTGTTCCAAATATTTTGATCAAATAGGCTTCTTTCTCCTTTTCTCCATTATAAGATATGCTATATAGTATATATTTCCATGGCTAATGTTTGCACTGTGCGTCTCTGTAGCTGAAAACTTGGGTGATGGTTAGATCAAAGTCTTCAGTAATTTCATAATTTCTTTATGAAGAAATGCTTGTTTTCAGCTGTAGTTGGCATCAGCCTAAATGAATCAGTAAAATAGGATGATCTCAGCTCATATAAATAATAGCAGTCTTCTCCTGTTAGAAATGCCTTTCTTCTGGAAAAGGCAATTGTCCCACATTAATGCAATTCCAGTAAAAAACACTGAGCCCCATATGGTATTTTTTAACACATTTGAGAACTCTGGTTAAGACAGAGTTCTAAATGTGCTGGAAACCAAAGTTCATTGTTCAACACTCAAGAGACTGTACAGAGAGTATACCCTTGTATTTCTGTATTATCCTGCTTGGCTATTAGCTTTATAGTACTGGATCTCATTCTCTTTCCTCCTCCCCCTTCTCTGCTTTTTGGAAGTGGCCTTCGTGTTACTGTATTACAAGGTTTATCCTCTCTCTCCCTCTTAAACATAATGAACATCAGAAAAAGTCCCTGAGGCATAAACAAAAACCAAGAGGGGAGCATCCTAGAATACCAGGGAATGGTGAGGAAGGAAGTCCTCGACAGTTCAGAGTAACAAAATATTAGAGCTTAAGACAGAGCTTGCTTATAGAAATCCTACTTGAAAAGAATTCATTCACACGTTTTTGTGCAAAGTTATTATAAAAGATATTTTTTCTTCTATTTATTGTTTATAACAATGGCATCTACTTCCTCAGAGTTATCATTGATTTGCCAAAGTCACATCATAGAAGGTAAGTTAGAAAACAAACATGAATTTCTATAGTCAATATTGTACATTACTGTGGAGACCCTTCTATAAATATAAACACAGGGAAAAAACTACATTTCAGATTTAACTCTAAATTTTTACTAGTTTAAACCAGATCTTATAGCATACGTTTGTATATATGGTTAATGTAAACAAGTTAACTATCCAGTGACATTTTCTAAAATGTATTATTTGTCTTCACATTATCATAGAATAATGTAGGTTGGAAGGGATTTCTGGAGGTCAGTGAGTCTAACCACCTGTCCAAAGAAGAGCCAACTACATCAGGTTGCTCAGGGCTTTGTCCACTTAATTTTTGAATAACTTCAAGGATCGAGATTCCACAACTTCTCTGGGCCCCTGTTTCAGTATTTGACCACCCTCATGGTAAAACATCAGTAGTCTGAACTCCAGCTGAGCTTTGGCTTTCTTAATTCCTTCCTTGCATTCTTGGGTGACGTCTCTGCTTGGTAGCCTGTCCCCACTCCCACCTTCTGTGTATTTCCTTTGTGCGTTTGAGCTCAGCAGGAATTCCTTGGTATGCTGTGCTGGCCTTCTGCCACGTTCGTTCAACTCCCTGCATGTCGGAATGGACTGCTCTTGGCTTGGAGCAGGTTTTGTGTGGCAGAAAAAAATTTTAAGAAGTTTTTTTTTAAAAAAAAAAGTTCAATATTTTAGTTTCCCGTTCTGGCCTGCCATTTACAAGGTAAGCAAATATATTTCTGTGTATACGTTAGGAAGCAAAATTGCCCTTAATGGCAAATTTGGCAGCAGAAAAAGGAATGGGAAGGAATGGGGAGTGGAAGCGAAAGGGTTTAATTTCAGCGTGCACAATTCAGTGCTTGAGGAAAGCTGAGATAAAATGATGAATTCTGTCTCGAGGACCTATAGTTCAACTATTCTTCCTAACAGAAATAGACCTTCTACAGAGTGATTGTCTAGCTGACAAACAGTCCTGTGTTACTTCATTATATTGAATAACTTTTCCTTCAGAAATTTTGCATCTATTTTTAATCAGAAGATTGTAGGAAAAATTAATCACGGGGCACTACCCGCACTGCTTTCTGACAGAACTATATCCATTTAGGTGGAGAGCAGAGCTTACCCTCTCTCTGGGTATCTACAACTTTTAAATGGATAAAACATGCAGGATGGAGAAAGATCTCGTCAGAGGTGTTCTTAGAAAGAAGTACCTATCTGAAATTATTGTTCAGCACACCTGGAGTCCTTTTCAGCTTATGTGAAGCTACTTCTTCCCACAGTGTCAGCACCAAATGGTTGTTCCAGGAGGATAACAGAAGCTAGAAGTTCAGTTAGAAAATGTTCACGTGCAGAAGGAAAACCAAGCATGCCAATGTGCTTTCTCTAGTTAACTTACATTGTCCCTCTGACCCTGCAGTGCTTTTCATTGATATACTGCTGTAACATTAGTTGAGTGACATTTTGTCATTTGCTGAATCGTAACCTGCAAAAATGCTATCTTTGCTGCTTTACTTTGAAATAAGATGTTAAGCACTGCAGCCCCCCAGTTGTTGGGAGGTAATTTTATGCTCCCTTCATGAAAGACAGGATTCCAAAAGCACCATATGTCAAAAACTCCAACCAATTCCAGTCATGTACCCACACCGTCCAGCTGTCACAGCTATAATTATTGAAACTAAAGCCCAGAGAAGTTTGTAGTTTTGGAAATGCTCTAGTCTCCTTAGATCTTTACTACTGATGTTATAGCTGATTAGGACCCTGCTAGCCTTCTGTTGGTCTCTTGAAAACTGCTGTAATTCTCATTCATCATGGAAGCTAACCAGCTGCTCCAGAGCCATCCCCTCAAACGTGTTGCTCAATGTTGTGCTTGATATTGTGCTTTGCTGTTGTCCTGACCTTGATGCTTTGGATGTTCAAACAAAGGATACTCAGTTATGTTGGAGGTACTACAAAAGGATCCAGTTAACTGCATTCTGCACAGAAAAATGAAAACATTGTCGTTTAGGTACCTGGTGTCACTGTGAAGACTGCTGTTAATCCGCACTCATTTCTCAGTCACCCTGCTATATTTTCGTCACCTTTCCAGCCAAGCTAGCGAGAGGCAGTGACGCCTTGGAGTGCTCTCCTCCCAGCCTGTTGCTGTGCTTTGGGCGGGAACATCTATCTTGTCTTTAAGCCAAAAGTGACTAAAGTGATTCCTGTAATCAGGGTTTTGAGCCTTTACATCCACTTTTGCCGCTTTTGTCACAATGTAATAAAACTGAACATCTTCTCTCTGAAACTTTGATTTGAGTAGAGAGTTCAGCATTTTCTGTTACAATCTTAAAGTTGAAACTTTTGTGATCTCAGTGTTTTATAACTTTTAACATTTTTGACAGCCTTTGTATTCATAGCCATTGCAGGAAGTGTTAGGTATGAGTAGTACATAATGCAGCACATTTTTAGATTGCGTTTTCGAACTATATTCTTTTTGATCTCCAGTAATCAGCCCATCTTGTACCCACTGCATTAGCTTTACAACACTGACAGTGCTATTTATGCTTTGCTGGTTTGTTCATTTGCTTAAGAGGCATTTTTTATTCTAAATATACAAAGGCTTTTATATTTGAAAACTAAACATGTAGTTCAGGTGGTTTATATTTTGATCAAATAACAACTTGTAATCAAATGCCTAGACTCCAGTATACTGCTCTGAAGCTTGTTTTCCTCAACAATTTTGTGATGCTAGGTAAGGAAATGTCAATACATTTCAAGAAATGATATTTTGTTGCTGAGGAGAGATTTTAAAGTATGGAAGGTAGCTGGAAATATGGACTGAGTTAGAATTCCTAGGCTGGAAAAACTGACTTATTTGATGAAGAAAATGAAAAAGGGAAAATTCATTAAACGCATTCTTTAGCAACTGTCTCTCAATAATGAAGAAACTATTTCAACAAAAACAGTCATAAAAAAGAGGAATTTGACATTACTGGTAAGAAAGGTAAGAATGTAATAGACTTTGTGTGCATGTTAGAAGAAAATCAGGTGCGTTGTCTTGCAGATCACTGGCTCACATATTCAGGCAGCAAGAAAGATATAGATTTAAAAGGCCAGGGTTTTACTGAATGCTCATAAGAGATAATTCTCATCAGAAACAGTGTCTACCTTACATTCATAGTTGAAAGATACTTTTTAATGACAAGATTGGAAAAGAATTAAGAGATCTGGTCCGGTGGACCACCCTAAGGTCTTCACTCTTTTCCAAATCTCAAGGTACAGCAGCCTGTACTTTCTCACTGGCTAGCCTTTGGCCATAACTTGAAGTCAACCACTACTGGACAATTGGTTACACCTGATCTTGCTTTGGGGACTCTTGGTAGTCTTCCTTAGAGTGAGCTGAATAACGAGTGAAATGCTACTGTTCAGTACAAGACTGAAGGAGAAAAAAAAGGGAGTAGTGAGTAAAAGAGCTCTACACAATTGGATAACTGAAGAGATGGAAAGAAAGCAAGGAGAGTCGACAACAACTGGAGAAGTGAACAGTGGGAAAGCAGCAGAGGGTTATGTGAGGAGAAATGTAACACACAGATTGTATCACAGATAAGAGAGCCGAGTGAGACATGATCTGATTATGTCAGCAGTGAAAGACAAACCTGAGCAAATGGTTGAGGACCTCAAACAAAGAAGTAGAGATGGAAAGAATATTTTGAAGTGCTGTATGATGTGAAGTATAAAATAGATGAAACAGTCTTGAAGAAGTTTTCCACTGTAAAGGAAGGAGAATACATGTTGGAATTGTGAGGCACAGTAGAAAACTCAGTGAGAAACTTGAAAAAGAGAAAGGTGAAAACGTAGGTGTAGAGCTCCTGCTAGCATGTGATGAACACCGAGTAAAACACCACCTGTTCAACAGGATTTACAAAAACCATGCAGGACTGAATGGGTAGAGGAAAGTGATGATAATGCCAATCTGCTGCAGAAAAAATGCTTGCTGAAAAGTGCTCACTGAATGTTTGGGGAAAATACAATAGATATTTGTATCAGATGTTTGTAATGAGAAAGAAATCGATGTAGATAGAACATAGCTGAATTTACCAAAATAATTCCTAGCCTTGAAAGAGGCTTTTGCCAGTTATCTAGCAGAAATGGCATGTTTTGGAAGCTTATGGTCACACACAAACTTAATTAAACTATCAGAAAACATTTACAGGAAGTTATGAGTTGCAATTAGAGAAGAAGCCAACAGAATGGATCTCTGAGAGCACAGGAGTGGGACAAGTCAGGTTGCTGTTACCAAATTTGTTCAGTTTAGGGTTGGCTTCTGAATTAAAAGATGAAGTGGAAGGGAATCATGTTATATGAGAAGACAGTGGATAAACTTAGCTTCTTAGAGGATATTCATCCCATAGCTTCATTAAAGAACCATCAAAGAAGTTCCTCAGAGAAAATGCTAAGACCAATAAGAAAGAATTCAGATTGAGGTTCAGCACACAAAGGATAAAGATTATGCCAGTCAGGACAAGAGGAAAAGGTGAGGCAAAACACCTAGAAAATATCATGCAACTTAGATTAGTATCAAGAAATAGAATTTTAAAATGATGCGCAGTGAAAAATCAGGCAAGATGTGACTGCAGTCAGAAGAGTGCCAGATCTGAAAGCTAAAGACCTCTATATAAAAATGAGTTTGGTGAATAAGACAATAACCCAGTAATGCTGTTATAGGAGCTGGTGACCTGGAATCTCAAAAATGAGAAATACTGACTTCAGAAAAGCACACTTGCAGATTGAAGACAGTAAAAAAGTGAAATGGTACATTGAAAGGATAAAAAAACCCCATAATATTCAAAATTTTAAAAAAAGTTGTATTAGTTTGAACATGTCGAAGAGAGGCCCAGATATGAGACAAGTCGGTATACCAGGAACAAAAATGTTCCTTGTTATGAAACAAAATAGTATGTTATGTTATGAAACAAAATGATGGACACAATGAAGAATATTATAAAAGGAAACCTTTAAAATACTTTAAGTAACCACTCATCAGAGAGGGGAGATAAATACGCCCTTTCGTGTTCCTCTTGCCATTTGCAATATCTTGGTGTTGAACTACTATGCTTAGATCTTTCCAAGAGTTCTGAAAAATACCTTTTCATGGCATGTTTTCAGAGTGTAGTTTGAGACAATTTAGCAGGAACTGTTAAAAGACAGTTTGAGGAACTTCAAATCACTGCTAGTGCTATTTCTTCTTACCACACTGAGTCTTTTGCGTTAGTAAAAGTCTCTTCAAGATAAACTTTTTTTAAATGGGAGTGTGTGGGAAGTAGCAGTCTGGAAAGCTATACACAGAGCTTTCATACTTAATCTAATGGATGTAAGTATTTCTTAAGCAATCTGGAGAGGCCAACTTAGTTGAGAGTACTCTTGCAACTGATGGCTAAGATACTGCCGCTAATTCATAACAAGTGTGTATGCAGTTGTGTATGTTTGAATGTTCTCAGCAACTTAAGCGTTAAGTCATTTTCCTTCTTGTTACATCTAACAAATAATTAGGAAATTTTCTAAAACTCTTAAATCTAGGTAAACAATAGTAAAGTGCCTACTTTGTGTCTACTGTGTATAACCTCAGAGACTGTGGGGCTGTAATGTTTTGGTTTAAATGGAAGTTGGAAACCACTCTATGGGGGCTTTGGTTGATTATATGTCACTTTCTTATCCTTTTGGAATCTCGTGGTTGGAGATCATCTTAAGCATGTTTAAATCTCCATTGTTACATATTATTGCCAAAACAGATACATGCTTATTAGAAGACTACTGCAAAATGTAGCAGGGCTGCCAAGTTGAAATAGGGAACTTGCTAGCCTGGTAAGTACCACATTGAGTCGGGTATGGAACTTCTACCTGCACGCAACACGTGAACATGTTTTTGACAGAAATAGGCTGGAGTGGACCTGAGGAGGGGTAGAAGGTTAGAGGCACTGATATAGATGTATTATACTGTGTTGGAGTTTGTATGTTAATTTTGATATGCAAATGAAGGGTCCTTCACAGATATATATTTTTAATAGATATTATTTTTAACATAAGAGATGTCTTCTGAATGTGAAGAAATTATCTTATTTCTCTGGTATATTGATTTATTGTACTTATGATGTAACTTAGTGTAGGCAAAGGAAGCACCCAGCTCTCTTAGGTGACAGTAGAACTATGCCTAACTGATTTTTTTTTTTATTTTTAAAAATTATTTTCAACACTTTAAAAATTTCTACCATGTATGAAAATTTGTAATTGTCATTTATGTTGGACTGTTGAGCTGGCTTGGCAAGAAAAGCTCCATGTTCTTATCAGGCACTTTGAAAAGTATTCAAAGAAACAGAATGCTTTTATAAACTTTCTGGAAGTTTTAAATGAATGTAGCAATAGTCATACAATTACCTGTGGTAGGTTTTTAAATGATGATGATGATGGATTGATGCTCATCTGCTTTATTAGGAAGAATTGTGTTACCTTAGTCCAGTTTCATAATTATTTTAATATTGATGTAATTGCATTTTTTATATTTCTTAAATAATAGTATCTAATATGGGAAAGAAAACTCAACAGCCGAGAAAATACTAGTTGTTTATAAGATATTACTTCATTTTTTTTAAACTGACAGTGTGGTACAGAGGTCTGCTAGGCAGAAGCATACTGAACTTATTTTTATCATTATTGCTATTATTACTGTTTATTACAATAATGCACTTTAAATTTACAGTCTTGAGCCATCATTGGTATATAACACTGTATATGTAGCAATACCTATCTAATTATTTGTGGAAGGTATTAGTATTGTAAATACAGCTTATCTTTGTTATAAGAGTGGCATTAATAACAGAATTTCATAAATGCCAACATATAGTATGATAATTTCAAGACTATCTGAAAATATGGTGTATTGTAGCTAAAGATGCTCACAAATGCATGTTTGTGTGTGTGGATGGGGAGGGGGAAGAGGGCCGGTTTGTGCTTAGAATGCTTCCTGATGCATAAATATTAGCATTAAATAATTCTGAATACCTTGTTTCCTAAAAAGATTAGTAGCTCTTCTCTATGTGATAAATTGTGCAAGAGTTATGGTTCACACCAGTCTTCATACTGTATTATTCTGTGTAGCTTTAAATAACCAAGTCCAAATTATGCTCAGCAAGCTGTTGGGAAAGCTTGGAGAAATCTGAGAGCTGAAGGGCCAATTTGTGCCCTGACTTACATCCTCTGCAAATGCAATGACTTCATGCTGGCTGTAAAGGATATAAGGTGTATAGAATTTAATCTGCAGCATTTAATTTTGACTTAACTTGGTCCTATTTTTTTTTTTAATATTATTCCATCCTAGTGTAAAGGAACATTGTGCTTATACGTTACTAGTTTGCAGATAGCAGCTTTTGCCATCTTTTACCTGGCATCTCAAATTTTACATGGAATGCTCATTAAAAGTAAATAAATAAATGTACATGCTTGATTACCAAAACTCAAGATTGTATTGGATCTCATTTGGAATTACAGACTTGCACTTGGAACTATTGAACAGTAAAGTATATTCTTCATATGAAATATATTATCTCATTATGGGCATATATTTGTTTCCTAAAAATGATAACTAAATCTTAGTTCTTTTTTGGGTGCGTCTAGACTGCCTCACCTCAGTGAGATTTCTTGCAGTATATATTGCTGTAATTTCCGAAGAGATCCCATTTGCTATGCTACGTCTAAAAGTGTAGCTGTTAGGGAGATAGGCTGCAGTAAACTTGTCTTCAAGCAACTAAAGATCCAGCCAGCTATTGTGATACAAAGTATTGATGTGAATCTTTTTGCCTGGTTTTATATTTCTGCTTTTCGTTTAATTGTCTAGGAGTGACTTTTTATGCTAGTAATTAGAGAAACTGAAATAAAGGTAATCTGGAAATAAGAGAGTCATCTCACCATAATCTAAGTATTTTCACCCTGATTTTATTCCTTGATGACTCCTGCAATAGGAAAAACTCAACTTCTGGGTATTGTTAAGTGATTGACAGAAAGTGACAAAAGCAAAGACATTCAGGCATAGTCCTAGCATTAATTCAAGCTGTGTGAATAATTTCACACATCAAGTGAAAGAGGAACTGAGCAGTTTCCACTGAGTTTAAGGACAAGGTGAAGAATTCCGCTTTTCATAACTACCTTTGCAAAAAAGTATTTTGTAAGACTGTCCATCTTACAGTAATTAGTCCTAAGTCTGTTTAATAATAAGAGTGGAAGGCCAGATAGCACATTCACTTTTTTTTTTTCTATCATACCATATACTTTGCCTATCTTTATTGTTCAAATAGTCCCATTGGTATAGGTGGGACTATTCTTTCAGCACGTAGTGGATCATCATGTAAGACTGGACTTAGAGAGCAGGTCCTCTGAATTACTCTTTTGTTAGTCTTCTGCTTTTTATACTGCCGAATCCTAGCAATCCATCTCAAAATTAACTAATACAAGGAAAATACTAATAAATTCAATAGAAAAAAAATTGCACAATATGCAATTGCTGCCCAGTCCACACATCCTTCCATTCTTATTTTCAAGTGAGAAAGAAGCTCACCCCTAGACTATTGCTAAGCTAAAAAACAAATGTTAGCTAACAGGATTGTAGAGGAGAGTCAACCAAGTTATGGCACTATTCAGTGTTCACTATAGTTTTTTTTGTGATAGTTTAACTTGGCAGTAATTGAATTAGAGAAGACAGTTTTGAGTTATATGAATCAGAAAATTAATGCAATTTTTTGGTGATTAATGACTCGGAAATAACTGGCTTAGAAAACCTTTCTGGCTTTAACCATTCCCTTCAGTCAGGGCCATTGCAATTCGCCTGGTTTGGCCCTCATGCAGTTTTGTATTTTCTGGGCATTCAGTCACTGCTTTGCATGTCAGAGGTTTTTTCAAAATTATAAACCATTTGAAATGTTCAGTGAGCCTGCAAGTACTATGAGGAAAAAATACTAGTACATATCATAGACTCATTTGAAAAATTAATGTGGGTCAGACCTCGCTATGCTTAACCTCTGCAACTTGCATTAGACATATAACATACAGTCTTTCCATTCAAACTGTAATGTGCAAAAGATGCTTCAAAAGGGTCTGTAACGCCTGTCAGTCACATTACAGAAAAGCAGTTGGTGAACGAGGAGCTTTGTGCTTTCGGAACAGGATTTCTGTTCGCCAGTGTAATAGCACTTCTGCAGAAAAAGAAAGGTCTTCATTTCTTTTAACTCCACCAAAACTGTGAAGCCTCTCTTATAGGATTCCTCCTTAAGTGGCCTTTGGATATTTTTGCATAACCTTGCCACATGTGCTACCCCAGTTGTTCTCTCCTGAACTTTATTACTCCAGAGTGTTTTGTGCCTCTTGGAGAAGTTAAAGAAGAGGGTGTTGATAAGGGCTCCCACTGAAACCTTCTGCAGGTGCCCGAAAGTTGAAGCCTTTTGTGGGAAAGCCATCATAGAAGGAAGGAGGATTGAAAACTTAAATTCGCCCTGGTTCCAACCCACTGTTAAGAAGTGCCTTGGTTTTCTGTTTCCACACAGAAAGTTTTGGAAACTTATCTATGAGCATAATCTTTGAAAGATCCTTTAAGGAAGCTATTAACTCTGCTGGCATATGGAGAATTTATAATTTCCACAAGTGTTATATAGGAGAGACCCTCTCATGCTAGCATATGATGCACTTGCTTGTGTTATGAAATCTGCCTCTATATCTGGCAGCAGTTTCCAATTTTCTGAGGTCTCTATTTAAACTATAGTAGAACTCTAAAGCGCAAACCCTCGCTGAAAGGGATCTGAAGCTCTAGTATGGCTCTGCTTAGGAAAAAAACACTAACAGAATTTTTTTTATTGTTTAGTCAAACTAGACATAAAGTAAGGATGTGTAAATTTCCAAAACTAGTCTTAGCTTTTACTTTTGTATTACATTCTGTACATTTACTTTTGTATTACATTCTGAGAAAAAACTTCTTCACTGTGAGGGTGACAGAGCATTGGAACAGGTTGCCCAGAGAGGTGGTGGAGTCTCCTTCCCTGGAGACATTCAAAAGCCGTCTGGACGTGATCCTGGGCAATATGCTCTAGGTGACCCTGCTTGAGCAGGGAGGTTGGACTAGATGATCTCCAGAGGTCCCTTCCAACCTAAACGATTCTGTGATTCTGTGATTTTGATGCTCGATCACTGCCTTTCTTCCCTCTCTCCCAAAGATATTGTCTGATAAGTGTCCGAGAGGTTTTGTTTCGTCAGATAACTGACACTCATTCAGCTAGCCAAAAATTTTTTTAAAGGGATAGGTGAGGAACTATTAATAGCCAACAGCATGAGGGATAAGGCTCCTCTCCCCTGGAAGCCTCCCTCCCTTAAGAAAGCTAATCTCCCTATTTTATATCATGGTTTTCACAAAGATTTTGGAATCCTCCCAGTCTACCATCTCACCTCAGACCAAATATGCCACGGCACCTCTTTTTCTGTAGAAGATAATAAAGTATTTTATTCTTTTCCCTACAAGGTATTAAGACAATAACCTGTATGTGGGGGTTATGGATCATTCCTGCAGGAGTAGAAGGAATGTGCCATTATGACTTTGAAAATAAGGAAGATTTTTTTCTTATAAAATGCAGTGTCATTTCACATATCTACATTACATACTTCCCGTGACATAGGTTTTTTTTTTTGTTTGAAAGATAATAGGAAAAAATAAAATACGTGGTTAGAGTTTATATTGTGGGTAGTTTAGCAGTCAGTAAACTGAGTCACAGAGAGCACAGGTTGTTCACCAGTCTTAGTTCTTTGCTTTAATAATAGGGAAGCGCTCTTATCTCTAATAGTATTTCTTCAGCTCTTCTACAGGGCTACAGCTAAGTTCTCATAAAAATAAGTAGAATGTTTTTCCCTACAAATCCAAAGCTGAGATGCTGTTAGGGCTGCTGTTCTTGAAGACTGTTTGCTATGCTGCCCCCTAAAGAAGCTTAGTTTTAATAGATCTGAATGAATTAAACACTAAAAGCTGCTAAAACAGTGTGTTTTCTCTCCAGAAGCACAGCGGTCTATGTAGGCAAGGGCAGGGGCCTGAATTATTTCTGTAAAGTTTTTACATATTGTGAAAGTTTGCATAAATTTTCCTTCAAATCTAGGGCTTGTATGCCAAGCTGTAGAGTGAGAAAGTGAATTTTTATAATCCTGTTATAATAGAAAGGTGGACCTTAATTATTGTCACATGAAAGTTATAGAATAATCCATGGAAAATGAAGTAATTATTATAATTATTAGGTTCTATTTTGTTCTATTAAATCCTCACAAAACTAACATTATAACTTCAAAAATGCAAAAAAAAAAAAGATGTTTATTGCTAGTTATTTTGATTCTTCACTACCTTCTTTTCCCTTCTTAAAAAAGAAAAAGCACCCCAAAACACAAAAAAAGCTGTTTTAGATAAAAGCTTTCTCATATTATTTTTTCAAGACAAGTACTCAGTGCCTAGACTTTTAAAGCGCTTTATGCTATAAAATTAAAATAAAATATTTTCACGTAATCCGTAAATTTTGTTATGAAACTTTACAGCAGCTATATTAAGTGATAAGAATAACTACTATTTTGAAATTCTGAACATCTTATAATTAGACCAGCCTTTAAGAAATATTCAGAGTTAAGGCACATTAGAATGTATTCCACAACATGGAGACAGCCCTGACAAAGAAACATTATTCTTAGATTTACAATTAATTACCCTTATGTCTATACCTTGCATTCAATTTGCATATCTTAAAAGTGCTGTAAATTTCATAGCACTCCCTTGTTATTTAAGATCATTCGCTTAGTAAAAGTTTCTACAGTGATAACTTTCTCTTGATTATGTAGTTGTGAGGTCAATAAATCTGGCTTTACTTGCTCTACAATGTTATAATTTTTCCTTTTTTGTGTGTTTTTCATTATTTTGCTTCTTGTTCCTTCTGCCCTCTCATTTATAATCCCCCGAAGAGCCAGTAGATAGAGAAGCCTGGCTAGAAGACGAAGTGAGTGGTCAAATTCTCAGATGTTATCTTTTTCCCAGAACGCACTGGTACTGGGTGTCTGACATGTTCTATACATCTTTCTAGTGTCAACCTCATTAAACAAATACAACTTGATGTATAGCTCTCAAGAAATGAAATTTCATGCAATGAATTTGTTCTATTTCAGCTTGTGTTCCTTTTTCTCCCTCTGTCTTTTCCACTTCAGCAGGAATTTTGTACATTCTTGATTTCTAGTACAATTTTGCGTGGTCACTACTGATAATGTTGTGCTCTGAAATTTCTTGATGATGTTTTTCTGATGTTAAAGAAATATCCATATTTTAAGCTCACAACACCAAGTTTACCACCTTCTAAATAAGGAACTATTACTGCTGCGTAAAATGTGATATGCCATTTAGAATGTGGTTCAGTATGTTTTCTTTGGTCAGATACATATGTGGTTCTGCTCTAAATATGAGACATATCTGCTATGACATGCCTGCTGTAAATGTCCTAGTCTTCTATAGGTAATTATGTATAAATGTGCTAGAACTGTGTTTTATGGTCCAATTCAAGGTTAACACAATATCCTGTAAGCCAGAAGGACACAGAACACTTTGCCAGAATAGTAAATATTGCTCTCATCCTTCCCCCCCCCTTCAGCTTAAAAGAATTTAAAGAAGAGATATATTTTCAAACTAAAATAATCCTCCTTTAATGAGACTATATATTATTTACAGAAAAATGCCACTAAACTCAATTAGTACTGGTCTCACCACTGGGTGGAATTGAGGTTGTTGAATTTTTTTTTTTTTTTTTAAATCTAGTTCATTGAAGTCATTTACTGAATGTGGGGCAATATTCTATTTTTAATCAAGTTTAAAAGTATAATGTATGAGAAGACAGCAACACACTGTATAGATTTTTGTAGATGCTCCATGGTAAAAAAACAAAAACCAAAAAACCCCAAAAAACACAGTCAAATGTATGAAGTTTATGCCCATCTTGTTTCTTTCACTAAGTAAAATTATTGAATATTATTTTAAACAGTTAATCACCAATTGCCACCCCTCCATATTACTAACTGGTAGCTTATCAGAATTATTTGAAAGTTATTATTATGGTCTTTTTCATTTAATATTTTACTAACACTGTTATTTAAAGCTAATTTGCTGGACAATAGCAACCATTTTAAACATTGCCTGTGCCCAGAAACAGAATTATTATAATAATGGAAAGCAGAACTACTGTATTAAAGTAATGATTAACAATACTTTGTATATTAAACAAAAACTCAGAATACAGTACTTTTAAATGCCTTCTTATTGTGCTATCCAATCATCATGCACTTTAAAGCAGAATGCATATGTTTTTAAAATGAAAGAATCTGCTTTTTCCCTTGGGGCATGGTGTTGAAGTTATGGGAAAGAACAGGGTGGAAGATCTAACAAATATATTCATTTCTGCTTCTGAATTTCTCTGAGGCCTTTTAATATATAAATAGTTTTGGAGATCTAGAGTAACTACATTTATCCTGATTTTTGCAGGCTTGATACAAGCAAATGTCAAATATGGCACTCTTCTATTTGATTATAATATAACATTCCTATTAAAATGATTTTTAAAAACCTTTCCCAAATTCCAATAATAGCGTTTCAAAGAATATAACATGGGAGTGGAGATTAGCTACCCCTAGAATGCCTTGGCCAAAGTATTCAAGTAGCACGAGTTTTTCTAGTCTTATGTCCTATATACATCTGTTAAATTACTCAGAGATCTCATTAAATAAAGCTAATGTACTTGTAAAACAGTAGGGAGAGACAGTATATCATTGTAACTGTTAGAAAGAGCCATTCTGGCAAGGAGGGAGCCAAGAAGGCTAGGTGTATGCTGGTCAGTGTAGATGTTTCTAGGCCATAAATCTTGGCCCTTTCCTGCCTAGTTATTGTGTATTTCTTTAGGTGAGAGATTGATTGTAGCAATGGAAGATGAATTTGCCCATAGACCCTTTCTTCTTTTTCCTTTTTTTTTTTTTATACTCCTGATGCCTCACCAAGGTGATAACGTTTTTTTTCCTGCAATCATTTGTTTCAGATTAAAAGCATGAAACAGCATGGAGAAACACAGGAAAGCTTGTCTCTGCAGTCAGGCAAAGATGAGGGCATGAAGATGTATAACTGTCCCAGGTGTGAGACGAGTACAGTTTACCCTCTCAGGATTTATAACAGGTTTGTCTGAAGGAGAATGAAATTGGATAAAATTCAAGCAAGAACCTTGGCGTTTCTTTATTGTGCATTTTGAGCACTATATTTTAATTTTTTAAAGGTTGCTAAGTAGTGCAATACTGCTATTAAAATATTACTTGTCTATTTTCTGCTGGGCAACTCGCACAGAGCCCCCCCTGCCGCCCCCCCGCCAAGTTATACCATGTACTGAACATTGGAGGGGAATACTTTTCATGAATATATATAGATGCTGAATTTATAAGGATCAATATAGTCACAAATGTTGTACAACATGTCAGGATATCATAAAAAGCAGGCAGTTCTACATAAAATACTAGCTTAATCTTGGAGATTTTAAAGCCTCATTAAAATGTGGATAAAGTCCATATATGGAATGGCAGCATTCAAAAGGTTGAAGTTGTATATCTGTGGTGCAGAAATCTTAACCATTACATTTGAATGTCAGTCGACTCATTTGATCACAGATGATATTAACATGTAAAAAGTTAAGGTGATGAGATGCATCATATATATCATTTAACCCGATAGGATTTGTTGTTTAAGGTTTGTGAAGTATGATGAACAACCTTGGCCCTTAATTTGTGAAATCTGCGATTCTAAAACAGATATGATGATATCAGTATTTCAAAGCAATCAAATTTTACATCATAGAACTTTCAGGCAAACTTTGTAACTTCTCTGAAGGAATGACCTCACTGCTTAATTGCACAGAAAGACTGGGTTGCAAAGTAGCCTTTGTCTGGTGCTGGGGAGGTAATGAGAGATCACTGTTGTGGCTGGCGTGGGAACCTGATTGGAACAGAACAGATAGTTTTAAAGAACAGCAAGGCATGTCTGTAGCTGCTAGCAACTTTAGCACTGAAAACTGCAAATATTCAGGTTCTTGCACGTTTATACAATATAGCTGTTCTAGCTTTGTGGATAGTTTCATTTTGCCAAAAAATAGTATTTGTCATGCTTGCATTGTTGTTTGCCGGATTTGAGATAATGCAGTAATATGTTGTACAAATGTACTTGCCGAAGTTATTTGGTAGTAACAAATACGAGGATCTGAGTATTTTTTTAATAGAAAAACTTTGAAAGTCAAGCAAGTACTTTTATCTTGACCTTTCTGCAACGCTGGCCCATATTCACTAGTTGTCAGCACATGTTTGTCTGGAGTCATTCGTCACTGCCATCCGTCACTCCTCTGCCATTCCCATCAGTCCCATTATCTGGGACCAGGAGAGAGCTGAGGATGTAGCCTGAAGGATCATTAAACCTCAGCTTCCAGGTACTGCAGGTAGTCCAGGTGGTCTGTTGTTATTTATAATAAAGAAACAACACAGCAGAACTGCCTGACAGTGGCCCATGAGGCCTAGTGAAAGGACGGGCTGAGGGATGTCATCACTGAAGGACAGCTAAAAGTGGACTTTCTTTCTCCCACACTGTAAGCAGAGAGGATTTATTGAACATCTGTTCAGTACATGGCTGGGAAGATTGATTAATTTAATTGCTCACACTTTGCTTAAGTAACATTTGAATACTTAATGTCAGGTTTGAAGGATATTACGTTTACTCACACACCTTTTTCAAGAGACAGAGTTTCTTATTGCTTTTTGTGCCTTTTAAGGAAGTTGAAATGCATCCTGAAATCTAGCCTGGCCAGAAGTCTGGGAAAACTGTAGCAAGTGGGGAAAGCTGCTTTCTCTCATAAAAGCAACTAGTTATTTTTCACATTTGCGCATAGTGATAAATCATTAATATAATGAGGTTGGGTCATCCTCACTGTGAATGGTGGTAATTTTCCTTCTGGTATCCAGGATAGAGACAGTTTGGCATATTATATATTTCTGTACCCTTTAACATAATACCATGGTCATAGTGAAGGCGTAGATGAGTTAAAGCCATGATAATTTATCACATGTTCTATTCAGAGCAGGTATTTGGGAAGAAATTCCTGAGATCCTCTCAAAAAAAAAAAACCCACCCATGTATTAATGAAATAACATTAACACTGTAGTATTTAGTGTTGCTTCGCTGTATGCATTTTGTATACATGTGATGGTTTCTCAGCTGCATAGCTGTGAAAAGTTTATCACCAGTCTGGCCAAATATGATACAATCCAACTGGAAGTCTTAATGGGCACTGACAGTAGCTGGCATGAAAAACCAATCCTTTACCAAATACACCACAGCTAACTCTATTTTCAGAATAGGGTTTTCGAATGTCGGTATTATTGCTGGTAGGTCTTGTAGCAATGTCTGTTGACTACTAGCAAATGCTGACTAAAGATGAAGGTGAAGCTCCTTGTTTTGCTACAGTGCAGAACTGGCTTTGCATTCGTCACCATCAGATATTAACCTGAGAAAAAGCAGACTGATAGGTGGTGGTTCATGTGTAAAGTCTGATTCTGTATGATTTTTTTCCCCCTCCTAGAAGCCCAAGACTCAGTTATCTAGTAAAGATGTTCTTTGATCTGTCTGTACAGCAGTTCATTTTAAGTCTGATATACAGTCAGATATTCTATTAGATACAGAATCTTTTAAATATTTGTCTTACTTTGCGTGTAATTTGCTTTGGAACTGTTAGTGCAATAAATACTAAATGATACTGACTTACATAGCCATGTATTTTTATTGTCAAAGATACCGTATATAATGTTCTCACAACAATGCTTAACTCTGAGAGGGTAGGGATTTAACACTGCTGCATGACTAATTTACTACCTTCAAACATAAAAAGGAAAGCTTGGAAAGAAAGGCCTCATCCGAGGCTGCATAAAACAGAGCAATAGTATCATGTAGTGGTACTTAATAATGGCACTGGCATTTTGTTAGCATCTCTACAAGAAAAAAATTGTTCTTAGAGAAGGATAATCTACAGTCAAATCTGATTGAAGTGAAAAGAAACATTGGATGATTTCTTTGAAAGATGCCCGTCTGTCCCTGAATTTGACTGTACACAATACATCCTGCAGCAACGAGTCAGATTGTCAAGGCCAGAACCAGGTGCCTATGTTACTTGTATCCTTCTACATCAGTCATACTGTAGGGAGCAGACAATTAATTCTGGAGCAAAATTGAAAGTCAGAGGCAGAGTGTGAAAGAACAGAATGACAATAATAAAGTGCCCCTGCCTCACATTAATCTCCCTCACTTCAGGGCTGTCAGAGGCGGCCTGGCGGTGACTAATGCCAAGCTTTGCATACAGTGGTCACAGACATGAGCAGCATGCTCCCTTTACAGCATCTGCGATTCGCTTTGTTGAGTTTTTGACTCCTGTGGAATCATTGAGAAAACATAGCCGCTGGTCACAGGTAGCGGGACAAAGTCCCTTCATCATACACCTATTGATCGATGTGCAGCATTCCAGGACACAGCTCCGAAAGAAATGGAATCGTGACAAATATGGAGAGATTAAACTAACTTTTCGAACAGATGAGCTCAGTGGATAAGGGTTAATAAGTTTAGCTTTGAGGAAGTGCATATCATGTGCAAGTCCGAGCATCAAAACAAAATGATCTTGCACTTCCATAGACACACTAATCCATTAACATTGCAAAAGACTTTGATGCCCATTTGGGATTGTGTTTTATTGATTTTATTGTCATCTTTTTGCACAAATAGTAAATAGGCTAACATTTCGGGAATAGTGTAATTATTCCTGAAAAGCAAGACATCAATGTAAAGTTTATTGTTGTAGACCAGACATTTTGACAGGAATACTGTAATATCCCAGAGGTGTCACTGGGTTACTGAAAAGGTTAAAAATTGGTGCATTGTATCAGAGAAGAAAGGCAGTAACAACAAACAGCATTCAAAAAATCACAGGCACTTCTGTAGGAAAGTGGAAATGTGGCATGTAACAACATACAGCTTCTGTAACTGGATCACTAGACTGAAGAAGAAAGTGAAACATACCTAATGAAAATGCTTCCTCTGCTATCAGTGTTTCAAGGCTCTCTCTCTTGTTATTTAGATTGCAAAAATAACTTTCCTCGCTGGTTCCTCCTTTTGTTGTATGCAAACCCCACACATGCCATGTGTTGTGGAGTTTGATAGGGCTGTGTTTGAAAATTTCATTTATCTTCTCTGATAATCGTGGGAGAAAATTCCCACACAAGACTTGCTAGACTATGCCGTTTCTTCTTTTGTAGACATGTGTATGTACAGGAAACTGTATTTTTATAGTGTTACTTGACAAGGAGAAAGGTACTTGCAGTCCTGTGTGTCATAGCTGACCAGCACAGAAGCATTCATTAGAACCTGAATGAGAAGAGGGAAGGGACATACAGCAATGTACTGTATCTAATCAAGAAAAATGTATTTTATATTACTGTTGTGTATGTTATTTTCTAAGCAAATTTGTTTCCATTAATAACTTAGAAATTCCAACTTTTACTTGAAACATTTTTCTAGTTTTTCATAGTATTTCCTAGTTGAGTCAAGCTACTCAGCTGGATATCTAACTGTTCTTTCTCTAAGCAGAAAATAGGAAATATAAAAGTGAGCCATTGCTATGGTTGGAATCTGGGAACCTAAGCACAGATCTTTAGTGCTTGTTTGAGCTGGAGGATGAAAACTGCTATCTGGCAGCAGTGACTTTTGTTACTCACTTGGATTAGTTATTTCAAGAGTTGCAAAACATATCTTCCAAACATTGTACAAAAGCGTAAATTAAATATGCATATGGTATATGCCAGACATGTCCAAAGATATAAGTCTGAATACATTTAACAGTATGTCAGTTGGTCACCTTGAGGCTCCAGTTGAAATGTCATTCTAAATTCTAGGTTTTTTATACAGAAAACAGGTTATGGTAGTGTTGGCATTTTGCATGGTTGAGGAAAGGACAGGGAAAGAAGCCATGCTGTTTCATGCATTATCTTCTTGGTCACTCTCTAGCAGCTGTTGTTACTGGCAGAAAGAAGGAAAGCTTCAGTTTTACACTGAGGTTCATTTAGGGTTATTTTGTAATGGACAGATTAGTGTTGTGGTGGTAGTTGCACGGCTTCTGAGATTTTTATAATAACTGAATCATGACAGTGGAACCTCAAACCATGTTTTGCTAAATATAGTATAACTAAATGGAAATATCTTCTTCAATAATTGCTAACTTAATTACTACATTATTCTTAAGTAATCTGTTACTGAAGTTGTCTTTAGCCAGCAAAAGTTTGTTAAATAAAATGAATAACTGAATGATCTAAAGACAGAAAACTGTAAGAATTGCAGTTCTGATAATCTCAGATACTCTTTTTGGATCCAGCCCATTTGATTCAAGGCTTGCACAGACAGTCAGATCTTTTTCTGAATTTTATATTGGGAAGAATTTGAGAAACACACATAATTAAATGCCACTGCTTTCTCATTAGTGGGTTAGCCCTAACCCTTTCAATCTGTTCACAGATATTCCTGTTGTCTGGTTCCATAACCATCAATGAGCAATGAAATTCCAAGACTGATCTCAACTGCAGGCTGCAGAGCTGCCACTAATAAATGGTGAATGTGGCATTCTCTAATTTGTACCCAGTTCCTGTGGAGTTTTTCGTATGAGGTAGAGATGTGTTTTTCAGAACTACATAAAATGTGCATGTAGCATGGTGTTTCTACTAGTTCTGGGAAGAATAACAGTTAGGAAGCTGTCAATTGAAACAGCATTGTTCAAAAGTTTTGAATAAATCATCATTGTATGAATCCTGCCTCCTCAGCTGACCTAGATGTGATAGATCTAATTATGTCAATGCTGAGTATTTTTAAACGCCTCTTTTTCTTTGATATTTTACAGTCTATTCTATTTCTTTGTAATTGACTGAACAAATGTGATTTCCCCTTCTTTTTCTTCATTGTATTTTATAGGGATGTCTGGCTTTCTTGCTATTCTAACACAAGAAAAAAAGCTACATCTAGAAATTCTGGGTTTTGTTTTAAAGGAAT
Source organism: Struthio camelus (assembly GCF_040807025.1). Taxonomy (NCBI): domain Eukaryota; kingdom Metazoa; phylum Chordata; class Aves; order Struthioniformes; family Struthionidae; genus Struthio; species Struthio camelus. The sequence goes on from NC_090951.1 coordinate 13,249,371, forward strand.
GATAAACAACTTAGGTAGATGTAAAAAACAGCATTACGTTTGGTCGAGAAAATCAGCCTTCCTATGGAGAAAAGGAAACCAATGAAATTTGCCTTCTGCATGCTGATAGAATACAGGAGTTCCACTGACCCCAAATCACTCTCAGTTTAGGAGGCTGTCAGGGAATAAAAGTGTTCCCAAACTTCCCATTGAAGGTTTATCATCTTGCAGCACATACAGCTATTCTAACTATCAATGGACATGCTGATGATTCCGTATCCATAAAATCTGGAGAGAATTCAGGGCACACAGACTGGTTTCCCTGCAGCCAAGATGAAAAAGCCTCAATTTTATCCTCCAGATTGGGCGATTAAGAGGTGCTTAGCTGCCCAGATTGCATTCCCACTTCCATGCACAAAATTGAGCCACACTATATTTATGTATCACTTTAAAACAGGGAAAAAATAATGTGGTTTCTAAAATATTGTCTATTAAGAATAAAGAGAAGTTCTATACAATTTTGGAAATTAACCTACTGGCAAATAAGCATAATTTTGCAGTGCAGCATATTCATACTCATAAAACAAATCCAGGAAAAGTTGCATTAGTTATAGTAATGTAATGGAATTACAGTATTCTTACCTTACCATGTATTATCATGCTATATTCATGCTATTTGCTCATACGGATAGTGTTTTTGTATGATCCAAAAAAAGGCAAGAGCCCATTTTCATAATGGAGATTGTTTCCCATATTTGCAACGTACACAATTCAGATTACTTAAAGAATTATCTTCTCATAAGATCTTCTTCACTGTTAAATTCTGTTTATATATTTTATTTTCTTGGTCACTAGAAAATGTAGTGAGCTCCCAAACATGTAGCCAGGGATTAAAGATAAGTGTCTCTATGAATGTGATTAATACATTAATGTAGGTTATCATACAAATAGGGAGGTGTCACACAATCATATTGGAAATGAACAGCGCGTTACTCTGCTTCAATCAGTTGTTAGTGGTTTTCTTCTTCAGCATGATTTACTGGCAACCACGACCAATAGGCTTTTCTCTGATTAGAGATAAGTGAAGAATACAGAAAAAGTCTCTAAAGGTATCATCACTAAATATTCACTAAATAAGATTTCAGATCTTAGGATGATTCGGGTGGAAAGGGAACTCAGGAGCTCATCTAGTCCAAACTCTTATTAAGTCTGTTACTTCAGTATTTATGATTGGCCTTATTTAAGCACTTCTGGAACTTATCTTAAAGGCTGAAGGTAGTTCTAACTCTATGTCCATTGAAGCTATGGAGGTTTTACTACTGGGAGCAGGGGTCAAATTAATGGTAAGCACTCCTGAAAATCATTCTTTCAATCTGCCTTTAAAGGTTACATTCAATATATTCTCCCTGTAGCCTTAGAAGACTTCTTGGGTATGGATACAACAAATAAAGACTTGTTTTTTCTATCAGCTGTAAAACCTTGAATTGTCTTTGTCAACATTTTATAAGGAGAATGTCTGCAAAACTTCCATAGGACTGGGCAGAAAATTCTGGCTACGCTTGTTTGATGTAGGAAAAAACAGTTTACTGAAAGGCAAGCTTTGCACTTACTTCACTTAAACTGAAAAAGATATCTAGGGTCCAAGTATGGAAGTTCTGATCAAAATGACAGAGGAAGATGCAGAACCAACTGCAGCACAAGGCCCAGAGCGTTCGTATGGATTTTAGAAAACTGAGGTTTATGTCCTTACTGTACCCGAGTCAGGTAAATAGGTGAAGCTGTTTTCCATATTTAGGCATTGTATCCTGACCATCCAGCTATTGCCTGATTTGATGTCTCATTTTGTTTTCTCGTTCCCTCTCACAAGGTCTCCCTCAGTCCCACAAGTTCAGCTTTCTCCTGATGCAGTATTTTTGAAATGTCAGATGCTTTGTGCTATGGAAAAGCCATTTCATATACTGATTCATACTGATAACCCCAGAGCATCCCTGGGATAGAATGAAGGAGCGCACTTAGAACCTCATCTGTTCCTCTGGAGGGAATTTTGTAGTTGAGGCCCTGTACTGACACATCACCATCCACCTCCTGCAATGTGTGCAGCACGAGTTTTCCATCTGTTTGTAATGAGGCATAGTGGGGGAGGTAATCTTATACATAGGCAGCTCCCACACCACTTACAGTTTTACTGCAGAACATCTATACGATAATATTTGTTTGTGACAAAGATTTTTAGCTATTTATTTATTAAAACATCAGTGGATGTTAAACAGAACAGATTAGCCAGCTTCTAAAACTGGCAACCTCCTTGGCTGAAATTTTCTTGTACTTTAAGAGAACTAGTTCTAGATCACAAATTCTTGTTGTAAGGCTCTTGCCTTACAACACTAAGTACAGATGATGCTTTTGTATGTAACTTTTCCATTCTAGGGGTGATACAATTTTAGCTAGATTTGATTTTAAGCAAAGAGCATTCTGTTCTTTAATTCCCTTTGTAAACAGCTTATAATAAACTAAACATGGAGCATAAAACAAAGGAGAAAAACTTATAACTTTTTATAGCCATTCTTTTTAAATGTAGGCCTCTTTATATAACAGAGCATCGCAATCTTTTTTGGAGGGAAATAATTTGCTGCAATGTGTATGCAATGGAATTTTGATAGACAGAATAAGCTGCAATCCAGTTCTAAACTATAGATTTTCAAGCAGATTGATGCAACAAATTGTTAGCAAATAGCAGTTTGCAATTTGATGCTAATTAGACATAAGGCAAATATGTGCCATGACAAATTAGCAGCAAACCATACTGAAAAGGATTAGCAAGAGCTGGCACAGAGACTGCTCGATTTTGCATACTTCCTTGTCTTAGTCTAGGAGGTTCTGAGCCAGTTTTCCTTCTCTGTAAATAGGAAACCAGAGCAGAGATCACAGGCATGCTAGAATGCCTCTAATTGCATATTTGAAATGTTTTAACTCTCTCTTAATCCCATGGAGGCTTTTCTCCATACCACCAGCTTTATTATCCTGGGAGATGATCAAGTACTTTATCCATTTAATATTATAACTAAATACATTATGAGGTAGGTAACTCGCAGGGTTGTTTACTTTAACGAGTCTATTGTACTTATAAGAAAAAGTCCCACTCTTATTCAAAATACCTTTGCTTAACTTCCTGTAAAAGTGTTTTTCAGCAGATTTAATTATTCATATCATTAATAAATTAATTTTTGCTAGAGGATAATCACATTTTGCTAGTGATGTGTACAATGCCCTTGTAGTAGTAGGGTCCAGATCAAACTCATCAGGATATCCGCAAGTGATAATACAGTTGTGTTTACAAACCAGACTGAAGCAGGCAGGTAATTTTTAACCCAGCTCTTCAAACATATGCCTGAATGCAAATACAGCCATAAGCATGACTTCAGGTCTGAAGCAAACTGCTCTTGTATCCATAAAGGCTGAGACAGTTTTATTAAGATCAAGAGCGCTAAACAAAAGCCACAGTGAAAAAGCCTCATCATTAAATTTAAGCAGCTTATGTTTAATTTTAGTTTTTTAATTGGGAGTTCCTGAGGTAAGCCATCATTTTCTCCAAGCTTTCACTTCATGTTTGCTGATATGTACTTTGTAAGTTTAATTTTTAGATATGTAAAATGACATGTTTATACCTCAAGGAATCATGGGTACATCAGAAATTCTTAACTACTATTTCTCTTTCCAAATCTCAGTTTCTAGAGCGTACGAAATATTTAACTTACTAGCTGATTGAAGATTGTTGCTTGTCTAAGAATATATATATTTTAAATTCCCATCATTCCTATGTCCATATACGGATCAAAAATTTGTTAGAAATAGTTCAAAGGTACTAAAACATTATGTGGTTAGATGTATAAACACATTTCAGTGAGCAAAATAAATGAAGTGGAAAAATAAAAGGATATTACGCACAAAAGATATTTAACTTCTTCCATAAGTCTTAGAGAGAATTCCTCAGACAATTTAAATCATGATCAATAACAAGTTTTGCCACAGTGCTGTCTTCACATATAAACAGTATGATAACACACTATTAAGGATTTACAAAAAGGGGATGACAGAAGTTGCACTGTTAAAAAAGAAAAAAACCCTAAGCTTTCTTTGCAATTTCTGAAGTCATTTATATATTACTCACATAAAGGGCACTGTCCTGTAAAAGCTTCTGTGAGCACTGAGGCCTGGAGGTATAACTTGTGCATGTCCTACTAGTGCTACCCTGCTCTCCCTTACTGTGAATGTTCCTCTGCTCCCCTTAGCCAATATTTTTGCCCATTTTCCAGATCACATCTGAAATTTAGGCCATCATCTTATGCCCATGCAGAACCATAGCAAAGTTAATTGCTTCTCATGCTGGCACATAAGACTTCTCTGGATCAGATGGCAAAAGTTAGGGACTTACAGTTACAAATGTATGCTGTCTAACAGTGGCTAGGTTTCTTTCTTTACCTACAATGCTTTTAATTTCCTTACGAAAAAGATTCACTTATTTCTGTATGCAACAGTTTCTTATTATACTTTGTTAATTTCTTCTACCTTTATTTCATGACGATGTTCAGCTCCCCTCCACGTCTTTGGCAGTCCCGAAATGCATCCTACATGGGTTAATCTTATAGGTTTTAAAAACAGAGGGAACTGTGTGAGGAAGAGATCTCATTTCTAGAACCCAGTGCATCAACATCCAGTATTGGAAACTGGGGTTTTTGAATCCTTCCACAAAACAGGCCATTTTGCAAAAGTGCACCTTTTTCTAATGAAAAATGATTTTCTCCCCTACCACACATATACTATCTTTCTATTTCCTGATCTTGTTTTAGAAATTAAAATCATGGTTATTTCTCAATTAAAAACTTCTGTTAAAAGTCCAGAGAGCTATTTGGTTGTGGCTAAAGATATTTCCTTTTTGTTGTCCATGAACATCCCAGCGTTGTGTCCTTGGTAAGGTTGTTATTTGAGTATATAGAAACAGGGTAGCAAGCCATCAACTGGCAAATTTAGGCCAAAAATAGAACTAGTTGACCGGGATACTGTTAAGAATTTTGAGATTAAATGTTATGTATAAATGGTTGTAATTTCCTAAGGGAAATTCACTTTTAGTCAAATCTTCACATATGGTATCTTCTCTCACAAAAGCATCAGAAATTTTCTGCCCGTAATGTAGTTCCAAAACACCCTCAATGCTCAGTTCTATGACAGCTTTTCTGACAGTGCCTAAGCAGTTTTTACATATTCACGTAGATACACTGTCAACCCAGATATGGCCTCTGTGAGCTTTGCTCGTCCTTGCTGCGGAGGTGGTGCTGGCAAATCTTATGTTAGAGTGCAGATGTTTAAATGCCCCTCTTCTGTTTTGATAGAATTGCGAGGTGTAGATGCTTTTACTCTTCTAATGAGCTTCATTATGGTCATTAGGTTGACTCTGGTGTATTTGGGTCACTCAGTACCTACTGATTGGAAAACCTGCTGCGTTGGAGCGCATTGAGAATCTCTGCTGAACCTGTGACCTCTTATATCCACACACACAATTTTAGCCCTTCTTCATCCTCTGTAGCTATTGTGTTGCTTTTTATTGGGCTGTACATGGATTTTTTGGGGTCGTCCGGTTTCTCCCAAGTTGGCTCAGGAATACAGAGTGGTTGTGAATTTTTTGATAAATTTGGTCTAAGCAAAAAATAATTTGGGGGGGGGGATGGAGAATAAATATTTGATGAAAATTAAACCTATGTAAATTTCTTAAATTGCTGGAAAACTTGAAAGAAACACACAATAGAAAACACTTCCTTTATGAGTTTATATGGCTATTTTCGTCTGTTTTGGGAAAAGAGAATAGATATTAGAGTAAATTCATCCTGATAAAGTATCCATATTTTTTGACAAATGTATTAGCTCTATTTAGATCATGGGATTAATAAGATACGTTGTCCTCAGGAAAATGTATACAGTCGTGGAGAACCTCATTGACATAGCTGCGGAGAGGTAAATTCAAAAGGCCAGATTTTTCAAAACTGTTTTCTGAGATTGCGCAGGCAAGTTTGGTATATTTGAAGCCATATAAGTTGCCATTTGCATGATGTTGTAGCTGACTTTATGCTTACCTGAGTTATTTAGACACTCATTTGCATACAGATGTGACTGGGAAATGCAGATGTGCTACACATTGGACTTCAAAAGTCCTATTTGTTTCTGTTGCATCACTTGTTTGTGGGGATGAGAACACTCGTGTTCCTTACTGTGTATGCTGATTAACACTTCAACAGTTTTACTTTCAAATCCTTCAGTTATCCTTATCAATACTTTTAAGTGTTCATAACACAGATACTATAATATAGTCTGACACTTCACAGACATTGAAATACTTAAGGTTGTTTAGAGACTCTGGAATGCCCATATAATCATCAAACGTTTATTGTTATTATCTGCATATCTACAAATCATCAATGAATAAAAACAAGAGAGAAGCATCTTAAAAAAATTATCCTGGGGTAATTTATTGTTGCTTTCTTTTATCTATTTAAAATGCTTGAATTCACTTTGTTGACAAATTTCTCTTGACAAGCACACCTATTTATTATTACTAAGCAGCCTTTTTAGGAATGTCTGAAATGACACATGTATTGTTTTAAATAAGATCATAGAGTTAATTTTTAACCACACAAGCAATACACTAACAATAGAGCAAACAAAACATAATTAATAGTTTTATGCCATTCATCAGGATCATTTTATTTGCTGCCAGCATCTGCCAAATACAAAAATGTTTTGACTTCAATTAACATTTTAAACAAATTAAACCTGTTGTTACTGAAAGCATAGAACATATATACTTCTAGATATTGTGTGCATGAGTGAATCCTTGTGCTTCTGTAAGCATGGATGTACTAGTGGAAGTGTCAAGGTATATGAGATCTTTGCCACTTTGTTAGCAAAGGATAGTGTGACGACTCTTCCTGCATCTTCCCATCTACAGTGAGGTAGCATCCCCCATCTCCAGATATGTATCATTCTCTCCCAGAGAAAGGATTTAAAGAAACAGCACCATGTATGTATTTTGCAGTTTATACAGATGTTATATCACAGCCATTGATATCCTAGAATATTAGTTTTATGTAGAAAAATTTGTATTCTTTTTTTCATTGCTCATTTTTATTGTTGTATTAATATTCATTTCACTACTGAAGCTGTTTTTAGAAAATAATTGTATCTGTGTTTCATTATATCTGTATTTTTCCTGTCGCACTAGACAGTACCTTACCCCTGGCAGAGACCATGTTTTATTACTGTCACAGCAAAGGATATTTTAAACATCACAGACATGTTTTCATCCTGAATTTGTGGCTGGTCACAGTTACAGTTTGGCTACCAGTGTCACCTCAACAATTTAAAGCTATAAATGTAACCTAGAGGAAAAAGTAATATGTGTTATCTTAAGTTCCAACTCAGTAAAACACTTAAGTGCTTATTTAAGCACGTCCGAACCACATTTATTGCTTATTAATTACTGATCTGTTCATTTTAGTGGTTTGTTAAATTGGAGACTTAAAGAGATGGAGAGGCCCAATAGGTTGATAGGGCTAAGTAAGATCCATACTGAATCACTCAACTAGTTCACCTAAGGGCTTACAGCTCCGTTTACTTAGCAAAAGTGCATGTTAGCGCTTGCCTACATACTGCAGTGCAGTGTATGTTAGAAATTTCAGATTATTTGCAAGCACACTGGTGCCTTTGATATGATGCAGTGCAGATATATGCAAAATCCCCTAATATTCTGAAAACTGCCTGCTCTGCCTGAACTATATGCTAATGTGGCTGTGTCAGTGTAGTCCTCCACCATTTTCCATCAAGAAATACTATGGATAATGTTACCAAGTTTTGGAATATTAGCAAGGCTTTGGAATAGAAATTATCTTCATCTCCTTTGCCTAAACTGCTTAATTCTAAAATTGATGGTTTGATCAGCAGCAGATGGTAAAGACTTTTGTAAATGCATAGTGTTTTCAAATTAACATATGTACACTATATGTGCTCGTGCTATAAAACAGAATTGTCGATTGTAGATAGGCACTTTCTTTAAAATGAGGACTGTAACCTTTCGTTTTCTAGCTGTCAATTTTGCTTTTGTTCTCTATCCTGTTTCTTGAACAGAAGCTTTTCATCCGTTTGTGAATTTAGGTTCAGCAGAAACAGGGAAAAAAGATTATCTGGACTCAAAACACTAACCAAAAAATAGTTTAAAAACCCTTGTAAGAGAGCACGTATAGTCGGAAAGGGGAAAGCCATCACAAACCATGCCTCTTAGGCTGCTAGAAGTGTTTAAATTTACCAAGGAATGGGCAGCTAAAGGAGAAGTAAGCTAATAAAATGCATTTGGCCCTTTTGAAAAATGCTTTTAGAAGAAAAGTGGTCAGTTTGGAGCACAGATAAAGATTAGGGGGGGGGAAAGATGTTCCAGAATCTCAGTATTAACGATGATCTGTTTAATGTATTTATTACATTTATTTGCACAATAAAGGGTAACAGAAAGGAGTGTAAGGAGCAAAGTAAAAGGAACGAAAATAAAGATGATACAAAAATGTTTGCTTAGTCAGATCCATAGAAGCCTCACAGGAATTCTACAGACCAAACTGATTTAGGCAATTAAGGAGCAGAAAGGCAAATGTAGTTTGTTTTGACAAATTCTCTGCAATGGAAATTGTATAGAAATAGTTGCACTATTCATAACCATTGATTGAATTGTAAGTTGACTGTAACTACTTGATAGAAAGAACTTCAGTGAAATTCAGATCCCAGTGAAGTCTCTGGGAGTTCTGCCATTTCTTTCATTGAGGATAGGGTTTCCCCTGATCATCATTACTGTAGACAGCTCAATGAAAAAGGCTGCTCATTTCACAGCGGTGGTCTTAGCAGCAAACAAAATGGCTGGATGAATAAAGAATAGGTTAGAAAATAACACTGCAAATATTGTGATACCTCTCAGTGATACCCTTTTGCCTTGAATACACCGTTGAATTGTTACCTTCCAGCTTGAAAATATATACAGCATAAGCAGAAAGGATATGGGAATAACAATAACAAATATTCAGAAGCACAGAGAAGTTTCCACACAAAGAAAGAATGAAAATAGGAGAGTTCAGTTTAAGTGAGTGAGAAGATAAGTAAGATGGTGTATATAAAATAAATGAAAGATTTACAGAGGATAGATCTGCTTTCTCTCTTGGCCTTGCCCTATAACACAAGCAGAGGTATGCAATGAAATGACATGCCAACAAATTTAAAATTGATAAAGAGGAGTTTTTGATGTTACTCACTGAACAATGGAACTTACTGATGAAGAAAGTCATTAGGAGTGCAGAAAGTGGCAGGATTAAAAAACAAAGCAAAACAAAACTAGACATTCATGTTGGTAAGAGAAGTCTCAGACACACTATTCAGAATCAAGTAGGAAAGCATGAGCTAAAATTTACCTACAGAGTTTCCCTTTGGGATTTTGCCAGCATTGGTTTTCTTGACTTTTCTTTATGTAGTGTTGGAACCTTTTCATTACCTGAGGCAGGATGCTGCACTAGACAACATACTGCTGTGACTAGTGTGACTTCTCTTTCTTACCTTTGATGTCTCCTTCTGTCACCATAGGGCTGTAATTTAGTACAGACAGGTGAGGAAAGAGCGAGAGAGGCTTCTTATGAGGCCCCCGGCACACGAGGTTGTGTCAGGCAGCTGGGTAGTACAAATGCTGGACAGAAGAAAGCCCCTGCATCCAAAATTGAGGAGCTCTAGGGAGAAGGAAGATTCTTGTTCCCCAATCAGAGAGCAGGGGCTCTTCAGCCCCTGATGGAAGGCAGGGTTTACGGTTTTATTTTCACCTTTTGTGTTTGGACAGTGAATAAAGCCCTGCAGCAATGAACGTGGACTCTTCTAGACATTGATAATTCCCTAGGCTGGTGAGTAGCTCTGGTTTCTCAATGCCCTATTTTAGCTTCTCAAGTAAAACATGTTCTGATTTGTTATTTCAAGCAATGAATTGACTAACACTTCTGCCACATGATGTAGCAGAGGTTGGTTCATAACATCCAGATGCTGTCAATGAGTTTTTCTTTTTTTTTGCAACAATTTCTTTCAGACATAATTTTTTATGCTACAGTACGATTTCTTATACAAAACAGTAGAAACAGCTTAGAATAGCTAGAAATGCTTAATGATTAGGGTGGTACACAGCTGAAGCATTACCAGTGAAATAGCTCACTTAACTGATTTGTTGCCAGGTAGCGAGCCAATTAGCAGTGCTGGTTATTATTTATATTTCATGCTATATATCACTGAAATTGTGTTGTTGATTTATCATTTATATTGTTCTATTGTCAGCATAATTTATTCAGATCATGCTGAGATACCTGGGAAAGTAAGTAATAAAGAGAATGGCATGGAATATGTCTGTATTCATAGATATTTACTTTGCTTTTAATGAGAATGTATGTTCAGGTAAATCATAGATCACTTAGCTATTAAACTGTTTTTGAAACAAACCCGTTAGACATTTACTCCTTGTATTTTCTGTAATGAAAATGGTTTGGTTTTGGTTCTAATGTGATTTTTATTGTTAAATTTTACAGATTGGCTTAAATATTGTAGCAAGTAATTGTACCAACTTAGTTGACTTGTAAGTTACAAAAAGCCATATTGGTTGACAAAGTACTGAGGTTTCCAGTGATCCTTACGTACTAGAAGTTACTTTAATCTCTTGGCAAATGCTAAAATCGTATTTCTATTGGAAATCCTGTATAATTGCTTGTATTTTTACAAAGTTATGCACGTTCTGTGGTCAGATTTAAAATCTCATATAGGTTGAAAAAACTCAAAGCAAGCCTCTGAATTTTACAAGATGCAAATATATTCATTCAGTTACCAAAACTGTATCCAGCCAAAATGTATCCACTTTGGACATATTCAGTTGAGCAACAAAGGTGACGTGTTGGCTTCTGAATGATTTTTGAAGGTTTTTTTTTTTTTCTTAGAAGGGAACAGAACTTTTCTGAGGCCTTTGTATGGCTTGATCTCAAAACCTCTTCCTTTTAATCACCCAAATCTAGTTCTTTTAAAATCGTTTGCTCTTCTAATGGGCACAAAGTGGGTCTCTTGAAAATGTGCTATACAGAAAGAAAAAGAAAATTGGCAGGGAGCTGCAGTGGATGTTCTTTTCCATTTTGACAATGTGTTTTCTTGATAAATTTTTGAAAATGAACTTTTGCATTAGCCAGTATTCAAAGCAAAGGGGAAAAGGATATTATTTTCCTTAAGTCTATAAAAAAGGACTTTTTCACTTATTTTTACCTAAAACAAAAACTACACTTTTTTACAGTATCTCTAATGCACATATAGAACAAAATAAAACACACTTTCTTCTAGCCTATCATGATGTAGGGACCTTCTGAAAGTGACCTTTGTTTAAACAGCTCTATTGACTCCCACACTTGAATTTTCTGTCAGCTCTGTGGCATAGTTTTCAATTTACAAGGCTTGTTCTTCATTGTAACCCTCCTGGGTACGTTCAGACCTGAGCAGGAGCATAAGCCATTGCAGCAAATGCCAATAATCTTTGCGCAACCATGTTATTATCCATTTACTAGCTTTTAGTTAATCATTTTTGCATGTATTTGGTATCCTGAAAATTTTATATGCCTTCAAAAATCAAGGAAAAGCTTTTCTCTGTTAACCTGAAAGGTAGGAATCCTGAAAGTGGATCTTTTCAATTAAAGAATACCTGAAAATACTCTTTAAGAATGTTGATAAAAGATTGTGTGATCAGAATTGATGATTCAGTCGGGTTTTTGGTGGTAGGAAAGACGAAAAATACCAAGAAAAAAAAATGTTCATCTGGAAACCTTGTTGTAACATGGCCAAAACCTACTTTGGTTAATCCCGTACCTTTATAGTGAAGTGTGGAGGGTAACTTAAATGATACCTGGACGCATCTCACTAGCAGAAGGATGGACCTGTTTTGATTACAATAGCGCATCACTGAAGTACAGCACTTCCTGATGAGTAGACGTAACATAATGTTCTCAGCAGTAGAAGTCACAGCTATGCGTTAAACTTTGAGTTAAATGGTCTACAAGAGTGCAAGGGATGCGCAGTTAGGTAGATTATCTAGGGACTAAAGAAGAACCTTGTGCCTTAAGGATTAGTAGATTTCTAGTAAAATATTGAACTTTATCATATTAATAAGCAAATATAATATATTTAAAAGAAGCAAAGCTTTTGAATCATAAAGTATATATTTTCTCTTATTTTGACAATTGCAATTTAGTTTCGATTGGAAAATATTCATAAAGTGTGAGTGCATGCCTGTGTGCAGAGGAAGGAAATACCTTCTTTATTTTTGCCGTGACGTGTGTGAATCAGCTGAGAGTCAGTGATGTTCTATTATGTAGGTTTTCTGTGTGTCTGCTATGAAGGTTTCAGGAGGGCAGCAGGTTTTCCATTTTCTCCTGAAACCTCTGCATGTCTTGACACAGCTGAAACAGAACATGATAGGCTGTAGGAAGATGTAGCGTTACACCATTTGTGGGAGAAAGAAGATCGTTTAACTTGTTCTTGACTGTGTTATTTGAGGTTCACAAGATCTTGCTTTAATGATAAATGTCAAGTTCCCACAGAACCCATCTCATGTTCTCTTTAGTTGTAACGGAAAACATTTGTCCATAGCATTTAGTGGTTTTTGTATTTTAATGTTTTAATATTGATGAAATTAAAGTTATTTTAATGTTATTTACTACACAAGCCAATTGCTTAATCAGAAGCTGATTCTTTTAGGCAGAAAATATGCTTCTGCAAATTCCATACAGTTTGGTGGTTATCCTTTTGAACTTTCCTAACTTACATTCTACATCTTAAGCTTCACTACTCAGTCTAAGATTGCATTAGCAATATTAGAAGTATTAGCTTTTTTCTATACTACTCTTGTGCTCTTCTATGCCACTCCTATTAACATGTGATACTGCATTGGTCCCAGTTTACTTAGCTGCAATGAATAGTCAAAATGCATCTCGGAGAGCTGGGTGAAAGCTTCTGTTGTTCAAGTCTCTTTATCCTGCTGAAGTTATCAGTTGTCAGTAAAAACATTGGATTGTTTTGGTACTGTGTTTCCGTGTACAGACAAAAATAAGTACCCACTCTGAGAGAGCTGCAGATTCTTTTTGGCTTTTGCATTTTCTTCTAAGTAGCTTGTGTATCACTAGCACCATGTTAGGCATGCTTTTAGTAACTCTAGAGGGACTGTATTCAACATTCAGCTAAAAAGGTGTTCCATGTCTTTTAGCTAGGGGTTAAACATCCATTTCTTCTTTTATTATGAATGCAAATAAACAGCTGACAGAACATATTAAGCTAAATTTATGCCAGTTTTATCTTGGCTTTCCTCTCCAAGAAAGGTCAATTTTGTACAGGAGAGATCTTTTGTAATCATATCCTGTGTTCATATACTTCATGTTCAGTCGATCTATATTAAAAATGGGTTGCTTGGATGAAAGTTCTGTATTGTGTACAGATAGTACGAAAACAAAGGAAACACCCCAAAATATCCAATTCCCTTTTAATCGTTTTATTCCTTTTTAATAGTACAACCTTTGCCTAGGGCTTGACATATGAATTCTGGTGTCTTTTGTTCTGTTGCTACATGTTGCGTTAAGCCTCCACAGGCTGGTGGAGGATACTCACATGGAATATAACCATCAAAACAGATATTTATTTTGTGTTGAAATGATAAACACTAAGGAGGTCATCAGAGGAACTGTTTGAAGGAGAAGTCTCTTTTCATAAGCAGATTTGAGAAAGAAATAAATGTGTCAGATAAGAAAAATCATGGAAGAAATGAATAGGAGAAAGGGAAATTTAAAAGGAAAGAAATCACAGAGGAAAGTAGGTATCACAAAGTAGAACTCACAGAAGAAAGTACATAGGACAATTAAGAAAGATTGTTTGAGCAGAGATCATTGTTTTCCCATGAATTACAGAGTCTTTCAAAATTCAAAGCAAAGCAGTTCAAACTCATGGATATTCATATCAAAATGTCTGTTATGGATCCAAAACAGAGAGGTTTTAGGAAGCTCTGGTACAAAGTAGGTGGATGAACAGAACTTCGGTGTGCCCTGCCCCATCTACCCTTCCTCCTAGCTTGCATTAGTTTGAGAGTTCTGGAGAATTCCAGAACCTTCAAGCTAAATCATCATATTTTAAGAGGTTATACGGTAAAGTCAAAGCTGAAGGAGAGTTTATCCTGCCCATGACTTTTCCTTTACTAGTAGGATGTATTTCTTGAACAAGGAAGTAGCTCATGCCTCCTCTCTCTTTCTGCTCCCAGGGTTGTCAGCTCTGTTCTTTTCATGTGCAAGATCCTGCCCTTGCATGTATGCCTAAGACAATATGTACTAAAGCAAACGCATATAGTTAAGCTGAAAACAAGGAATCTTAAGGAGACAAAAACAAATTTTGTATTTCACTTCATAGTATCTTAGGAAAAAAATGCTGGCATTAAGTACCATCTAGTTGATGTCTCTCTCCTTTTCCCCTCTCTTCTCCTCTCCTCCCTCTTCTATTAACCAGCATAAAATAAAAGTGAGACTGAGTTTTAGGAGTAACTCAGGCGTGGCTGGCTCAGTTGCCTGCTTTCTCATCTCATCCAAGTATTGTGCTAGCTTCACAACTACAGTCTAACACCTGTTTCTGTCCATAGTATGGTAGTCCTCCAACAAAGCATTTTGGAAAAAGTCTGTAACTGGTGCAAATACTATTTAAAAGCTAGTTAAAAGGAACTGAAAGGAGCTTATTATTGACTAAATATTCCATGCTTTAAAAAGTCAATGTTATACAGTCTAAAAATTTCAATAGAAACCTGTTAAGGTGTAATTGAAATGCTGTTTGTTATATGGCCACAAGCCATCATGGGAAGAATTTTACATTAGGCAAATTTTAGGTAGATCTATGTCCCTTCTTCTTCTGCTCTAGCAGTATGAATGAAAGAAAAATTGTCTTAAATGCACAAGGTGATGCTATTTTTTCTCTCATATGATACTGAGATGAATGTAGGTAACCTAGAGATTTATTAAAAGTCAAAATAGTAGCATCTCAAGGTGTCTGTTTTCTCTTTCTATATATTCCCTTCCTTCAATTTTTTTTGACTTAGTCCTCTCCCTGACCTTTTTGCATTTGCTTCAGACCCCTGATCCCCTTTTGCCTGACCCCCTCTCACCCAATATATCAGAGCTCTAAACTCTGACTAGAAAAAGGAGAGAAATTAACTCATTATGCTGTCCCAAAACGTGGACTAGCAATGAAGCAGCTCTAAATTACACTAAGGCTTGACTCTGGGCTGATACTAAAACTCCAGGATTCATGGACGGTTACAGTGGAGGCTTGTATTACAAACTTCCATCAGAGGCTAAAATTTCAAACCTTAAGAGTCTATCTTAAAGGTAATATCCTGCATATGATAAAATTACTGAAATTTTTGAGAGGCAACCTCATTTGACTGGTTTAATATAAAAGTCATAGAGATTGTTTTTTCCCTTCATCTTTGAACAATTATTTGTAGAATGGATTCTTTCTCTGGATGAGCATGCCCAGCTGTTAGTTTTTATAGATGCAGGCATAAATTGCCCTTTTTCATATATATGTTCCCTCAAGTTTCTTGCCATATGCATGAATAGTGTGGCTGAACGGTGTAACCACCATACTTCAGTACAAATTATTTTCCTCACTTGAGGTGTGGGACAGGCACACTCCTATTTCTGATTTACGTAGGTGCTAATTAACCACAGGTTGGTCTTGTTGATATGCAGTAGTCTGAATTCTTCCCTCAGAAACTAATGGAGCTCCAAAGTCAAATCATAATCTGTTGGATCTGTTTAAATCAGCATGGGGTTGCACCAGTGTACAAAAACCCAGGAGGCTTAATGGTGCTCTGAGAATAAATGTCAACAAATGGTAAAATGGCTGTTTAAAATTATCACTCTCAACTAGCCAGCTGTTCAGACACCTAGTACCTTAACCGTTTATACTTGCTGTACTCTGGAAAAGCGTAGGACGATCAGGGCAGGGTTACTTTAGAAAAATCTCTAGTATTTTGTGTACTCTGCTAGCTGAGTTTATCCCTTTATTATTTTGTTCTCATTCCAAGATGAAGTGGAAACTGGGCAGAGAAAGATTAATAGTCACCAAGCAGAGACACTGATTGTAGTGATGTTGCCTATGTTATGTTGGTCCCAATTATTTCATTCACTAGTAGAACTTAGTTCTATACCTGTGCTTTGGAGAACTTTTCAATTTGTCATTCTTTGTGACTAGGTGAAATTTGCTCATTTAGATCAACCAAAACCATCTTTATCTGGATAATTCTGTTTTCTGTTTAACTTCTGAATACAAAGGAGAGGTTGTATTTGAGAATGAAATTGTTCTACCCAGTGGTTTTGTATTATTTTATAGTTAGCTATGGTCTGCTATAGGTGAAATGAAAGGTAAAGTGCAGGGAGGGTGTAGTTTATTTAGACCTTACTTTATTAACTTACCTTATCGGGAACATTATCTGATTATCATACGACTTTGATTTTAATTGTGTCTATATGAGGCAGAACCATGCTACTTCACAGTACTGTCAGTCCAGTATTTGGCCCCTACTGCCCTCTTCTCGTAGAAGAGGTAAGGGCTGGGAAATGAGATTTTGTCACTGTACATTAAAATCCTTAATCCTATCCTTCAGCTTCCCTAAGGAATGGTTTCCCTTACGTCTACTCCTGGTTGTAAGAAAACCAAAGCCACTACTAAAGGCATATCTGTACTAGATTACTTCATCACAAGAGGATGCAATGACTTAGCTTGGCTGCCTCCTCCTTCATTGGGCAGTGGATAGTTAGTGATTTCCTTACAACTGGTTCAATATTTGTCTGCTTCCCAGCTGAAGAGATGGAGACTGTTCTCCTCGAATAATTTAGAACAATGTTTTTGGTAGGTAATTACTGATCCTTCTGCTTCCTAATGACAGATTTGTCTTCTGGCCTTGTCAACTATGGAAGCCTTGTAACTCTGTCCTGCTACCCTTGTTCTGGATCTGACTTAAATTTAAAAACCTAACGTGTGTAATATTTCCACTTAGTGTGATATAATTTGCTTCCTGTGGCTGCTAACTGGTTTAAGAAAGAAAAGAATGCAGTTCTGTTCCCGTTCTGTCTCAAAAATCAGTTGCGAATAAGACTTATCTGGAAACTTGGTCCTACTGGGTGAAAGCCAAAAGAGCAGTATTATACTTCTGCTTTCAGCCACACATGACCTGTTCACAAAATCCAGAAGAAAGGTATAAAGAGGAAGTGTTTAGCATATATAAATCGTTAGCTTATTCTCCCCAGCAGGATGATGTGCTATGGATATAATCAAATCTGTCTCTACTCGATCTTGTGCACCTCATGCTCCTTGACATCACCATAAATTCAAATTGTATTTTTATAGAGAATTCCCTGGCCTATGGAAAACAGGTGGCCTGGAATGAGCAGCCTTGGCTCTGGATACTTTTCATGTGCTTTAACTGTAAAATTGCATCTTTCCCACGCTCCTGTTGTTCTAGGACTCACTTTACCACTTTGGTACTCAAGCCATCCTTTCATAATCTTTTCTTTTTATTAAAATATCAGTGAAGGCAAAAATGATGGTGCTACCATGTGTGTTTGATTCCCACTTTCTCAAGTCTTTCTTGTCACCACAAAATACGGGAGAAGCCCCTGGAATGAAAGTCTTTTTAAAAACAGTGAGACTTTTCTGAGCACATACTAATACCATGAAAACTGTTACAGAAAGAGTTTAGTTTTTGTAGTTTTCTGTCTTAAAGCATCCTTCAAGAAAAGATATCTTCACATCTCTTAATAGGGTGATAGCTTTCAAACGTATTGTTTTCTGAACTGTTGATTAAACAAAATGGTGCTGATTGCAGCAGGGTGGCTAAACATGGGCAGAAGCAGCTATTGCAGCCTGCTCACTAAGAAGTCATTTATCAAAGTTTTATCTGATTTCCGAGGCATTAGATTTATCAGTCACATTTTATAAATGGCATGTCATCAGGATGAAGCCGAAACAATACCTTCCTCGAGTATGGCTGTAAAGCCAGCGTAAACGTTTTCTGCAGCCATGCTGCACCCTTGCGCTAGGAGGTATGTCACGCGACGTTATTATAACTGTCTTTAGTATTTTAGTCTCATTTTACATTGTTTTTTGGTGATGGAAATTTGATTTTTTTTTAATAAACAAAAGAGTTTAAAGCTTTTTTCCTACTGGTGAGAAAAGCCCAGCTGCTTGGTGCCACACGTAGAAATAACGCTGGAAACGCCGAAGGCGTCGTGGCGCAGCGTGGGCCGGCGGCAGCGGGGCCGGGCCTCGCCGCCAGGGCCCACCCCGCCGCCCCGCGAGGGAGCGGGAGCAGGAGTGGGGCGGCAGCCCCGGGCGTCGCGTGCCGCCGCCGGGCAGGGCAGGGCAGGGCAGGGCAGGCCAGGCCTGCGGCTTGGCGTCCGCCTCGGCCCGGTGAGGTAAATGGGGTCAGATACAGCCCCGCCATGGCCGGGCAGGGCTGTGGGGCCAGGGCCAGGCTGCAGCGGGGCAGGAACTAACGGCGCCAGGCTGAGCTGAAATGGCGCTGGGGCCAGGGTAGGGTGGGCAGGCCAGGCCTTGGGGAGGCCCTCAGGGCCCTGACAGGTTGCTTTCCCACAAGAATAGGCAATTTAGATTATCTGAAGTGTTTCCAGACCACACCTACTGATTAAGAAGCAAATTAAAGGCATGCTGAAAGACACTAGGAAAAACCTACGGCAGGCAAAGTAACTGAGGTGCATCTAGGGAAAGGATTTAAAAGAAGCTCAGTCCATGGGAGAAATAAGCCTGTGCTGTTTCCTAGCCCGACAGTCCTAGGTTTGACTTCTGAGGTGATGAAAACACTTGAGATTCAATGTGGAGAGAGTTTTATTAAACTTATAAAAATCCATTGAGTCTAAAATAACCTTGGTGATTCTTTAACTAGCTTAAGAGAAAAAGTGCCAAAGCCCTGGTAAGGCAGATGTTTTGCCAACCCGCTTGATTTTTGAGACCTTTTTGAAAGAAATTGGTGCCTGCTTCTTAAGTTGCAAAATTAAACTGAGAGTTGCTTATTAGGGGTGAGAAGATTGCCTCGAACCCTTTGAAAGCATATACAACATCTTTAAGTGATTATGAAGGCAAATCTTACTGTCTGGAGAAATGAATTCTACACAGGTATTTCTGTTATTGCTGTGCTGAATGTAAAGGCATTACTCAGTTTAATAAATCCTACTGTATCTCTCAGTCTGTGTAGGCTGATATAAATATCTCCAGTTATGTCATATTACCACCTTTGTACAGCTAACGTTAGGTCTTGATGACTGGTGGCTGATAAATGCAAAACCTCATTTGGTTTGTGAGTGATTGAATGCTAACACTGTTTAGATTTCTTAATATACTTGTATTAGCATGAATAAGTAATGAGCATGCCAGGCTTTTTTGAATATTTGATTGTATCTTTATAATGGATTTGTGTCTCTCTCTTTGTGCTAATGTCATTGTAACTTTGTTGGTGTCATAACTCCAAACCTTTGTAATCGATCTTTATCAGCATATCTTAAGTCAATTACCCTCTCATGGCCAAATTACTGTGTCATAAGACTTTTCTTATAAAAGTATTCTGCATATTGCATTTGGGATACAAATAGGTACTAATTCTATCTACAGTATATTTCTCATTTCCTCATTATGTCTTGTGCTAGTGTATTGATCAGCAATTTTTGTTGTACTGGCTCTATAAGGATACGTGTATGTGCACATAAAAGATTAAAACTTATCTTAATTCTGCTAGCTATTAATATGCTAACTGAGCCTTACCACTCAAATTCAGCAATTTTTTATCTGCCCTGAGACTTCTGCTACTTTTAGAAATTAAGCCCAAATGTTTACAATTTCTTGGAAATCATCATCCATCATTTTGGATAGGGGTTATTGTAAGAAGAAAGTATTAGTTTGTTAGAGACTTCTGGTCATTCTGATATTCTAAAAAATAAGCATTGTGGTGTGCTAGCTTTTGTTTCATCATCCTTCATCATGTTTATTGACTCATTTAACAAGTAAATGAATTGAAAGAAAGGTAGCTAGTAATTATTAGTAATTTCTTAATGGATCTCAATGCTTTCTCTGTGAAAAATACCTAAGCAGAAGACTACTCGACCAGTAATACTGGCAAAGACAGAGTACTGTTTGGGCTTGTACTGTTCCGTCTCCCCTATGTGTTTCTGATAGTATGCTTCTCTTCCAAGGTGCCAAACTTAGCTGCACCCCTCAAGCAGTATTTCTGGCTGTGAAAATTTTGAAACCTGTCATGTGGACTTTCAATTCATGACGGACTTAAAACACACTGCTGCTTTATGGCAGATGTTGGACCCATTATTCTGGAGATGTACAGTGGAAATCTGTTGCATAGGGCTACATATTCCAACACATCTGTTCTGGTTGTTTCTTTCAGTGCATTAGTAGCATATTACAAGTAGTTGAAGCATGGATTCAGCTCCTGTATTTCATTACCTGTTTTTATCAAAGGAACCAGCATGAGCTGGAATATAGGACTACCAGAGGTGCAGAGAACTGAGGTAGGTCTGCCCCTCCCATTTTCTTTAACACCAGCTAACCAGAATATGCCAGCTGTATGTACAGTTTTAAAGCTGTATTAATCAAAATGCACAAATAATAAGGTAGAACAAAATACTATGTAGCAAGGCACAACAGAATTGCTGCGTTGGAGAGGGGGAAGGGGGGATTAAAATAAATTACCCTTGCCTAGAAAAGATTGGGAGGGAGATAGGACTATCTTCCTGTTTTGCTTCTCAGTTCCTTGGCTTACTGGCTTCTAGATTGAAACAAACTCCCCACAAGTCCTCCCTGATACCTAGAAAAGTTCTTTCTGGCTCAGCTCTAAGGCTTTGATCTGCTCCCTGCTGCTGACAGACCCCTTCTCTTTTCTGGAAACTTGCATTCTGGTTGCTGCTCTGGACTGTGTGCTTGCTATCCCTGCTGTCCTGCTCTGCCCACTGCTGAGGAGAAGTCTGCAGGACTGATTGCTCAGTTATTTCAAGAGCAGGTGCAAGCTTCCTCTCTGGCTTCTCCACAGGGTTTAGTCTGATCACGCTACAGTTGTCAGAACAAAGTAAACGTGCAGAATTCCATTTTGCTGCTCATCTGCAGAATGTCTTAAATACACAGTTGACAGTCATTATGAAGTAGGTTGTGAAGAAATCTGTCAAATTGTTCTCTTTGTCACAAGCTGGCACACTGCATGATGTGTACAGCATTTTGGTCTGCCTTGTGTCTGGTAAAGAGGGCGTGCTATGTTAAGGGTGGTGCATATTTTTAGGTGTAGCATGTAAGGCAGGAAAATGTTGTGATGAACAATGGAGAACCTGAGCAAATAGCCTTCATGCCCCCAAATATATTCAGTTTATACTGAAGGGAGTCAAAATGCATGCTTCCTGAGATCTGGATCCTGGTTTTCTTTCCAGCTTTTTGTATTCCTATCTGAGAACTGTTTGGACTAAGTTCTCAGTCTCCTTGCTACTTCCCTGATATTTAGAAAGAAGTTCTTGAGTGCACTTGCTGTGAGAAGTCGGTGAAAACCCATCACTGTTTTCCTGCAGGGTTGAAACAGTTGCCATAGCGGCCCACAGAACTCTGGCAGAAAGCCCTAATGAAAACATCTCAGACCTTCAAAAACTCATCGGTGATTAGTCCAAACTTTGTTGTGAGTCTTCCTCACCTGGATTTTGAAACTCCCCATCTTTTATTCAGCCAGCAGTCGCCATTCCTTAATATGGCTTATTATATTCCTTAATAATTCCTTAATGTTTACACTATCTGCATTCCCACTCACATACATGAATCTGTATCCTCTGTACTTAAGTCCTACTTTAAAGACATAAGCAGCATGTTCTCTGCCTGGATCAGCAACAGCTCACATAAAGTTCTACGTATCTGCTTCTATTAGAACAAGTCATATATTTTGTAGTTTAGTAGGGTTATGTGGGAGAATCAGAAGGGTCACATCTCCCTCTGTTTTTTCCCAGAAGAGAATGAATGTAGTATAGTTCATACTGATGCCAAGTACACCATCATATTTCCCTCCTACTTAGGAAACCTTAGCCTCAGAATTTTATCTTAGATGAGCAGATGCGTTATATGGGATGTTTTCCAGATTTCCTCTTAAAAATCTGAGTCACAGTGTTTGCCATGCAAAAGCCCTTAACTCTGTAACAATGTCCCTAGACCCTTTGAATACGCACTAGGAAAAATGCTGAGCAAATTGCTATATTGAACGGTAAATTTTTGGTAAAGTTTGTTGTTCAAGTAAACAAAGTGACATTGATGTCAAAAATAAAAATTCTAAATTCTAAAAGTACAATATAAACTTACGTCTGGTTTTGAAAACATCTGAGTTTTTGCTTCATGGAATATGCATGCTGCATAACCAGCTGCATGATGTTAGCATACAGACCATCTCTGATGATTTGAGGGTTTCAGAAATGTATTCATTTGATTACGTGATGTATAAAATTGAGCCAGTGGACAGTTTCAGAAAACGCCTAATTGAACAAATTTTCAGTATTGCTACCACTTTTCTGCAGCATTTTCTGTTTTGTTGTGCTGATCATTTCTGTGCTCAGCTGGCTGACTTTTGTAGATCCCCCTTCTTAAATGTTTAACACTATGTACTACACAGGGAGTCAGGAGTGGGTGTTGGTCAGACATTGCATGGTTAGCTCACAGGTGCTTATCTTTGAGGAGATATGATGCAAGCAATGTATGGCCTTTCATAGTTGACCCTTGATAGTTACAGCTTACTTTGCAAATAACCTCATACACATGATGATTTTGGTGATATCCGTATTTTATCTCATACTCCTTTAATCCTCTGAAGTTTTCAGTGAAAACTATCTGTCTGGTGAAAACTATCCAACCTGTTAACTTTAGAGAAAGAACCTTAGAACATTTTGTAAGAATATGTTTTTAGTGAACTGTGTGTATATGAGTTTTGGGAACAAAAGATTATTAAGAAGGGTGCATGGCTTAAAACAGCATGATCAGCATGTAGCGCTGAGGAAGATATCTGAAATTAGGTTTTTTGGTGCTGTGTCCATATAAATGTATCTTTCACATCTGCTTTATATTTTTATATTTTCCTAGCACTTTTTGAGCCACAGTTTTCAACTGTGGGTTTATTAAGTGAGCTAGAAATAGATCACTGGGTGCAGGTGAAAGCAACATCTGCCTTCCTAACTTTATGGCTGTCAGAGAGTAAGCACAACTTTACTCATTGGTGTAATATTATATGTTGTGTCTTCCTAAAAAGATAATGCGAGTGAATTTTCCTCAGGGTGCTTTGTCTTTGAAAGGGCTTTATGAGGATAAACCCTTACAGAAAGTCTCTTTAACTGCATTCTTAAATGGTAGCAATCAAAAGATAGGAATGTTAGTAATAGAAAGCAAAAATAAATTTACTACCAAATGGATAGTGTTTCATTTATGCTGTTTCAATGCTTTTGTTAAATGAAAGATTAAAGGTGGAATTTTTAAAGTGAAGGGTTGACAATTGCTCCCATTTACTTAAGTAGTACAAGTAAACTTCTTAATAGGCCTTTCTAAGCTTAAAGCCTAACATACGTGACTAGTACTGGAAGCTCAAAGCTTTCATGTTTCAGAGCAGGCATCTTCACTGCTCCTCACAGTAATACTCCTCACAGCATTGTTCATTGCTAGAACTCAATGTGACTTGCAGAGTGTAAGAATTGGAAATGAGAAGAGAAGGATCATTTTCAGTTTTGGAAGATTTATCATTTTTGGCATTTACTATCATTCTGATTCATAGTGAGATACAGGGGGAAAAAAAGGCCACCTTCTCTCTGAGAAAGAATGGCTTTTTAGGATAGGCTTTCAGAAATCTCTTGGGACTCAAGACAATCCATATAGCAGAGCTACAGACCTTGAAAACAAGCTCCAGGCTGCTGATGGATTATGAACCTTGAAGGAGGTGCATCCAGATCCCTGGCTCTGCAGCAGTCCACTGTGTGAGCTTCCAGTTAGTTCCCACTTCAGATATGAGCTGGAAATAACATCCTGGAAATGCTCTTTTATTGGCTACCAGTTCAGTTTTCTTACTAAACTGTACCATTCCCATAGTAGACTTCTCTGAAAATTGCCATGTTACCCACTTCTTGAAGCTGGAAAATTTTATTTAATTCAGTAGTACATTGGCTGCATTAAGTTTGAGAGTTAGTGGCTATTGCCCTGGGAGCTTGTAAATTTGTGCACTGCAAACTTAGCTGGGTGAGCAAAGGACTTTTTCTCAAGTTTCTTGGCTTAGAGATTTTTCCTGTATCTTTCCTGGTTGGAAATTCCAAGCCCTTCTCCTTTTCATCACTAAAAGACTCTTCAGTTACTCTTATGAGGTGAAAGCATTTTTTTAGGAAGTTAATTAACAGTCTGTCCTTTTCCATATTCAGAGGTTTTTGAATCTGTTTAGTTCTTGTGGAAAGCATATATTAAAATAGAATATAGCATGGAAAAGCCACCTACAGATATTACTT
Organism: Struthio camelus; assembly: GCF_040807025.1. Lineage (NCBI taxonomy): Eukaryota > Metazoa > Chordata > Aves > Struthioniformes > Struthionidae > Struthio > Struthio camelus. The sequence continues at coordinate 13,274,039 of NC_090951.1, forward strand.
CTGAGATAAAAGACCTGATAAAGGAGCCAGTGACTTTCTGTCATTTTGCCTGGGATGTATACTAGGCATCTCCATGGTGATTAGTGTTTTATAAATGCCAGAGATAAATGGTCAGAAGAAACTGCTGCAAACAGCAATAAGTATTGAAGTTAAGGCTTTAACAATCCTCTCCTACCAGCTTCCTTTTGTGATTCATTTCCTTTGAAGTTGCAGCTTGCAGGCCTACCTGACCCTGCTAAAAAGCTCTTGTATAGAGCTTATACTCCTTTCTAACCACCTGGCACTTCGATATTTTCATTTTATTTAAAAATATGTAGCATCATTCAGTGGCTTAAATTATGTAGATACTTTTGCTATAATGATGGCAGCATTCATTATCCAAATGAACTCACCATTTGTGTAGGAAAGTCGTAATAAGTACACAAGAATGGGAAATTATAAGTGACACCTGTCAGTCATTGGAGCCCTGCCTGCATGTGCAGTCAGGCCTAGAATTCAGAGTCTATCTCAAATCAAGTCATTTGACTGGCAGTGCATATTGCTCTCTCTATGCCAACTGGCAGATTACTAATAAGAATAAATCATTTTAAGGTGGAATGATGATGTTGGCACCTGTCGAGTGAACTAAAGTCTGTCTCACTTATAAGCCGCAGACGATGGAAAATTAAGCAAACCTCGTGCTACTCATATGTGGGCATTTTTTAATATTTGTACCTGGAAGTGTGTAGACCACTGGGAAAGGAAAGTGGTAGTGTATAGGCAAGCCTGCTCTAGCATCTTCTTACTGCTGAATGCTCTTTCAAGTTACATCCATGGAGTACATAGGAGATAAGCAGACCTTTCTCAAAGAGCTGTTGTAAATAGAGCTGGTTGCAAAACTACTATCAAAATCTTGCTCTTGGCTTTTGTGAAACTATATTCATTAAGTTAAATGCACAATTCAAGAGTGAGGCTTTTCAAGAGTTGTCCATATGTGCAAGATCAGTTGAAAACGGCTCCTTTAAGTTCCAGTCAAAATCATCATTGGTAAAGATTATGGAGTTGAGAATATCTGATTACTATTTATCTCATATCTTGTTTATTCCACAATTGATGTGGTTTGCCGTGGTTGGCTGTATATTTCTCCTGTAATGAGTTTTATATGCAAAGTTACAGAGCTAAGTATCATTGTGCTACTCGAACCATTTCCAGCATAGAATCATCCCTTGCATCCTACTGCTGGTGTTGCCACAGTGTATGGGAATACTTTGCCTGCCAAATATATATATGTATATGTATGATAAATGAAGGAACTATTTGTAACTTTGGAGTTCTCATGTTCTTTACTCTCATTTTATTCTGTGCAAAGTAGTAGTAGTAGCATTAATATTTTACTTAATTCGGCTTCTATCTGTGCTATGTTTTAGCTTTATTATTTTTATTGTGAATGACATAGGATATACAGGAGTGTTCAAAATGCCGTGATTCTGCATGGCTTAATCTCTACGAAATGGTTACTGGATTTGAATGTCTGTAACAAACCGACTACTCTTAATATTTTGTCCTAATTTTTAAATGTTTAATGTGGTCTCCTAAAACTTTTTATGCTTAAATTTTTGAGGCATTAGTAGGGAAAATGAAAAATGTTGCATCTTTTTAGATGCCTATGTGCTTTGCATTAAGTTATACTGTGGATTTTTTGTACTGAAGTTTTCTTAAGATATGACAAGTGATTATTTCTTTAAGTATGTACTCTATCCATTATTAAATTGATTATTCAAATCTCATTTAAAACAAGAGGCCAGATGGCAGTATTCCAGTATATGTTGCTACTAGCAACCACAAACCCTAAACTGAATGATTTTCCATTTTTCACTGTGGATGAAGGGATCTCTTCATATAGTATGCAAAAAAAAGAAGCTACAACAATTACAAAACAAGATTGTTATACTAGTAATCACTAGTATAACACTAGTTCACTCACACTCTGTTACACATTCTGATCACCTCAGAAAATAGATGATCTGTTTCTAGATATGATCACTTTGTTACCAATTTTAAATTTTAGTTAAAATATTATTGTCATGAAGCAAGACTTTTGTTACTTGTTGTGGGTATGCGAACCCAATTAAAAATTATGACTATTCTAAGAAATTAAAGAACAAACAAAACTAAGAAAGGCTCAGAATCTAAATATTGACTGATGGTTCATGATTCATGTAAAAGAAATGCATAGATATCTGAGAGTATACTTTAAGCCTATATAATAATGTCATCTGAAGAATGACAACTGGTGAATGAATGTTTAATATTTCTTCAGAAGTGTCTGTGATTTAAAAAATATGGACTGAGCCAATTTCTAAAACTTACTGAAGTCTAATTTTTTGTCAATTAGTCCCATAACTAACAGTTTCAGCCAGTTAGTCAACAAATGGCACTGTAAGGCAAGGAGTTTCCTTCTCCTTAATGATAGAATTTGCTGTGTAAAGGTAAAAAAACAATGTCAGTATAGCTCATTGGTTGGTATCTGAGAAAAGATGATAACACTTTTACAGATAGGGTATGCAGAAGTACCTTATTCATTTTCAGATAAGGGGCTGTTTTGCATACATATATGATTTGTTCATATATGTACTTATGAGTATCTAAATATGTGTGTTTCCTAGCAGCACATGTAAGCAGAATATTTTAATTGAAGCTTTTATGATACTTACCTGAAACTTAAATTTGTCCTTAACATTAAATGGCCTCGAGCTGCATTTCTTTTGTCACTTCTTGGGTGCTCTTGGCTCCCTGTGAAAGCATTGGCAAAATTCCCACTAACACCAGTGACCCATTTATCCTTGCCTGCTCTTTAGGCACTGAAGTTTTTGGCCAAGGACCTGCATTTTTGCATAACTGTAAACTTATCATACTTTTAGGTTTTACATGTAATTTGACTAGTTCCTTAATCCCCCTCTGGGCAGGGCATGAGAACATGAGCCATAAGCGACAGATGCTATTCAGATCGCTTAATGCACTTACAGAAAGGTCTGAGAGGTTAAAGTAAAGAGGGTACCACAAGACATGACGTAGAACAGGATACGCAAATCTGAAAACACACTTTTACATCTTTTTTTTTTGTTTTAACAAGAGATTTTAATATATTTTAAAAAATTCACAACTAATTTTGATATAAAATGCTTAGTTAACAGTAAACATGCTCAGCCCAGAATCTAGGGACTATTTACACTCTGGTAATTTCAAGAAACAAATATTAGCTTATAAATGCTGTGGAGGAAAAATGTGCTAGCATACATGTTAAGTTTCTAATCAAACATTGCAAAAATTCATTAATCAGTATTTCATAGTTCATTACAGTCTGACTAATTTTGAAATCCTTCATGTAAATTGATTAAATGTCTTCAGTATTCAGATAAATGGGCTTTTGTTTTAAGCAACCTTTACTATGAAGTCCATATTTCTCCAGGATTGAGTTCTGGTAACATTTGGGTGTCATGTCTGACATACTAGCCAGTTGCCATTTCACCCTTTCTTCTTCCCCTCCTCTATATTCCAAATATCTCATTGACCAATTGTGAGAAAAATATTCTTAAATCTTCTTTAGACATAACAGGTCATAGTTAGAAAGTGCTCCATCATTTACTGTCATCAGTCAGCAAAGATAATTTTTTTTTTTAATGCAACTCTTGCCCTTGTTTAAAGTGTTTAAAAGAACTGTTTTGTTACATAAATAGCAAAAATGTGATCACCTTAGATTGCTGATCAAATCTTATTTTACACCATAGAATACATGTGAAAAATATTTTGGGGACAAAACTATTGCACTCAAATACATGTTGCCTTACTGTTGAAGTGTTTAGACAGGGGCACGCTGCCCTTCCTCTATCCCCAGCCTCCTACAGCCGCCGGAGCAGCGGCCAGCTGCTGGCTCCCCGTATGGATGAGGGCACTTCTGCCCTTGTGGGATGGCAGTGCTGCCCTCAACGGGCCCTCAGAAACAGGGGGAAAGACTCTGAGTTCATTGAGCTTTGTATCAGGACTCCAGTTGTGGCTCAGGTTTCACAGTCTCCCTTGAATCTGTGATGGGAGATTAATGGACCTACAGTGCATAAAGCTTTTTAATAGAGAGATACCTCATTCTTTCTCATGTAAACATATAGCAGTTATTCTGTATGGCAAACACAGAAAACAGTCTACTATAGTCTGATGCAAACTAAATTTCTGTGAAAGCATAACGCTAGCTGGCAAAGCAATGGCGACATTCTTGTTTAGTTTATTTTACTGGTCAATTTAAAATTTCTACTGTGAATTTTTAAGTGGATTTTCAAAAGTGTTCATTGGCGTTTAATATTTCAGAACTCATAACAAGTGACTGTAAGGGGCTGAGGATGGCCAGGATATGTTAAGTTTTCAGCTTAAGTTAAAAACTGGCTTTGCAGAAGTTTATCATTGCTGTTCAGCTAACTATGGTAGAGTCTTGTGGATATCCAGAAAAAGGATTTATTTGATGTTTCTCCTGGGTATTTCCTTTTTTAATCCTAATTTACTCTTCATATACATTGGTTTTGAGGTGCTAAGGTGTTACAGATTCATTCCACTTGCCTGTACTGAGAGAACTCCAGTCTGCTTTTTGCAAAAGCTTCACAGGTGGAAGTTGAGAGCCTCCTGTCTTCCTTGGATAGCACCATGTTTTGATCTGCATGCTCTGCCCTGAATGCTTTAATTTCTCTGATGCTGTTGAATGGATGTTTTGGTTTGCATTGTTTTCCTGCTCCAAGTTTGGTAAAAGGGACTAGATGATCTGCATATTATATAAATTGTTTTACTTAATTTTCCCTGACAGTGCTGCACTGTGCCCTCTTTACCCCTTAAAAAATTGCTGCTGGAGTTGAGGATTCTTGTTACCTACATACTTCTCATTACTTCTGTGCGCCACAGGCATGATCTTTCTGCATGCTGTATCTTCAGTCGATGAAGAAATAGCTTTACTGTTACTTCTCTGGTTAGCACTGAGATGCGTGTTTCTAAGTCACAAGGTACAATTACAGCAATGTGGCCTTCAGTAAAACTAAGGCTGCATCTATCCTAAGTTTTTTTTTTTCTTTTAATAAGCAGATCAGTAGTGGTTGTCACAACAGAATCTGTGAGAAGAAGAGATAAAGCCAACCTTAACCACAGTCAGTTGCTCTACTCATGAAGGATAGAAGTGTGTTGTTTTCATCTAATATTTAGAAATGACTTAAGGAGGTGGAGAATGATCTAGAAGGGATCGAGTGAAATAACCTAGCCTCTGATTCCAGGGGATCAGAGGAAGCAGGGGGTAGGGAAGTACATGAAAACCGGATCCCAAGAAAAAACTAGTAGACAGTAACACTGCGTTTGTTGTTACTGTTGTTGTTGCCTTTACTTTTCATTGTTTAGAAGTTGATTTGTAAGCCGCGACATATGGTAATGAAGCATGCTACCACAAGATGTATTTTGGAAATACTGGCCGTGGCCAAACTGACTACCAGAGAGCTGTGTCAGACCAGTATTGTTGTTTTCAAATGTTTAGGTATATTTGTTGTGACCTGCTCTTTCTGAGAACCTGTACTGGATCACATATCAAGTATAAGTAGGACATATCTTAATTTTTCTCCTTTTTCTTTGCTATGTCGTCAGGGTTAATAATTTCAGTGACCTTTAAACCAAATATTTGAACTTCTTCACACACAGTTCTCACATGTTGCATCTTAGCTGGCACATTTCTCCCATCCATACTTCGTTTGGGTCTTTGGCCTTCATAGTCCTTTCAAAGTCCAGCAGAATGCCTGGATTTTCAGCTATGCAATGCTAGCAAACTGAGGAAAGGCTTTCGGCAATGTGCTTCATTTCTGATTTATCTTGAATTCTTTCCCTGTTTTAAGACTTTATACAGTTTTTGTTTATTTATTGAAAAAAATTCAGTTTTGAGATACAGCAATAAACTTTTTTAGGATTTTAAAGTGATGACTTTTTAGTATGACTCTAACTCAATACTGTAAGTTACTAATTTACAGTGGGAAGCCTAACAGGTGGCCTTCAGCACTTCAAAGGACAAGTATCTTACTGCTGAAACAGAGCCTTTTTGAGTTCAAATGCTATCATCTATTATTTGTATGAGGAGTTCTTGTTCATATGAACAGTCCTAGTTATTTCTTGGGGCTTAAGGATCATAGAATTAAGCTGAGCAGATATAAGCCCACATTCTGATGAAGCCCACTTTCCTGCTGATCACTATTAGAAGTATTTATGTTTGATTCAATTGAAGGTAGTTTTGAGGAATTCAAGTTTTCCAGTTTGTTTTTTTTCTAGCTTTCCTGAAGATAGGTATGATAAGCTCTGACCAAGCTATTAAAATCAGAATTTCAAAGGAATAGGTGTCTAACTGAAATCCCTTGGAGTATCTGAACTCAGATGCTCAGTCTAGTCCCTTGCTGGAATTTTGTGCACAGCTAACACCAAGGGCTGTCAGAAAGTTCATAGGCATCTTGACACAATTGGCTGTAATTTGCAGGAGCAGAAAGACATCATCTCTTTTTCAGACTTCTCTTCCTGGACTTTTTGATGTAATTGTAAATTTTCATCTGTTTATTTTGATGTCAGTCTCGAGAAAAAAGAAAGATTGGAAAAGCAGTGTTTCTAGTCGGTTCTGTTGTACCCCTAGCAGACTCCAAATTACATTTATTGCTGCAATGTTATTCTTAGAAAGCATTTTCTTTAACAAAAGAATAACATTTTTTTACAAAAAGAGTTACATGTGAGATTTCTATGCCTATCTTGGCAGTTTCTAATGTAACTTCTATAGATTTACAAATTTTAATTTCATTGGCAGTGTGGCAGTGGTAGTGCTTTGCTACCTTTTTTTTTTTTTTTTTAAACATAAAGCAGCAGCCTGACTACTAACTGTGCAATATAGTATGTGCTCCAGTTTCGTTTCCTCTAGCAATCTCATAGTATATACTTTCAGTAAAGATACTGTACTAAGTATACAAAAAACACACCTTCTAGTTACCTGAGAGAGATACCAACATGTGAAAGAAGAAAAATATTAGTAATGTATAGTTTTAGCTAGCTTTTATGAGCACAAAATTTTAAAACAATTTATCCCTCACTTCAGTAAAATTTGTGCCATTTATAAATCATATTTACATGTATTTTATGGAAAAATAGCTCCCCTTACTGCCTCTGTAATAAAAGAGTCTTTGCAAATCTGCTCCCTAATAAATTAAAAGTAGCTGGCCACATCTTTTTTAAAAGGCAAAAAGGGGAATTAAGTGCCCATTTCCCATTAACTTTTGATGATGCCTGAGAATATCTGCTGCTAGATTTCTCACAGGTGCCTCCAAAAACAGTGATTGAGAGTTTTCTTTGATTTTAAGCGTAAAAAACTTGCCATCTTACATTCTGTTTTTTGTTTCAAAGACAATCATTGTTTGGTAATGTTTGATGCTATTTTTATAGAAATAACATTCACAAACTGAGGATGCCTTAGCTTTAAGAATTCTAGTATTTATAACATTATAAGTGTAATTTTGTAAAAAGATGGTTTCCGATATACCTTGTCATAAAGCACTAATAAAGTCCTCAGTGATACATATACAAATTTACTTCAACAGAGTGATGGGTGTATCTCAGGATGTTGTAGTTGGAGGTGGCCTGTGTAGGAGTGGAGGTGTGTAATTTGTGTTCCCTGCACTGGGTGCCAAAATATCTCGGTGCCTATCTTTCCTCTCCTACTTTCACAGATTTTAAGCTATGTACACTAGAATTTATTTTAGTGAGCACTTGTGTAGTATTTGCTTAGTGGAGCACTGGTCTTGAGAGTTGGAAACAGGTAATGGCAAGATGGATTTTCTGTGCTGAGAAGCATTAAGGGCACAAATAATAGCGTGGGAGCTAAGAACGTCTTCAAATTGTATTTTCTCACTGTTTCATTCTAAATAATTTTCCCATATAACATTTTTGGTATTTCAGTGCACTGTACAATGTTGCTGTGTGATATTTATATGCAACAGAAGAAAACAAAATGAGACATCATAATGCTTAAGAGAAAGCTGTCTTTGACCACTGATGTGGGTGGTATTGGTCTCAGGAGCAGCCCAGAGCTAAATAAAACTGTATCCATTCTGTATCCATTGTAAGCAGGTTAAACCTGTGGTTAAAAAACAACAACAACAACCTTAGCAACCTTCTTTTTTAGCCATAAGGAAGGTAGTTTTCCAAGCTTTCTCTCCCTTCATTAAAAGAAGGTTGAATTGCACTGTTTTTGGAAGAGGTAGGAAAAACATGGGGGAAGAAAAAAAGAAATACCATTTAGCTAAAAATCAGAGATTTCATTTTCTTTGGTTGACTGTAAATAAGTTTCAGTTGCAGCATAAAAGATTGTTTATATTATTATTTACTATTGCAGTGGCAAATTCTCCAGAGCCGTATATTTCATGGGCTGATCTCCGCTATCAAGATGAAATGGAGGAGCCAGCCATGGGGAAAGGGAAGGGACGGGAGTGGGGAATGGTGATGTTTAAAAGTGATCCAGCATGTACTAGATTCCTGGTTTCCTACCTGTCTTGTAATGAAGCCAGGCAGGGTTACCAAAAAAGAAAAGGGGGAACAGTTTCAGACAAAGCTATTAAAGAAGGTGGTACCCTGATTTCTCTCAGATATCTGTAACTGAGAAGGCCATTACATTTAGAAATGGTCAGTAGAGTTCATTTGTTTTGGCTTCCGGAAATAAAGCAGAAGAGATGAATCATGAACATTTTTCCTCTGTTCAGCTGGTGAATTTTCTGTCCCCGCAGGCCTTAGTTTTATTTCTGCACATTCTTCTGGGGTATGTATTTTGTAGCTATCCTGCAACGAAAGGATAGATCCGCATAAGTATGGAAAAAGACAAGGGTGGGAGTGATCGGTGTTCTGCACTACACATGACTGCACAAGCTCAAAATGTTTTTTGGTGTTTTTATCATGGTTCTCCTTCCGTCAGCTGAACACTTTACCCATGGCGATGACAGTAGTTGCTGGAAACATGGCTATAACAGAAATAAGATTGCTGTGGTTGTGAAGGCATTGAAGAAATGCAGAGCCATCCTGGGCTACCAAAATCTACAGAGAACAAAATCCTCTAGACACTGCTTATTTGAACTCTGTTGTGCAGCTAAATCAATGATCAGAAGGTTGAAGTCTAAAAAAAAAGGGTAATCTGGTGGAAAAAACTGTTTTTCCAGGAACCTCAATTAACAATTATAAAGTAAAATCATAAACCTGGAGATCAGATCTCTCTGTAATTAAAATTTTTCTATTTGTGCTGTTTTTTCCTCCTTCCATCATGTTTTAAACCTGTTAAACTCAAAAGTAGTGAAAAATCACTTACATTCTGTCCGATGTGCAGTACTTAATAGTTTTATTTGAGTTAATCTGTTTTGGAAATTCAAGCAAACTCTATGTAAATAGACAGACTGTTGCCAAATAAAACCAAAATAAACTTTGTGCTTTCCTTGTGATTTAAGTAATTTTTGCTGTTAACACTGGCAAATTTGAACTGGAGTTGCTACGGGGAATTACATATCTAACAGCACTTTATAAAAGAAGTATCTTTAGTTTGAAATCATTTCTCAAAAATAAAAAAAATTGTGCTTTCTGCAAATATTCTCGATATATTAATAAGAATTATTTGATAAGATTTTTCTAGAATTTAACTCTAAGCAGCTAACATTAAAATTAGGGGTAGCTATGTAAATCCAACTTGAGCTACCATTATTAACCATTAATCTTAAAATAGATGAATCCATAGACATTGGAATCATACACTGATAATTTAATATAAATGTATTAGACTTGCTAATAATATTCTGCCAAGGACTGTTTTAGGCGCCTGAAGAAAACATGAACTAAATAATAGGACTAACATAATTTTAGACAGTATCTTATTTTGGGGAAATATGTTTTATGTTACAAAATTTCAAAAGATAAAAATATTTCAAAATGTTCTCCTTATGCTCCTATTGTATTTTTACTTTATTGCTGGTGATTTCTACTTTTGGCTAGCTAATGGGAATGTATTTTTCTCTGTATTGCTATTACCTCTTCCTGCTACTTTCCAGGTCACTAATTTTTCTGCTTAGAGTTCATTCTGCTTAGACCGATATGCTGTCTTTTTTAATGAGGTTATTTCTGGGTTATTAGCCTTCCTGTTATATGATACCTTATGTGAAAGATCTAATTGATGTAAATCAAACATAGCTAGCAGAAGAACATCAGAATGATCTTTTAGATATTTTGTAGGTTCATGTGTATCTCAGAAATTTTGTATTTAAAGCTACTTTTTAGACAAGAGGGTTATATGTGGCTAATAACACAAATAAATCTTTTTTTTATTCATACATTAGCAGGTTCAAAGAAGTGGAAACTGAAGAAACGCATTGGCATTTTGGTTTGCTGAATAAGCTTTCGATGGAAATTAGACTGAAAAGTATTTAGTAGGAGGAGTTTAATTGCACAGTTCAATAACCTCAGCAACTTTTTTTTATTTAAGCATTCTTACATAAGCTGTTAAGCTTTATGTTAACTTTTACTGTTATTTTCCAGTTATATTTAATAACAGAGATTGGAAATACAACTAAGACTATGCTTATACCTTGTTAACACTTTTAAATGAATTGCATACATGCTGCCTTTTTAGAAATATTTTTGTTGCAAATTTTGCAGCCAAAAGGATTGTGTTATTATGTTACACATATTAAAAGCATGTTGTTTTTCCAGTCATTTTGCTTGTTGCAATCAGTAGTGTCAAAGAGAATTGTCTGTTTTTTTTATATATACATTATAATTATATAGGAAAGTAACATGTGATTTATTTGTTTTCATATTGGCTTTCCCTCTTTTGCTGGCTGATACCTTTTACCTCTGCTGATATGTCCTGGTTTAAAGCTACATGAATGACCTTTATGTATACCGATTTATATTCTTGCATACAATCTGTGCATGTTTTACATAATATGCACACTAAAGGAGTGTTGTTTATTGAGTAAATATGTGGCACAATATGCCCCAATTTACCTAGCTCTCAATATTTAGATACGTGTTTTGTCTGAATTTCAAGTTTGTCCTGCCAACTGCACAGTGATAACATGTTTTCTGTGTGCCTCAGGTTTGGGGTATATAGGTATCTCAGCTGCTGCTGCCACATCTTCTTAGTTCAAGTTAACACACATTCGAAATCATTTTTCCTGCAGAAAACTGGAGCAAAGACCCATTTTGATCTGCTTTACAGATGTACAACAAAAGACAGTGTCTAATTGGAAAATGTTTTCAAGCTAATAGGATATATTTTAGTTTGCTCTTGCACTGAACTACCAAGCTTTCTGTTGTTATTGTTGATTCATGAGAATTTTTTTGATTTCCCAAAAATTTGAGAAAATTTCTTTATCTGGAGATACAAATATCATGAAATACTGGAGTGTTTGCTAATCTGAATGCTGAGCTGCTGAGTATGCTTAGGGGCAATGAGGTGTTTTGTGGGAACCTGAAGAGGCCTAGACTGAGCTCTGTGTTCTGGCAATTAATTCAAAAACACTTGTCTATAAACAGTATGTTTCCAGACAAAACTTCCTGCTGAATTTTTACTAAACATTAGATTGTCTGAGAAATTACAGTGAATAAAAAACATACATCACAGAAAATATCAGTCTAAGCAACAATTTAATATTGTTTTTTCTCATTGTCAGTGAATACAGAAGTGGCAACAGTTCAGGTAAATACATTTCCCTGTTGGAAGGTCAGTTAACAGTTGTTTATAAATGAAAGGAAGAAGATGATAATGACAGCTCATTTCTAAGAAGCTAAAAATATCGTATGTGTCAATGCTAGGCATACATTTTATCAAGTAAAGTTAGATATGTCAGGTTCTAATCTGGTAACTTCTAATACACCATTTGGACATTGCAAATTTAAATTAATGGCATTAGTTCCACTGACATGGTTTTTCCAAAAGTCATTGCATGGATCATGAGATCCAAGTATTGACATTATAATTGGTTATGATTTAATTTGAACTAAGGACCTCAAAGAACACAACACGTGACATAGACAAGCAGAGAGAAAAGAGCACTGAAAGCTAAGTTTAAGAATAAGCAGGAAATTATAACTTCCTTTTGAAGCTTGTAAATTGAGCAAATAAGGCTGCCTCAGTGGTTCAGAAAAAACGGAAGCAGTATCTGGAATTCCTCCACAATATAAAGTAGATCAGAGGAATTACAGTGGCTAATACCTGATTGGGAAAACTTTTTACAAATGCATACACTATCAAAAATCACTTGAGAGAGCTTAGATACTTGGACAGTGGCATTATATTTCTGCCACTAGAGGCCTTTCTGCCTCTAGAGGTTTACAAAGCTACTGAGGATTTTCTCCATTGTGTAAATGTAAATGTACTTGTGGGTTTTCTTGAAGCTTTTTTCTGCAGCTGCCTGCCGGTACAGTGCTGTGGCTTCCCGAAGGTCCTCTGCACAGTGCCTTCTAGCAGAGTCCGCTTCTTCAGCAGTTGCAGAGATGTAATACAATGATATGACAACTTCAAAAACTCTGGGTAGTCACTGTGATCTTTTCCCCTAGATCCTCTCTTGTCCTGGAAACCCAAAGTCTTGTATCCAGGATCCTTGTTGGAGTAGCTGTTTTGGTCTTATGGATGAACCTGAGTCTGAAATTGTTCTACAGGTTACAGTGTTAAGTATGAAGTCTCTAATCTTAAATTGTGTCTTTTCAAATTTTAGCTAAGTCTGGCGCACGAGCATTCCTGGCTTGGACTGCAGCAGGAGCTAGGGTGGGTCAGAGAGTGCTCCAATGTATGCTGCCAGCAGTAGGAGCTGAGGGACTTTTTGAAAGCCTGGAGAACTTGACCAGAGACACCTCTAACTGTACCGTCTCCAAAACCTCGCATGCAGAAGTAAGTAGAAATGCAAAGAGCTTGGTTACTTAATGCTGATACTGGAAGGTGATGGTCTGGATGGAGGGTGTTCCTTTAAGATCCAACAGCATGAGGCAGTTGAAACTGCTTTTGTTTCATATTCCTAACTAGAAAGAAGTCACCACTGAGGGAAGCAGACCTCTGTTATAAGGCTTAACTGGTAAATTATTGAACAGTAATTCAGGACTGAACTGGAGCCCAGCATCAGTTTTGGGCTGTGGATACCAATACAGCTATGGGGCCTCAAAGGAACATGGTGAAGTCATTGCAGGACACCTGCTGACTCCAACACAGAGCGACAGCATTCCTCCTGCTGCGTGACGTGGAGCTTGTGAGTTTGTTTTCCAAAAATGTGAGTGTGCCAAGTGTGACCTTTGCAACACAACTAAGGGGAGTAAATCCTTTTCTTTGGCATTAGGCCTTGTGTTTCACTGCGACAGTTCAAGTCTGTTTAGCTGTAGGTTGCTTACCCAGACCAAGAAACTAGAACATATGATTTGTCTGAAAAGTATTCAAAAATAGGTTATTTGTCAAGTTCTGCTAATTTTAAAGTTTTCTCATGAGATATTATTTTAACAGTATTATACTGATGATAGAGGTTGTGGTAGAATGCTGTTAGAAAATAGGAAGTTTGTATCTATGTGATAAGTGCAGTATTTTTCATTCTTTTTTATGGTTTGTATTGCCTGCACACCTCTACATGCGGTCACACTATTGCTGAATCTCATTAAGGTGCATACACTGCTCAGTGACTGCAGATGATGACTGTAAGGCTTCCAGAGCAGGCCTCTGTCATAGTTTCCTTTCATAAGACAGCTGGGACCCAACTACCTCCCAAACCGGCCTGGTGGCCTGGCGGTATCCTAATTCATTCACAAAATAGCATGTATTGATGACAGTAAATGTTACTTGGGAAAAAGTCTGAAGAGGCAAATATTAGTAGCTTGTTCGGCAAAAGCTTAACTGAAAACATATTATGTTTTCTTTTAGTGCTTCCGTTTTGTATTCATTTTATTTACTAGTAGTATTAAATTAATAGTTTGCATTCAGCTGATATTGGAGTTTGGATAATATTGAACGTTTGGGTCAAACAGTACAGATTTATTGCAAAATGGAAAAAAAGGTGGTGTGGCTTTTTGTTCTTTCCCTTCCACGCTCTTCTGGTTTGCAGTGAAACAGTAATGAACAAAGGAAGTGTATGATTGTTTTTTCCTTTTTTAGTAATTCCTGTTTGACCTCCTTAGATGTTTCATCATCTTCAGTGTTTAAGAGTGAGCCTGTTCATAATTAATAACTGCCTGTGCATGACCTTTTTGTATATTTAGAAATAACGGCCGCTAACTGTCACAGCTTGTTCTGGTATAGAGTGAAGCAGCATGGCTAGGGTGGCACAGCTTGCTGCTATTGCTCCCTTGCCCTTGCAGCTCATAGCAGCCAGTGGTAGGAGAAAAACAGTATCTATTCCGTAGAGGTGCTGCAAAGATATGCTAGATTTGGCCATCTGCCATGCATGAAAGATAGTGCTCAGTCAAAGCATGCCTCTTCCACTCTTCATATTTCCTTTGTTCTCCTGTGCTTGCAAGAGACTGCTGGTATTTTAGGTTTTGAAGTAATGCATAGATCATATTGTGCTAGCACAGGTTTTGCAATATGCAGTGATGGTGAGTGCCAAATAACTTATTTATGCTGTATGTATTCCTAGGATTAAGAACTTAGGCAGTTTGTTTAGCAGAAGGATCTAATCATGTATCCTCACTGGAGTAAACCTTTTTGTGAAGAGAGTGAAGGTGCTTGTAACTCCTTACGGTGCTGTGGCATGGTGAAGTGTGTACTTTCTGTTACTTTTTGTACACTGTATATTTTAAGCAGCTGGATCTCCAAAATTGATCATGTAGCAATTTTTGATTTTATTTTAAAATGAAAAAAGACTATTCCCTTACAATGTGCAAATGTTTTAGAACTCTGGGTTTAAATGAACAGAAGGTTTGTGAAGAACAGACACGTAAGATCTGAATCTTGAAGAAAGAAATAGGATGTGATAATTTAGGAAATCTGTCTTTCAGTGCTTCTGCAGCTGCTAGGAACACTTTTGTCTTTGGGTGGTTTAAGTTGCGAATAAAGTTCTTACACTTGGCCAGAATCCTCTGATTCTGTCCCTCTCACGGAAACATTTACCTTCAAATTAGGGGTTGTTTATGAGATCTTTAAAATATAGTGTAAATGTCTCTGGTCTTTGGAGTACCATGGTGATTCTTGGGAATTTTTTGTTTGGGCACAGAGGAAGGGAAGTTGCTTACCAAATTTATGGAAGAGCTTTAACATTTGCTATTTCAGGTGTATGAAATGGCTGGCACTTAATTCTAGGTCTATATCATAATCTAATAAACCTTTAATCCAGAAGAGTCTTTAAACCGCTCTTTCTGAGTAATTTAAACTGTTGTATCTGCCTGCCTGTAAAAGATGGATAGTATTACCATTCACCTGGGGACTACCTTCATTAATAAATTTGGATGAGATTCCATCCACTCTTTTTATCTGTGCTTGATGTTGAATTCTGCAGGTGCAGTCAAAGGTGAAATTGGGAGGGAAGGGGAGGGAAAAAGAATATCTGACTTTCTAGTTGAAAATACTTCCCTTTTGTTTTTACCATTCTGACATATCATTTAATGTGATTGTTCCTTTTTATTAATACAGCACCAAAAATCACATTGGTTGTATTTGTAGTTTTTCAACAGGCTCTGTTAACATCATCATATAGGAATATTCTTTCTTATTCTGCTGATAGTAATTAAATGCAGTAGAGATCATCCTGAACTGGCTGTATTTCAGAACTGGAACTCCTTGGGGTTTGAGGGAGTTTGGATGCAGACCTGAGGCTCAGGCTTACTTTGAACTTGTGTTCAAGTATCCGTAACAGAATCAACCCTAAGGCCACTTCCTCATTTTTTTTTGATGTGTTGTTGACTTTTACGAGATGATGCATGGATAAAATTTGGAGGATTGCATAACACGTCTCATGTAAAACTCTTTGGAAAGTTTTCATATTTTGTTAAACACAACCATCCTTCACTTTCTTGGCAAGCAGATGTTCAGAAAAGTTATTGTGGCATGATGCAAACATGGTAGGTTATTAACTAAAACGCTATAGTTTTAAGTAGTTAGAGTATACATTGTTTTGTTCATTTTTGTTTCATGGGTGTGCAAAACTCTGGGAATACAATTTCAGTGCTTCTGTAACTTGTGTGACAGCAAAAAGATGGAAAGGCCTCATCTGTCTATTATTAATTATCATAAATAGTCTAAGAAGCTTCATCTGTTGCTTGTAAGTTTGAAGTAAAATTTAGTAATGTGGGTCAGCATTGACAATCAGATATCTTTATTTTGTTCAGTTTGCTACTTAGCAGAAACATCCGTGCTAAGATCATTCCATTTTCTAGTCTGTGAAATTGTTTAATTTGTAGTTACAGTGCGTTTAATTTCAGCAACGCATATCATTCTCCACTCAGCACCTCAGTGCGAGGTAGATGTTGGAGCTCCTTTTTACTGTGCATTGTATACAGGAAGTTTTGTGAGTGCAGAGATAATGAGCCTTTTCTCATGAGTCTTATACTTTCTGCACCCCGTCTGGCACTAACCCCACGAGGCCCCTTCTGGGTAAGGGGCAGACTGTGGTGCGAGTGGTGGGAGTGACTTGCAGGGCAGTTGGCTGACTTGTGCCTGCAAGCAACATTGGTTTGCTCGTTGGGCTTGTCCCTGCCTTCTGCCTGGTGAAGGCACTGAGCGAAGGCATTCTCCTCTTCTGACATGCTGAATTATTTTCAGGTTTCGTTGAAATTGGCCAAAGGTTAACTGTGTCAGTGAGGCCTCAAAGACAGACAGACGTGCAGTTGCAGAAGCCTTGTTTTGTTAAGGAGCAAGGTCTCTGCTGTAGTGAGTTTGGGAACTAGTGGACATTCTAACACTTTTAAAAAAGAATTTCCACTGTAGTCATTTTATATCTAATGAAAGAGTGATCACCACCCCCATCTTCCCTGTCTCTGCCTCCAAAATGGTCTGCAACAGAAGAAAGAGCTGCAATATCTTATGAGCAAGTTCAGTGATTTAGAACTATACTAGCAACCTGAGGTTCATCTATAGATGATGAAGGTTCAAAGTATCAGTGATTGTCACATGAAAGCAGACGTCTACTCTTGTGGGTTTAAAAGTTTAACAATGTGAATATTTTCTTTTTTTTTTTCATAATTTTCTACTGCTTTCTATCAAAGAATTTGAATGGACTGAATCATGCTACAGGTACTATGATTCTTTGACCACCTACCATGGGAGTATTATGAATCAATTTAGCAAGAGTGCTCACAGGAGACATTTTTATTCCACTTGCTGCTGCTTTTTCATATCCCAGAATATGAATTCTTATGTAGCTAGTTCAACATGTAGATTAAAAATTCACATTGTAATTCCTAAAACAGTGTGTTTGGAATATACACTAGCTATAGTTCAACAGTGCCAAACATTCCCAAATTTCTTTTCTTTACTATTGTACATTCTATCAGGAAATGTTTTTCTTCATGGTTAACCTGTCTTTCTAAGAGAATTAATTTCACAGAATCACAGAATGACCAAGGTTGGCAGGGACCTCTGGAGATCATCTAGTCCAACCCCCCCCTGCTCAGGCAGGGTCATCTAGAGCACATTGCACAGGATCATGTCCAGGCAGGTTTTGCATATTTCCAGGAAGGAAACTCTGCAACCTCTCTGGGCAACCTGTTTGTATTTGGAGTTTTCAAAAAGATTTTATTTAAAAGTCAGATTTATACCAAAAGGTTTCCTGAAATCCTGGATTTTCTATCTGCTTTATCCTGTGTGTACACTTTCTCAGAGTGCTGCAGTAAATCCAGTCATGTAACATGTTCTGCAACTCTCAGAGATATCTTGGGAAAGTCAATTTCACCTACTGTTTTTCCCAGATTAGATTGGTTTATAAATTGGTCTGGAATGTGAATTTCGTTCTCTGTTGTGATCTTTTGTTAAAAGCCATCGTTACATCATGATAAAACTTTTTTTCAAAGAACAAAATACTTAATTTCATTAATCTGTTTAGCAATACCAATATAATGAGCCATAATATTGATTTTTTTTAACTTAGGATTTAAAATCTCTATTTCTTTCCACAGAATTAAATGCTTCAAACTGATAGTCAACCTCTTTACAGTCCCCTCTTTAATTTAGTTGTTATAATTAGGCATTAACTGGTGTCGGTGGTATAGCCAGTTACAAGCCATTCTGTTCTGCTTGTCTTGATTATCACAGTTTAGATGTAAAGTAAATTAGAATGAAAGACTATACAGTCCAATTACAGATAAAAGCAGCAAACTCCACTGCTGTAATTAGATGCCAGTACTATTTTTCTTAGATTTTCTATCTCTGAGGGCATTTCTTGCAGCTACTTTGCTGAAGCTAATGTTTAAAGATTTTATAAAAGCTATGTGTCTTTGTGGCACCATCTTTGCTCCTTAAAGTTTAAGTGGCCTGTTCTGACATAAAGGGTCTGTGTCTCTGTATTCCTTGGCTGTGGTACATCTTCCATTCAGGGTGTTGTAATGTGTTAACCATATTATAAGTGTATAGACATTAATCAGCATGAGTGCAAGATATTTAACATCTGTCTGTTCAAGCCTTTTCATCTCTAGTGGGGAGGAGACACCTGCTTTTAGGCTGCAATGCAGAACACTACCATCCATTTCTCCTCTGTCATTCCAAATACGACGAGTGTGCTAGGTCTCCCAGCTGTAAGACTTCTTCACAGGAGGACAATCTCGTTCACGAATATGCTATGCACCTAAGTCGCTAGTGTTACTCAGTGACTGTTCCATGTCTCGAATAGCACCTCCTGGAATTATTCATTAAAAAGAGTCCCCGCTTCAAAGAGCGAATGGGATTCGGCAAAACAAAGACACTCAGCAAACAATTGCTTGAAGTAATGTAAAAAGTTTCCTGGCTCCCAGTCCAGTGTCCTACAGACCAACTTGTTATCTCCATAGGAAATCTATTATAAACGGGCACACAGGCATTCATAACATGGTGAACGCAGCGTAGGCTTGGACCTGGATTCCTCAGGCAGACAGACTTTAGTTTGGCTTTGATATCTTTTGTGAAAGAGAATTAAGTCCTTTATGAGTGACAAAAAAACTCTAGCTCCTAATTCACTGAAAGATTTACAGCCCTGAAGAATCATTTCAGCCTCAATAAGATGGTCACTATACATGTGACATTTTTGATACTTTGACCAGTAAAAACCATGCAGGCAGTTGTGCTAGGACTGTTGTAAATGTGATGAATGCTTTATGCTAACAAAGAATACAAATTCTGCTATATTCATCTTTAAGTCATTGAGGTGCAAAGGAAGCACCTTTCAAGTAATTTAGGGAAAGTCTGATGTTTGTTACAGCTGGTCAAAACATTTGATAGAACAACTGAAAAATATTGAAAAATGCGAATGTATCAGTTTCAATTAAAGCTTTGGTGGAATACTATGTCAAAATAATTGGCTTCAACCACTGGGGAACATTTTGTTTTGACAAAGTTATTCCAAGTCATTCCGACTCTCATTAAATACTTGTATTAGTGAATGTTAGTGTTATATTTCGTAATGCTATGTTTAGTTTTATCATACATTCGATATTTTTTATGCCTCAAAATTTGAAATTATTTGAATCAGAACAAGATTAATGAAGCAGTAACATTTTCATGGTCATAAATCTGATTTTTTTCAGGAATAGTATTTTACTGGAAGATGAAAGAATTATTTTTAAGCTAAATTGGAATTAAAAAAAATGAAACAATTGAAATTCCAGTTTTTGAGCAGTTTTCTAGCTCTTTACCAACAAATGATATGTAAGTGATATGTATTATATGTCAATGAACTTATAAAGTATTATCCTGTGAAGCCTTAAAAATTTTGTACATGATAAAACCTGCAAATTAATACAATTTCATGTAATAAGGGATATTTCAGTAAAGAATTTCAAACAGGAAAAATGAGAAGCCTATTGCTTATTATGTGAGAAACTTGTCTGACTAGAATGCAATTCAACTGCTTGGATTTTAGGTCAGTAAAATCTATGTTTTCAGAGGTGAACTAAACCTCTAGAATAGAGCTTGGGAATAAAGGCTGTACTGCTATTGACTGAAATAGCAGCTACAGCTCTTTCATACCACTTAAATGACATACTAGAAACATCAAAGGTATCAATATAAGAGCCACTACAATGGACTTTACGTTGTCTGAAGAACTTCTATCACTATAGAAACAGGAAGTCTAAAGAAATTTTATGAGACAATCATAATATCAGGAACCATTACTGGGGTGATGTTATAGCTGATAAAGGAGGTTTAAGCAATAAAGGAGATTTAAAAAACATGTTATTGATGTTTCTCTCTACCTGCTGTGTTTGAATACCATTTTAATTTACGGTAAAGTGGAAGACTCATGTTGTTTGATTCTCTAGGGTTAGGTTAATTGGTGATTTAAACCAAAATGGTAATCTGAAAAACATTTAGTAAGTTTCATTTTTCAAAGTAATGTTAAAACTTCCTGTTTCGCAGCAAATGTACAGTAAATTATATATGTTGATCTAAGAAGATTCAGTTTTAATTGATTAATTTGCTAAAGACCATTTAAGGTTAGAAGCAAAGCATATATTTTCTTGTGAAGCCAAATTGGTCTGACCCCTTGCTAATTTTACCTACAATTAGTTTGGTGTAATTATCACAGCATACAATTTAGTCTGCTTCCTTAAAAAAATTATTGTTCATGGGGCCATAAAACTCTAAAAATTGCTTAATGAACAACTCAGCCATGAGCATGTCTTAGAAGATGAGAGTTGCTATTAAATATGTAGAACGTGAAGATACAATATGTGTACATTGTACATAACAAACTTGGTACAAAACAAACCCTCCAGGATATTCTACAGCATAGAAAAATAATATAAGGTTATGTAATGAAAGACTATACCAAAACATATCAGATTGAATTAAGATTACGTGTGCAAGCTAAATATTGGCATCTTCTGATTTTTGAATGCTTGAATTTTCCACCTTAGCATTATCTTGATATGAGCTTGGTTTTTCTTTTCTTTTTTCTTTTGTTTGTTTTTAATGAAAATTGGGGCATCATTTCTATTTAAAGTTTTGTGGTAGTTTCCCAATAAAGAGCTGAAAACATGATCTTAAAACTGTTAAAGACTTTAACCACTCAAAGTAAAACGTTGTCCATGAGGACTGTCTGCCCTGGGTTACATGCCTGCGTTTAAGGTAAAATTGCTTGGTATTTGTGCTGCCCAAACCCAGCAGGCATATCTACAAACTATACAACAACTTCTTTTTTCAAGTTCAGCTTGCTGAAGTTTTTCCTGAACCTGGACCATCCAGGAGTCCAGAAATGAGGATTAGCCTGTAGGAAGAACAATCAGATGCCTGTATACCTGTACTTTAACCTGTGCTGTTCCACGTCTTAGTTTTGCTATGTAAATCCACAGAATTAGCTTTTGATTTTTTTTCTAATACATATGCTTTGCTCATAAGGGATGTGGGAGAGCTAATTAGATTTCCTCCCCCCATGTCTTTATAAAGACTAAGGCAGGTTTTCATTTGCTTCCTCTGTACACAGCTGTAGAGATAAGAGCACTGTACTTTTTCTCAGGGAAAAAAGAGGCAGAAAAACTATCTGCAGTTTTACAGTTATGCCAAGAGGGAGACATTTTCTTCTTGAGCTCTTAAATCTGTCACAAATGAACCCTTTCCCTGATAGCTCAGAGGTTACGTAGACAGTGATAAAGAAACACCTGGTATATTTATGTAACCCTTAACTTTTAACACAAATGTAGTTGTATTTTGTCCTCTATTTGTAGAAATTGATGCTGTTCAAGGGGATCTACTCTCCAGAATGGCAGAGTTTTTGGTGAATAGATCTGTAGATAGATTTGAAGTGATTCTCTATATGTAGTATGATGGTATTGAAAAAAATCCTTGCCAAAGAGTTTGAAATGGGATCTCCAATAGGATATCAGTAATGCCTAAAGCCGACTTGTGGCTTTAGGAAAGTGCATTCAGCATGTGTGTTGAATTAAATAGCCAGAATTCAGGGGAATGGGTTATTGTTTTTCCATTTAGCAATAGCAGCTGATATCACCTAAATCTTAATCTATGGGTTTTCTGTAGCATCTATCACCATATTGTCAGGATGCTGATGTGCGATCTCCTCTTCAGCAACCTTTTTTCTTAAATTTTTTTATGGATTGAAATCTTAGCATTGTTTTCTACCACCAAAGTGTATCAAGAAACCTGTTTCCATTGCCAGTTTAGGGTAGGCAAGGTATACTTTGACTCTGAAATATTGCTCCCCTTCTAATTTTGGCAGCAGTGTATAGCAGAATTTTTGGGTGAGATTTTCAGGATATTGTCAATATTAAGGGAAATGGTGTCATTCATAGAAGTCCATTTGTCTTTAGTGTACAAAAAAGTAAATAACCCATGCTTTTGAAAATCCTAGCCTTATTCATTGCACTACTCCGTGGCTTCACAAGATCTTATTTCACTGGCTGCCATACAGCCTCCAGGAAACATCATCTTGTACATGACACAAGACCTCTTTCCCTAGTAAACTAATGGAGTACCTTCTGGCAAACTTCCAACTAACAGTATGCTCCAGATGGCATTGCTTGCAACTTCTAAGAAATGCAGGAGCAGGCAGTGATTGCCTTATTCTGTCTGTCAAATAAACAATACATCTTTTGGTAGGCTGGGATGCAATAGAAATAAATCAAGATTCATGAGCAGTGAAGCTAGGTATTAAACTTAGAATTGTTAGACCTTGGAGCTAGAGTCACCTATTATCAAGTTTAGTAAGGAAATTCCAAATAATATACTGTGGCAAGCAAATGGCAGGCTCAATTTTTAGCCTGGCTTCTGCCTGAGGAGAATGGACATGCTATAAAAGAAATGGTGCCTTTTGGCAGAAAAGCTAGTGGGCTGAACGCTATTGGTTAAATAGTCCCACAGCTCTGATCTCTTGGCAGTTCACATGCTAGAAGTTTAAATGTGTTACCTCATGATGTTACAACTGTGTACAGTATGGTGATACAGGATGTAGTCATGTGAGAAAGCTAAACCTTCCGTGTGCTTAAGCAACAGTGCATTTACCGTTGTTATCAAAGTGGTGAACAACATAAGTGCAGCAGTCTAGTTAAAAATGGAGTTTTTTCCTGTGTGTTCTTTCCTTACGTACTGTAAATAAAGCTAAATCTACAGTTCATGAAAGTTAAGCCCAGGGAAGTCTTGTTACGAGTCTGCTGTGTAGAAAGCAAAGGTGTGATGGAGCTTATTTGTCCATTTATTGGGAAGTGTCATAATGCACATAAATATGTTGATTTTACTATCTTTAATTCTTTCTATTTTCCTTCTGTGTGCACAGTATACATCATTTTATTGGTCTGTCAGAAGCCCTCAAAATGGCAAAAATTAATCTTTAGTGATACAGAGTATTCTGCTAGCGGTGAATAATAACTTTTACTTTCACTCATGGTTTTTTTTCTTTTTTTCTTTATGGAATATGCACTATTGTTTTCAATTAGTTACAATGAGGAGAGAAATACAGAGAGAAACTGCAGACATGGGAAAGTTACTATAAGCAGTTCAGAGCAAATCCTTAATTGGTATAAACTGGCCTTGCTCCATGTTTTGTGTGCAGTTATAACTATCCTACTGAAGACTTTTTTTGTCTTCTCAGCCAGTAATTTGAGATTTTTTTTCTCTACAGATGTTTTTTCTCTTTGTACTAGATTACTGCCTGTAAGACTTGCAACTTTACCCTAGGTAGAAAGCTCAGAAACATCCTTTTTTTTAAATAGTCCAACAAAAAATCTTTCTGGAGGTATAGGAAAGGATTATACAATACTGTTAGACTACCTAAACAACTACCTCATTAAGCAAAGCATTAAGTTAATATCTATTGTGCCTTATATTTTAAGATCTTACATTCAAATGTTTTACCATAGAAGTTAGTGGCAACACTCCCGTAGAAATTACATTGGAATCAAGAGTTTAGAATGGAGCCTGTCTCTAAACGTTTTCTCTCTCTCATTCCACACTTTGCTTTCACCTACAAAAAAGACAGTCATGACTATTTATGTTGGAAACTCTGCACTTAGGTCTCCTGGAATTTACATGTTCCAAATA
This sequence comes from Struthio camelus, assembly GCF_040807025.1. Lineage (NCBI taxonomy): Eukaryota > Metazoa > Chordata > Aves > Struthioniformes > Struthionidae > Struthio > Struthio camelus. Next base: position 13,298,241 of record NC_090951.1, read on the forward strand.
TTTAAACAAGTGTTTTTAATATTTTACAGTCTTTTAAGTATCAGAAGTAGTTCCACGTCTTATTGCAATTCGGAATGTAAGTTTACTTAATTTTATTGAGCAAATTGGCTCAGTCATGTGGAGTGGAGAAAGATGGTTAAAAATTTGTAAATACTGCTAAAGCTTATGTATCAATTTAGTAACTTTTTAGCGTTTAGTTCTGCTATACTTCTTTCCAAGAGCAAAAAGAATTAAGTTATAATAGATTTATAAAAACATATGTGTGTGTGTGTGAATATAAATATATATATATAAAAAAAAGATTTTAATGCATATACATACATGTGCACATTTCATTTATGTGCACTTGCTTACACAGTAAATGGTATGATAGTAATCTTAAAAGTAGTAAATAATGGAAATAGGAACAGGATAAAAACAAAATGAAAAAATAATTAAAACGATAACTATTCCATTCATTCTGAGCGTATCACACAAAATTGCATTAGGAAAAACAATACAAAATGTGCTTTTAATCCAACAGTAAAAAAAAAAAAAAAAAAAGAGAGATCCATTAATGAAAATAATGGATCTAATCCAAACTAGTTAAATACTTAGCTTATATGATTTTTCTTTTTTAGTTGATAATGCAGTAGTTTTAGTTACATACTGGGTTCCTTCACCGCAATTTGTATCAGTGTTACTGTTTTAAGAACCAAAATGACTGGTTATATATATGAATACTTTCCTAAGGATTCCGGCATGGAATGGTTCCAGAAGAGGAAAAACAGTTCTTTGAGTGGCATATTAAAAAGAAGTGGCTCAGGTATTTTGGAATAGGTTAAGTCCTAAGGAAATGTATTAGTGGGTCAGGAATGTGATAGCGCTAAAACGTATTAGTTGGTTAGGAATGTGATAGCGCTACTTCAAGATAGTTCGGTTTAAGAGACGCTTTTCATTTTAGTCACAAAATTTCTTATGTGATTTGCAAATCTAGAATCTTCAATTGTTCAGTTGAAAATTGTTTATTTTAGAAAAAAGGGATTGGGCATTTAAATTGATGAAACCTATTTTCTCTCTTCATTTTCTGTCATTTTGGTCATTGTTACATCTTTTCCTGTGTTTGGTCTTTTGCACCTTGAAAGGCTAGATATGATTAGAAGTTAAATTTAAATTGTGTGGATAAATGATTAACTTATTAGAAATTACAATTCACAAATTAATTTATCACATGCCCCCCTAATTTTGAACATGGTGATTATGAATGAGGGCTATGTGAAAAATTGGAGACACATAAGATAAATTGCAAAGCCATGTGATAAATGTACTTATCATGCACCTTTTGGCAGCCTTACCTGCTCTCGGCTCACTCATCCATCTCTCCTGGGACTTATTCTAATGCTCTAAACCTATAAGCAGAATCAAATCAATCACTGAATTTTTAAAATCAAACTTTCCTAGAACTGTTTAGTTCCCTTTTTGCCAAATGCTGAACTACCTTGTCCAGTTTCAGTCCTGCCAATTTTCTGTGTGAAAGTGATATGGTTATTGTACGGTTGATAGCTTTGTGATGTTGGAAAGTAGTGATTCCTAGCATTGTGTGAGAAAGCAAATCCTGTAGCCTCTTGCATCTCCTGCAAGATATTATACACATTGAATACACTGTGCATGTTTACTTCAGAGCCAGCTCTGTGTGCAGTGAAGCCTGCCTTTCTTTTAGCCATCACTGAATCACAGTTAAAAATATATTTTATGTGCCCATAATGTTTTGCAGAGGTTCATCACTGAACTGCGTTCTCAATTGTTTCTACTGGAATATTCAGAGGCACTTTTTCTAAAGTCAAATTTCAACTTGTGTTAATAGCAGATATGCAAAATACATTGCAAGTTATTTGATATAATGAAATGAAGTATATTTTTAATCTTTGCTTATATTCAAACTAGGAAAAGACTTTGTATGTACATATTCTAAAATAACTCCCTCAACTGCAGGATCAACTCTTCTGAAAAAGGGAGAAAGGTGAGGGGAAAATCTTAGTCAAAGTAACTGCAACCAAGCAAGTATTTGTTACTTTCAAATATCACTGATGTTCCAGGTGCATAATAGTTATTTCAGTATATTTAGCATATCGTGTAACCTGCATTATTAAAGTACAGTAACTTTTTTTTTCAGTGGAGAAAGAAATGCTAAAGTTCCTTAAACTCTGATCAGTTATAAAGTTTGTCATTCAATGTACATAATCTTTTTTCTGTACAGGGAGAAATGATTCTTTCATTTCTTTGCATTCTTTAGCTAGTGAAACCAGATGAGAAAAATGCTTATTTTGGAATTTCCCCAAAGGGAAATGTAGATTTTGATGTTGGTGAAGATGACTTCAGCAAACAGTGCCCATAAAAAGCTAGCATTTCATGCAAGTTCATAAGAAGAAACTACAGAACAGGAAAATAACTTTTATGAAGAAAGTCTGTGTCTTACATGGTGAATAGGTCCCTGTGCTGCCATAATAATGCCCAGTTATACATCTACAAACACTTATTTGTTCAAAGTGAATATTAACATTATAATTTACTATCTAATTACAATTTTATAGTAATAACTGAAAATGTGGTGTTAAAAAGCCTTGCATTCGCTGTCTCACACTGTCTGACTGTTATTAGTGGGGTAGTTTGTGATTTTTGTTAAAATGGAAGCACTACAGTGATTTCTTAAAAAGTATTGACTTGGATTTTAAAAATTGTTTTGTACTCAAGCCTTTCTTTAAATAAAATATTTTTAGAAAGCTACTGATAGTGATCCTGATATCAGTTGTGTTGTAGCTGATGCATAAGCTTCCACTAGTTTTAATGGAGGCAGGATTAAGCTCAGGGAAGAATCAGTTCTTGTAACAGGCCTTATTCATATAAAAGGCCTATATATTTTGTTTCTTGAGGAATATATTTCAGTAATTTGCAAGGTTCTAAAGCATAGGTTATACTTAAAAAAGATTCCTGTTTTTTTCAGCCAATTTGAAAGGCTTTTGACTTAAAGCTACAGAATTAAAAGCAAAAGGAAAAATGAATGCAATATTAATGCTTAGAAATAAGACTTTACTAAAATAATTTCTTTGTTGTGAAAACTACTAAAAGATGTGATATTTGAAAGAGAAAATTATTCTGGAAGAACTGTAAAAGTAAGTTTCAGTAGCGCTATCACTGGTGTATTTGATTTTCTTGTTTTTGAGTTAATTACTTGATCCTAAATTGCGTCAACAAGAAAATTCTCAGATGAGTTAAACTCTTGCCTTCCATTTATTTGGAGTTGATATAAATTACTGTTGCATTAAATTATGTTCATAAGAGTTATTAACAATAAAAAATAAACATTTATCATTATGGTACAATAGCAATGCAGGCTGAGAAATAATTGATGAATATCAGGGTATAAAAATCCTAGGACATCTCAGATAGCATTATGTGGTAACTATCAATAAATACATCTGTCTTTTAGTAGCCACCTCAACAGATTATACCAACACAGTCTTTGTATAAAGATATATTAGGCCTTTACATTTCTTCACATATATGGGTTGTGTATGTGTACTTACACATGCCTATATATTAAATATATAATGTTGTGAATGTTGTGGGTTTGCTAGGATGTTTTTCTCCAGTAAGCAGAAGAAATCACCATTTTGCAGCGTATAACTTAGTCTTTAGTCATGAAGATAAAAGTGATAGCAGAACTCAACAGTCAGTTATTATTTAATATTCAGTACGAAGTATTGTGAGTTCCACTAATTGTATCAGCTGTGGAGAAAGGAGTTCAGTAACTGCAGGAGGTAGAGCCTGAAGTTTTTTTCCACTTCATTGTGGATAAATACAATTTCAAAAATCAATCTATCATGTGCTGTTTATAGAACGTATTCAGCATTGTTTCATGTTATCAATAAAATTCAAATTGAAAATTCCTTGAAACAGCAGAGTGTATGTTATTTGTATGTTTTTACCTTTAGTAATCTTCTCCCCTAGTCTTGCTCCTGAGGGAAAAAAGGAGGAATGGTATGACCATTGTTTCTGATCTTCCTATTGTCATTTATGCCATCAGAGGATGAAAAGATCCAGAGTTCAGATGGGAAAAAGAAAGTAGTGGTGGGAGAATGGCTGATACTTCATTGATTTTGTTGCTTTGCTAAATTGATTGTTTTCTTGCAAAGGAAGCAAATAATCATATACCATTCTTTATTGTTATCGGCTGACTGTATTTGTTTTACTGCATAATTTTGCTAGTTATAGTGTTCTTTTTTATGGGGAGCCTGATATCCTGGGTGTATGTTGTGCTGCAGTTGGATTGCTCTGTCGAGTGTGTGGCAGCTTCTTGCATAGAGCTGTGTTGAGCATGTCCCTTTGCAAGGCCCTATTTTGTAATATGGACTTTATTGCAATACTATGATCTGTACAGGCGTCTTACGAAAAGAGGAAAAGTTTCAGGCATTGTGTAATTTCATGAGAGATAGTGATACCTTTGCAAACCATGGCCTATGTGGCATTGTGTCTGTGAGAGACCAGGTCCTATGGGCCAGTAGCTAGAGACTAGGCAGGATGCTCGGTGTCTGTGATCGCACTAGATACTTATACTTAGGTGAATAAATCAAGCCTTAAACATTTAAATCTGTAAAAAAATATATTTTTTTGAATAAAATGTTATTTGTATATTTTCCCAAAGTTTGTAAAAGTGAGAGTTCTAGGATAGTTATTAGAATGGTGCTATATTGCAACTGCTGTATTTGTTGCATTTCTGCAATTGTTTTTTATTATTATTATTTTTAGACTGATCTGTCAAGACTGGGCTGTGCCTGATACCAAGGTCATTGTTTAAAAAAAAGCTCGCAAGTCCGTAGTGTGGAAGGCCCTGTCTAAGTTAGGAAGAAATCAGAACTGATAATTGGCCTTTCAAAAAGGCAGTTAAAATCTCAGAGATTAACATCAGTGTGCAAGTGAAAGAAAGGGAAAGAAGAATGACCTTACTAATGAAATCTGTAGGTCTCAAATGTCTTAGCTAGCTCATCAGGGATTAAAGCGCGTTGCCTTTTTGTGGATGATGCGTCGTCTCCATACAATGAGAGTAGAGGAGTTTGATGAGTCTCAGATTCAGATCCCGTACTGCAAATTCATTTTTTGTTTTGTCCTTGGTCACCTTCTCTTCAAAACAGGAGGTCATCATGTACTCTGCATGATCTTAAAATTAATCTGGCGGATCTGAGTTGAAACCTGAGTTAGAGTTTATCCTCACTGCGTGGCTTTAAGTACAGAATATATTCAGTGGGACTCTGATCTTCCTTGAGTCTCTCTCTGAGGGATCAAAATTGTCTCTCTTACTGTATACTTCTGAGAGGTGGTTACACAAGCATCATTGCATACGGATTGATAATAGGAAAAATCAAGAATTTACAAATCTCTCATTTTGTTGTGGAAGAGAAGAGTCTATGAATTCAAGTTTGAGGACTGCAATTTGCAGCACTGAATTTTATGCCAGCTCCAAGAGATCTCCTGTTTACAGGAGTGGGGTTGGCATCTGGGCATCCGTGGCATACTTGCTGCTGTCTGCTGTATTGACATCAGAGAGTGAAGTAAGGGCCAGCCATCGCAGCTCTGTACTACCAGAAGCTAACCCTCGCACTGGGAGGGTACCTTGTTGGCCAGCGATGGGTGTGAACGAACAGACTTCCTCAGCCTTGTGCTTTAATAGAGAACCTGGTCCTGGGGGCAGGGATTTTGTTTTGTTTCATATAACATACTTTGTTTTTTAGTACCCAATTAAAATACAAATCTGGAATTAAAATCAAATTAAAAATCCAAATTGAAAATTAAAATTTTTCCCCAATCCAAAAATCTTGCATTTCAGACAACTGTAAACTTTATGATCTAAAAGGAAAAAAATATGAAAAACCTCTTTAACAGTGATGATTATTATTTGCCTATCATGTACATTCTAGCAGGGTACAGGGAAAGGGAACTACATTTTGCTACCAGTTTTCTTCATGAGTTTCTGAGAAAGTCACATTGACCTCTGTGATTTAATGTCTTTGTTTTCATATGTTGGATAGTACTATTGGTTTGCTGTGTGAGAAAATTTGGAGACAAAATTAATTTTAAAACTTTTTATCAGCTTTATGGCATGTTACATACAGGTATTAGAGCTATCAGTGTTGTCAGTGATGTTGTGCCAATAGTATTATTTTTATAACTGTGATGCACCTTATGAAAACACTGCTGATCCTTATTCTTAGCCTTCAAGTCTGAGCTGGTCAGTTTGGAAGTGCCTTGATTTTATTTGAATGTGGACTAGTTGCGTGCTAGCATATTCAGTTTGTCTGCTGTCACCCAATGCTACTTGGCAGTACCTGCTGTTTTATTGTTAGGTTGTTCAGTAGAATGAGACTAAACTAAGATGAACTAAAGTAAATGGTAACATTAAAAGCATGCATTCACAATACGACGTGCACAAAAGCTTATGTGAATTTGCAGATAACTTTGCCTAGACAGGCAGTTTTAAAGCCATTATAAGATGTGGGGGTTAAAACCTCATGAAATTATGCATGGAACAGACTGGGTTTGTTGAAGTGCTCTGAGACAGAGCAAAGCTGGCATCTGTGTAGCTGATAGATGTAGGCTAGTGCTATTATCAGTGGAGACAGATACAGGTGGCATTGTGGTGAAGAAGCAGCTTGAGGGACATTCAGCAGGATTTTCAAGGGACAGCAGAGATTTTTCAATAATTAGTAGAATATGACTCATTAACAATAACAAAACCAAGTGACGCTCCTGTGCCACATGTACGGAGTGGGACTTTGTGACTCTAGGGAAGGACTATTCAAAAATTACAAAACAATCATGAGGAAAGCCTCCCTGAAGAACGAATGTATGAGTGTCTACTGATAATCCTACTATTTTGGGGGCTATAGAATTCTGTTATGGGGTAAAGTTGCACTATTTCTCATCCCTCAGAGGGACTTTGTGTCTATGAAAATAATGCAGAGACAGCTGCAGTCATTAGAGAGACATCATAATTTTGCTTGTAAGGTCATATCTTCTGTCGAAAGTATTTTGTCACAGGATAGAGATGGCTACTTTCACTGCCAAAAAGCCACTTTAGAAGATTGACAAGAGAGATTAAAGAGGATACAGAAATTTGGAAGAAGTTCTTTTAGCCTTTTAATGTGGTGCCATCTTGGCAGCAGTGAGTCTGTGGTGGGATTAGTTAAGGACCAAGCATTTCTGGAATTGTGTTCCTTTTTTTGTCCCTTTCCATTCGAGAGTATCAATTAAGAACAGTTTCACCAGGGCAGTAAAGCAGGAGAGTAAACAGTAAATAAGCAGCAAGCAAAATTAAAAACAGTAATGAGTCTTAAGAATATGGGGGTGTTATAAGGCTGGAAATGCATTTGTTTTGGAGCTTAGCATGTTCTGGGAAACATAATGACTTTATGGATGTATTGTCTCATTTTACATTGCAGAGCTTCCATTTATTGGCCCTGGAGGCTGACAAGGAACCAACACCTGTGCCCAAATGTTTTCAGAGCCTTGGCAAAGAGAGGCATGTTCATTATGCAGGAGAGCTGCAGTTCCAAGGGTGCTTAAGGCATGCAAAAGTAGCAGGCTTTTCCCTTGCAAGGAAAAACAGGTTAAGTAGCGAAACGACCAGCGCATTGGCATTGCTCATAAGAGCCATCCTCATGAAAACTGGTGCTTCTATGACTATGCGTCACTAGTGCAAACTACAGTTTATGGTAGGTTTGTTTTGGTAACTTAATACTGGGCACTGGGGGTCTCATTAGAATTAGGATACCTCAAGAAAGGTAGTTAGTTTCTCTGTGTCAGATAAACCAATTAATAAATTAATATTCCTAGTGTCTTTTAGCGTAGATCTCATCTACAAATAACATTTGCACTTTTAGGATGGGAAAGCATGTAATTTTTTTTCCTCATTCCTACATAAAGTCTAATGGAGAAAAGCTAAAAAACAAAGATGCATTCTATACTGGGTAAGGTTTATTATTACTCTAAATCATTTAAAAAATACTTCAGTGAGAACTTATGCAAGATTAAATAGTTTTGCATTCCCTGGGGTTTGGCAAAGGGGAGGTCAATGTTGTACCTATCAATAAGTTCAAGGTTGATTACTTTAGCAAAATGTCAATTTTTCCTTAAAATAGCATTATTCATAAGTGAAAATCCTGATCTGTAATGTCACTTTCATGGTTTCTGTGTGGTCATATCTACAATAAGGATAGAATTTCATTAAAGTAAGGCCTGAAGCATACGCAGATGGATTTTATTTTTAAATAGGACTATCTATACAGATTATAAGAGGAAAGTTTTGTGAATATGGTATTTCAGGAGCACTAGGAAGCAATTATGATCATCCATTTAGTGAATTTTGGTGGTCAGAAAGGCATTAGCTAGGATCAGGTTTTCTCATTCATCATACCCTGTTACTTAAGGATAAACAAGGTGATATGGTGTCTTACTAATTCTCAGATATCATTATATAATATAATTGTGTGTGTTCTTGAGAGGCTGTTGGAGGCCATTTCCAATTACCATTGTATATAGGAAACGTTAGTTTTAAAACAGTGAGGTTAAGTGTGATACAGCAAACAAAATGCATTGGGTCATTTGTGTGTGCGCTGTGGGAGAGAAATATTATTTCTCTGTGTATGTGAGTGCTGCAGGAGAGAACAGCTTTGTGTATTGAGAGTATGAACTTTCATCACAGTTAGAAAAGGATTTGGTTTTTTAAGATGGAATTCTAGATGCAGAAATCACTTGGTTCATGCTACTATCCAGATGAGTTTGGAGGTGTGCCAAAAAACTAAAAGCAGCTGATAAAACCCAGAATAGTAGTAAATCAAAACCTAGAAAGCTTTTGCAGATTTTAAGAATCTGGGGTACACACAAGGATGATCATATAATTCTGAAAAAAAACTTTATTCCTTTAAGAAAGAGTTATCTGCCAGCATGTTGATGGTCAAACCATAAGAGCTATGCACTTTGATTCTAATAAGTGCCCAGAAGTTTGGATGTTTATACAAACATTATCTCTCTCTAAGATGATGAGCCTAAGCCCCTAGCTCTGGTGTTTTTTATGTATATCCTTTAATCTAGACTCTGTATTGATGGGATTATTCACATGAATGAGGTTTTGCAGGCTTGGTCCCACATTTATACATTAGATTATATTTACGCACTTGCTACATCATTGGTTGAAGTGAATTCAGTCTTTTTTTTTTTTTTAACATGTACTCTGATATATAAACTAGAACTCATTTTCCCATGGTGTTGTCTGGTAAAGAACATGAGTTAAATGCTGCACTGTTTTTCTGTACAAAACATACAATAGAGAAGTCTCAGATCTTCTTTTCCACTACTTCAAATTTCGTTCAATATTGCAGTCTCTTTGGTAGAGAGTTATTCTGAATATATTGCTTAAAAGGCAAGATCCCTGTGTGCCGATAAGCTGCAAGTTCTCCAAGCACTAAAATTCTTGTTGAACTTTGCCGGAAAAGAGAATGCGAAACTTCCTATAGGCTTTACATGCATCTTGACTATGTGTTTTTGTACTACTTCCCTTGCCATTAACTAATACTCTCCTACTTTCTTTCTCTTTGCATTGCCCATACGGCAAAAATACATGCATTGCTTATCATATTCCTGGCTGTTCTTGTCTCCTTTCTTTTCTATGAGTTAGTGTGATCTCTTATCTGCCTTTATAGGTAAATGTATGATTCATTTCAAGAATATTGGTATTCTCAGTGATATCAAAAGGACAGTTAGGATGCCTGAAGTTATGCACATACGCAAGTACCTAGCTGAGTTGTTGCTTATGCACTCTGAAATATGGATGTACTTGCAAATTCCATTGATTTCAATCCACATCAGTTGAATGGTTCCCAATTTCAATAATGAGCTTTTGAACAGGCTCCCTGTGAAAACAGGTTTAAGTTACTTGGTACAATGGCAGACCTCAGAAAGAGCCTGAAAAAATGGTTACACAGTGGGAAATTAATGTTAATAAATAGCAGTTCAGACCTGTAAACTAATACTGCGGCAGTCGTCATAGATAGAATGCCATTGGTTTTTCATGACTAATATATCAGTTGTTCTCTGGCATGGAAGTCAGTTAGATAGGTACATGCTTTATTATTATATACAGAAAACTATATTAAAAGAACATCTTAAAGTTACAAAGTTAATCCTCCAAAGTTAGAAAATGCTGGAATTAAGTTAGTAACCTTAATTCGTCTCTCTTGTCTATACGTACAGTGGATACAATGCTAACTACATGATGGGATTACTGCTTTTTTCTGTGGGACCAAACCTCCTTTAGCACATAAAATTAAATGTTGTTCGGTGAGCAGTTATTCATTATTTTTGCCTTCATTGGTTAAGGTGTGATCTCAGGCCATATTTACTGTATGCTATTCATACCCTGCTTTGAAGACATTAATCATTCTTCATGAACTTTTCTGTGGTGTTCATCAAGCATCACAAATACTAATTTATCTTCACAGTATTTCTGTGAAATGGGGAACTGCTAGTATCTCTGATTTTTAATACAGAAAATTGTGGCCCACATCCAATGAAGTCTAAAGTTTCCACTGTTTGTCCTTCTCCAGGATGAGATACTGTGTTCAGACTATTTGTTTATATGTGGTCAAAAATGCATGCGTAGCCCAAAGTTTCTGGAACTCTTAAACTGCAGAATTTGTCTCTCTGTCCTGATTCTCATGCTTATCCTCTCCGTTTCCATCCTAGCTGTTTACCAGAGTGCTCTTAGTGCACTTTACTGTATCTCCTCTAATTCCTACTCTAAGACTCTGTAGCAATCCAGTTTTAATGTTCTTATTTATTCACAGCAACTAGTCCAGTGCTGGGATGTTTTATGCACCCTCCTAAGAGGAGGTTAATGAGAACACAGATAATGCTTACATTGAAACAGAGGATTTGACTGGATGTAGGGAAAAAAATTTCACTGTGAGGATAATTAAGCCTTGGGACAGAGTGCAGTCTCCATTTTTGAAGGTTTCAAGACCCAGCTGGACAAAGCCCCGAGCACCCAGATCTGAATTCTAGGTTGACCCTGCTTTGAGCAAGAGGTTGGACTACAGATCTGCCAAGGTCCCTTCCAACCTGAATGATTCTATGATTGTGAGAGATTAGGGCTGAAGCTATGTACCGTAGCTCTCTACCTTGCTACTAAGTATTTGAGAATTGGTTTGGTAGGTTTTTTTTCCCCTTCCTCCAGTTTTTTGTCTAATTTGAGGCAGATTATTTTTATAAAGGAGGGTTGTCCCTCCGACCCTTTCCATCACATACTTTCCCTCTTTCATCATTCCCAGCTTCCCTTCTTGCTACTCTTTTTTGGATGTTGGTCCTTAAGACTGGGAGCACGAAAGCATTTGAAAGAATGCCTTGCCAGAATTTAGTAACACTGGCAAAACATCCTGTATTCTCTTTGCCGTGTTTTTGGAATGAGCTGCTTTGGCTGGAACTTTTGGAAAATAATAATTATCTGGACGCAAACACCCAGGAGGGAAAATTGTATCTCGACCTGTTGTAATTATTTAGACTAAAGGGCAAATGGAAATAGTATGTTAAAATTAGACACATGAACAGCTTCGTCTCTGGTAAAGCTGATTCAGGGATTCAGCTATGATCTATAATCAGTAAGAGATTCCTTCTAAAATAAAAGAGGAAATGTTTTTAAATATAGGACATAAGGACATATTCTACTAGACTTTTGATGGAAAAATGGTTTGTGTGTGTTTATGAATTATTTATTTACATTCCTGTATATGCAGATACCCAAATGGAGAGGCATGAGGGGCAACTTCCTCTCCTGAAAATGTACGTTTAATTAATGAGGCAAACTCAATGTTTGAAATAAATATTTAGATAGATATAAATATTTTAAACCAGATATAATGTTAATTGTGATGGCTTTATGCAGATATGTCAAAGATTTTGACTTCATAGCCTATCTACTAATTTGAAATATCTTTTTATAATAATAATAATAAAGAACAAGAAAGCAGAGGTAGCGTATACCCTTATATTATGTTTGTAAGAGATTAATTCAACCAGTCACATTGTTAAAGAATTTAGCCAGCACTTTTCAAAATGCTAAATGAAGTGGAAAGACATTGAAAATAATATTTTTTAAATTATATATTTTAAGCCATTTTGTTTTTCCAGAATGTTTCTTAGTGTATTAATATTACATGCAATGCAAAATGAATTAATTGAATTAGGTCACATATTATCGATTACTATCCATCCTCTGCAACTATTTATAGCATGTACCTTTTTCCCATGTCTCAGCTGTGTTTACATTTTCTCTAGAGCTCAGCATCAGTAGCATTGACATTTCTGGTAGTAGTATTATTCTACCACTCACATTCAGTAAAACTTTAGCTATTTTAGAAATAGATCAAAACTATTAAGTGAGGCAGAAAAAAATTTAAAATTTTTTGTGATCAGAATTTGGGTTTTAAATCTTGTCTCACAGTGAAGGAAGCTGAAGCTGTTGCTGAAGTTGTCATTAGTTTTGTAAGGAGGGGTTTCCTTTGGCAGAGACTCTGAAAAACTTTATAGACAAGAGTTGGAGAGTAGGAGAGTCACTGAGAGTGTCCTCACCGAATAACTGTGTAAAATTCCGTATGTCACACAGAGCTGCTAGGAATAAAGTCAGAAGAAAAGTGGTGGTAAAGTTCACCCCGAGTGATATAGATAAAATAACATAATAATGAAAAAAGAGACAAAATCAGGGGAGGATACGCAACCTAAACCCATTTTAATTGTGTAGCCTGTCTTTGTGCCTTTTAAAATAAAATGTGCTTCTGTGTTGTCCTCTGTCTCTAGATCTCAGAGGCATTTCTTAGTACTAGCTCTGTATTTAGGCAGTTACCTCATCATTATTCATCTAAGTCATCAAAATTTTAAAAAGGACTAAAAACTCTGATGTGTTATAAATAAAATATGGAAAGGAGGACAGTGATAGAATAAGAGCTCATATGTTTGAGGGAATACCCACCACAAAGCCTTCACATGATATTTAGGCTCTTTCCTTATTGTTTACATATTACAAAGAATAAAATGGAATATGATCAATAGCTATAGCTGAAATATTATAAATGTTGTGTGACAGTATGTACACTCCATCTTCATTCAAAGTTCACATGCTTTATATTTCCCACACTTTAATTGCTTCTGTGCTGTGGCTTTCAATAGTTGTAAATGAACTCTGTCATAATTGCTATTTTTTCCCAAAATTTTTGTCTTTCCTGTAAGTGGTAATTCTGTTACTTCCAGGTATGATATTGTGATGTGTCCACTAACATGGCATAGTATCTGAAGACAAGTATATATCTTTTTGGAACAGTTTTCTCTCACCCTCCCCCACTTTGTTTGGTATGGCTGATTTGTCTTGGCTTTGAGCCCAGTTTGGTTTAATTTTTGTTTATTCTGTACAGGATTCCAGACTCTGTTTTGAGATGGGCACTGTATAAATTAATAAATAAATTCAATATATGCTTGCTTTTAGTGGGTTGCTTGGCACATCTGTTTTTCAGAGGTTTCTAAATCTTCATGATCTGCATAAGATATCTCCAGTTACATAGGATTAGGGAGAGTATCATATTTTTAACATGTACAGGGTTTCCCATTAAAAAGTCATCATTTACGAACAGTTACAGTGCTCTGGCATATTGGATACTGCAGTATGTCTCAATAGTTGGAATGCAGAGTAATGGTTATATTTAAGACACTAGGGGTATATTAACTGTGGTAAATACTTGTCTTTTTAATGCTGAAAACTGATGTTCTGTACTTGGAATGTTTTTAAATGCTCTTTACATTTATTTCATAATCTCTGTATATGTAAATATATATATTGTATGGTGTTGAAAATACTGGCATTCCTTCAATATGCAAGAGCTTTCACAGACATAAGCATACAACACAATGTTTAACATACGGGTTGTTGCCAATTGCAATACTTCGACATAATCAAAAGTAGCCAGTTAGTGCAAAAACAGGGCACTTCCCATAAAAATGTGCTGATTATTAGGATTATATACATTAGGGTAGCAAAGAACTATTTAGAGAATTCCTGAGCAAACATTGTGGCCGCCAATTAATTCATACATAGCTGAGAAATGAGAAGATGCTGGCCCTGAGCCAGCCAGTGGAGAAGAGTGACAACGGTGGGGTCCATGTCGAGCAGGGTGATGCAGCGGTGCACGGCAGGAGTAGTTTATGTAAGCCTGACATCGAGGGAGACGTTTATGAGGTAAGGAAGAAAAGCTAGCTTTGGTTGAGGGATCTTGGGATTCCTCTACCCAAAGCCACGTCAGCTTCATCAGCTGTGCAGATGCACGCCACCTTCTTCTTGTTAACCAAACTGAATGAGTAGGTGGTTCTATTTGTGACTCACTGGTTGCGATTTTTGTTGTAACAGATGAAGAGGAGGGGGAAGGAAATTGAGGCTCTGGGAGAAGGTTGCATGTTGGTCAGTGTATGCAAAATACACAGTTGACTCCCTTGGAACAGCAGTGCCTTGTGCGAATGTTTCCACCAGTGTGTCACAGATGTCTGTACTGTGGTAATGCTAGTACTGCCAGACAGCATGGGGTGATGGAACACAGTGGGAACGTAGCATCCCGGTTTACACTGAACGCTGTGGTACTCACAGCTTAGGCACCTATACAGCGTATGGAGACAATGTTATGTGGGTAAGGATGGGGCACGTGGAAGCTGATTAGAGAAACTCCGACAGTAGTCTAGCAAAAGATTCATTTTAGAGTTGGACTTGGGCTACCTTTGAAGCAGTGATGGTCATAGTTCCTTTTTACCCTATAGTTTGGTGTTTAATTCATTCTCCCAGAATGAGAGATGGTTGAATTCAGTTCTATCAGTGCCAACAGCCAGCTCGTTTGTTCAGTGACACCTGAATATTCTAGGATAGTAATTTATATATAAGATTTCGTATTTTGTAGTGACTGTATAGTCGCTAGGTCAGGATCTGGGATCTCTTTTGTGGGAACTCAAAACACAATGGTACACTACCAGCTCTATTTTGTAAGGAATCTAAATAGATAGATGATGGGCACCTATGCCAACGTGGTAGGCAGAGGAATATTTGACAATCCTGGTGGGATTAAGGTCTGACATGAGCACTGAGTGTGTCAGCACTGTGAATACTGAGTGCTTCTGGGCATACCAAAAGCAAATCTTTAGGTACCTAAGGAGCTCTCTAGGAATGAACCATTGATGCCTGTGGAGTTTGAGGCCCTCTGGACTTATGTGATAACTTGAAATGAGATTTTGAAGGATCTGAATTTTGTATTAGTGCTTAACTCCTATTTAAGACTTCTTATGGATTTAACCATATTCCCTCAAACAGCTTCTTGCTAGTTGGAGAAGTCTTTCTAGATGTGTAGTTGTTACTGGGTAAGAAAACACAGCTATTTCAGCAAAATCTGTGCATCTGGATCTTCACAGATACATACATGAGCTGTGTTCTCTAACAAAGAGAGAAAAACGTCCTCCAATGCTCTAGATCTCTGCTGGAAGAAAGGGTTTTTGTCCTTTATATGACTCACAGATGCCAACAAATATATACTCACTGCTCTTTTTTATGTTATGTTTACTCTCTAAACAGGTGAGAGTCCTGGTTATTGTGCATTCATTCTTGTTATCCTTGGAAAACATTGTTGCCTCTAATATGGCAAGCCTAAGCCAAAGTGAAATATTAACTGGGCCAGTCCCAGGTCTGTTGGAGAAGGGCTATGAATTGTGAATTTACTTCAGGTACATTGTGATGTGAGGTCCTAAATTGTACAAAAGCACTCCAGCACTGAACAACACTGCTAAGAACTGTAAAAAGCTGCCCTGTCTCCCACAATACCTTATGGCTATCTCATGGTTAGAGGAGATGCTGGTAGTGGAAGTATTTGGCTGATACCTTTAATGATATGAAGAGCTTTCAAAAATGAAGTTTCTGGGTGCATTGTTAGTATGTTGTCCTACAAACAGTTACAAAAGGGAGGGAAAGAGAGAAGGAGCGAGTATCTGGACAAACAGATATGCACCTTAAATTAAAAAAACAAAAAAACCCCAAACTTCATTTATGAAGAGAATACATGGGAACATTGCTTGGAAAACCTACTTGAAATTTAAACAATTAGAAATCACCACTACTGAAAGTAACTCAGTACCTGGCCACAGAGGCACTCAGAAATAAGGAACGTGATGATATAAGGTAAGAAAAGGGGCAAGAAGAGGAGAAGAATTAAAACAGTGCAGGCTCTTTGAGTGCAACAAATGTTGCAAGTGCAACTTGCAACAGTGCAACTCTTTGAGTGGCAATGTCTCCTGTTTCTTTCCTAAGCACATCCACACAGTTTCCGAGAAAGCAGGAAAGACATACAGGCAAATTGCCAACCAGATGGTGCAATCGACTAAAGGATGCATTCAGAAAGGCAGTAAAACACAGAATAAAAAAATCCTATCATTTGCCTCCCTGACACAATGCAGGCCAAAATTCACATGGAAAGAATAAGTGCTAACTATGTACTCCTGCCTTCTTGTCATCTTTATGACTTTGTTTCAGAACAACTTCCGCTTTTCAGTTCTTCCGTGGTATTCCCCCACACCAAAGAAATTTTTTTATGTTCCACTCGTTTTTGTTTCACGGATCATGTTTTTCAAAACTTCCTTATTATTGCCTAAATATGTTTCTGCTGAGCTGTAAAGTAATTTAACTGTGAGAGCAGAATTAACCCCATTTTGAGGACTTCTGGAGATGTTGCTCTTATTATATAGCAGGAAAAAATAAAATAGTGCTTCTTATTTAGAGTTCCACGCAATCAATACATGGAGAGGCTGTCAGTGGAATTAGTGGCAACCTAAGGAATGATATTATTTTTCATATGTCATGTCATTTCTGATTTATTACTGAAACTGCATGGTGTTTATATTTGCATTTTGTCTTTTGAGTATGTTTATATTGTTTTTTACTTACAGTCTATTTTTATTTCTGTTATGCTTTAGCTGTTTTTTAAACCAAGGTTAAGTGTGTTGTACATCTATGTACATATATATAGAAATATACACCCTCACCCCCGACCCCATGATTTGTTTTCGCATTTCATGAAGTATGTTTAGAGATGCATAAGGTTTTCTAGCAGGAATATTTTGGAGGTATTTTAATGTAATTTTGGTTATGAGTAGCATAGTCTTGGTTGTATGATGGGATGTAACAATTACATATCAATTCATAATCAAAACTTGACAAATCTAGTCACAATTGAAAGAGGGGAAGCCATACCCTGGCGGGATGTCAGTCAGCTGAAGATTGTCAGTTTTTGTATTTTATATATCTGTAACTATATCTGAATAGTCTATAAAGATACAGATCTATATGGAATATACATCCTTTATTTTTGTGAATAGCTTCTGAATGGGAACCGGTTACAACATGGTACAGGGTTATCTTTATCACTTTTTAAAAGATCTGCCTTCTTATTTCTCTGCCTGATCTTAAGTGGTGATCTTGTGTTGCTGTGGACAAGCAAGTGCTTGGGGATCACAAATGAATCTGAACAAAAAAAGGAAATAGTTTATTGAATAAATTACTCGTTATGAGTTATTAGAATGTTTTGTTTTTCATGTTTCAAGATTTGAGTTATGGAAAGCCATGTTGCCATTTTTTTGTCTTGTTGAATTCCATGTCAGTTTATTTAGTTTTCAGGTATTTTAGTGCATGAATTCTGGTCTTGATTGTGAAGATCGAAATGAGATCTTCATTCTTTCCTTCTTGGAAATCCCTTCCACTTATAAAGATTTTGCAGATGATTTTGACATTGACTGGCATAGAACAAACTCTCTTGTATTCAGATTGTGTTCTCAGTAGCACATGTACAACCATATTTCTCTCCCGGAGGGTTTGAAGAAGCATATTTAAGGTTTTACCTGAAATAGTGGGTTAGACAAATACAGACAGTGCTGTAGTTCAACTTGTAGACCTGCATTTCCGATAGAGACATACAAGAACATAGGGATTTTGTGAATTTTCCATTGCTTCTGTGTTTTTGTGTACTGCTGGCCACAACAGAAATGTAGTAAGATGAAATGGAGATTAAATCCCTGGGTTCTAGTTTCCGATCAGTTTCATAATCCTACTGAACTGTTAAGTTCATAGGTTAAATCAGCCATTGCTTGAGATTTTGTGCATGTGTTTGGCGAGGAGATGAACTCACTTTAATTATGTCAATTTATGTCTTCAGGTACATCTGATAAAAGTATGATTGACTAGGCTGATTTAATTGGGCAGCCGGGCATCACAGGTTTACAATTGAGCTGTGTGCTTTATTTCATTTAATAATTTAGAAGTAATCAGTCTATAGGCTTTCCTCCCCTCTTCCTTTTTTTTTCTCTTTTTATTCTACCCTTATTACACCCTTCATTCTACCTTTGCTTTCCTTCCTCACCTGTATACTTTATCTTTTCTTCCTGGCTTCCAGAAGAAAGAATCTCACTTTTTACTCCTAGTCCAGCATCTTGCTGCTGAAGTGTCACAAAAATCTTTTATCTTGGTCCATCACTAAAATGGCCAAGTGCTTTTAGCCACACATTGAGTAGGTAAGAGCAACCTTGACTCTTGCCTTGGCAAGTAGTTTACTGGGAGAGACAAACACTGCTGAGCTACAGCCTATTGGCTGCAGGAAATGCAGAAACGAGTAGTTGGCAAATAGAAGAAATTAGTAATGCCATGCTGCATGTGCCACAGGACAGTCATGTCTAGAAAGCCAAGGTGGACATGTTGCAAATCGCAAATATCAGACAGTGGCTTGCAATTAGGGTAAGTAAAAGCATCACAAATATCATGACTTTCCCTCATGTATTGGTTTTATCAGTACTGGTTGTTATCAGGGTGATCTAACAAAGTACTTTGGGAATCTACATCTTCAGTTCTAAGAGCAATTCTAATGCTTCCATTTCAGAGGGGAATAGGAAGAGTGATAAGGCCAATCAGTCTTATGGAATAGTTTCCATGTGATAAAAGAAATATTATGACCTTCAACCTGGAAAAGAAATGACTGAAGGAAAATACGATAGGGATGTACAGGACTGGGAACGACCTGAGAAAGGCAAGTGGGAAATAACTGTACACTCTCTCTCCACGTGTAAGGACTGAACATGAAATGAAATTAATAGGAGGACAGTTTAAAACAAATGAAACGATGTTTCTTCACACTGAGATGTTAAGTAAGTTGCGGAACTCCCTTTCAGAGGCTATTAAGGATGCTAAAA